>NC_133326.1:544426848-544761126 GCF_042186555.1 Aquarana catesbeiana
GGCATAAATGGAAGCCACACACTGGTTGGCTAAAACTGCCACAAAAAAGGCCATCCTAAAAACCATAATTGCAAGGCTAAGAGACAAAATACTGATAAGTGGCAATATGATGATGTCATCCTTTAGGGACAATGTAGTGGTGACTACCAGTGGAATGATCATTCAAAGGCAACAGAGTGACACTGAAAGTTATTAGTGTAAGGAGTTCACATGCATTATGACTTATGCATAAACTTACACAGCCCGATTACCCCGTGCTTGTCCTTACCTGCGCCATGTCATCCAGGCAGTTAAAGATGTACTTTCTGGCTTCTTTGGATTTAATGCCGGTCTCTGATTCATGATCCTCTGGGGTCTAACACAAAGCAAAAAGCAAAACAATAAAACATGGACCCTGCCAAGCATTCTGGATTAAATATCTTAATATTTAGAGTACATGTCTTTTTTTTAAACCTGACTAATTATGTAATCATTTGTTCTGACTAGTTACACTAAAGTAGATCACAACATATATCAGCCTTACTTTTGTTCTGCTCTAAATTTTAAAATCGAAATCCAAAAAGGATTGGTTGTCATGTACAACTGTTCTAGATTCTGTATGCTCCAGTTTTAGTAAATTCCCCTCAATTGGGAGAATGAAAAAAATGGCATAGGCTTAATTAATTTGTTCATAAACGACCTGGAGGATGGGGTAAACAGTTCAATCTCTGTATTTGTGGACGATACTAAGCTAAGCAGAGCAATAACTTCTCCACAGGATGTGGAAACCTTGCAAAAAGATCTGAACAAATTAATGGGATGGGCAACTACATGGCAAATGAGGTTCAATGTAGAAAAATGTAAAATAATGCATTTGGGTGGCAAAAATATGAATGCAATCTATACACTGGGGGGAGAACCTCTGAGGGAATCTAGGATGGAAAAGGACCTGGGGGTCCTAGTAGATGATAGGCTCAGCAATGACATGCAATGCCAAGCTGCTGCTAACAAAGCAAACAGAATATTAGCATGCTTTAAAAATGGGATCAACTCCAGAGATAAAACGATATTTCTTCCACTCTGCAAGACTCTGGTCCGGCCGCACCTAGAGTATGCTGTCCAGTTCTGGGCACCAGTCCTCAGGAAGGATGTACTGGAAATGGAGCGAGTACAAAGAAGGGCAACAAAGCTAATAAAGGCTCTGGAGGATCTTAGTTATGAGGAAAGGTTGCAAGCACTGAACTTATTCTCTCTGGAGAAGAGACGCTTGAGAGGGGATATGATTTCAATATACAAATACCATACTGGTGACCCCACAAAAGGGATAAAACTTTTTCGCAGAAGGGAGTTTAACAAGACTCATGGCCACTCATTAAAATTAGAAGAAAAGAGGTTTAACCTTAAACTACGTAGAGGGTTCTTTACTGTAAGAGCGGCAAGGATGTGGAATTCCCTTCCACAGGCGCTGGTCTCAGCGGGGAGCATCGATAGTTTCAAGAAACCTTTTAGATAATCACCTGAATGACCGCAACATACAGGGATATACAAGGTAATACTGACATATAATCACACACATAGGTTGGACTTGATGGACTTGTGTCTTTTTTCAACCTCACCTACTATGTAACTATGAATGCACCACTCTTCTAATCAGAGAAAGTGGAGCAGATGCTGCTGCTATTTAATAAAAGGGACGCAAGCCCTGCTCCCTGTCCTTTGCTGCAAGATCCAGGTCCCTATGCCCACCCTCCCACTCAGTTGAATGCAGAAGGGAAGAGGAGGATTGTTAACCCTGTGGGCTCTGCTCAGTGTAATCACCGCAGACAGTTCACTTACCATATGCCAGGTCCAATCTGGTGGGGATCTGCAGCAGTTTTCTTTATTAAAAAAATGCTACAATCCCTGAGCCAGAGAAGAGCACACCTAGTGCCAGTTTCTGTTTCTGGCATGGGTGGCACATAGTGGCATCAAATAGGTCTATTTGCTTAGTTAATGTTGGGCAGGAACCTTTGTTAAATCCCTGCAATGTATTTTAATTCCTAGAAACATAACAGACAAAATGTCTGTCTTTGCTGAGATAGGTCCTCTTTAAAGATTAAGAGATTAAATAAATTGACAACACTAATCTGCATTTAAATGTCATCTTGTTCTCACCTTTAGTCTCCACAGAGGATAAGGCGAGTCACCATCACGATTGAAGAACCTCGTGGTCTTGGTTCCAGAACTAAGGAGATATTCAGCGGGAAGTCCTTGGGTTTGTGAGATGTATCGGATCTGTGAGAGGACACACAATTTCACAATGGCAGAAAATCATTATAATACAAATCCACTGACTGCCAATAGTGGCCAGGCCAATCTATATGGCCTGCATCAACTATAATAAGAGTTTAATCATACTTCTCAAACTTCTAAAATGGGAAACAGAGATACTTTTCAGCACTAAGGGCTGCCTGTCCTTTGCATACAGGCTTCGTATTAAAAAGTGTCCCTCTTTGTCATCTTAGAAAGTTGGGAGGTATGTACAGTCACCTGCTGCCTCTTAACTATGTAGGCTAAATATCGATTGAGCCTGCTGGAGGGGCAGCAAGCATTGCAAGTTTTGACAGGTACACGTATAACGGTAACCGGTATCCCGAAATTTATGAAGTCTGGTACAATAAATTTTAGGCTGCTTTCACACTGATGCATTTTTGCTGTGTTTTTACCATGCTAAAAATGCAGCAAAAATGTAAACACTTTAAATCCTAGGGGACCCTTCACACCACTGCACTGCAGGAGCAGTGCATTTTGAAAATTCCTGTATGCTCCAATTTTGGTGCGGTTTTGGTGCAAGCCCCCATGGAAATGAATAGTAAATGCATTAAAAACACGGCAAAACGCAGCTGCATGGCGTTTTTGGTGTGTTTTTTGAGTGACATGTCTACGTTTCACAGGTGCATGCTGGGTAGTAGGCAACCAGGAAATGCACCAGAAATGCATCAAAAACACACATGGGTTTTTGATGCATTTTTTCAACAGAGCAGTCTGAAAGAAGCCTTAGTGCAATAATTAAATGGTCAGTAAAGTGAAACAATATGCTGGTTTATGGAATTATCAGTGAGTAATGTTTCCATATGTATACATAGACAGTTTGGGAGCTAAATGAGATGAGTAATTTCCCACTAACTGCCTGTCTGGTGACATTCATGGACACTGCAGGAAGCCCCTGGTAAGCCTCCTTTAGTCTAAGATGGCTGATAACTTCATTGCAAATGTAAATACAATGTGACGTAGCTCTGATTTTGCACAGATACAGGAAGTATTACGTTTACGTGTTTACATTTAATTATTATTGCTTTTCATTAGGATAAGATGTACCACACATTTACTGGACTCAATCTAAATCTTTTTTTGTTGTTTACGAACAGTGTGGGAAGGGTTATATTGCCTATCAGATTTTTGCTGCTGCCTATGTCCCCATCTGGCAGATTTCCATACAACATATTAGTGTAAATCTCTCCAAAATAAGTGTCAATCCCACCACTGACCGATGTCACTTGAAATAGTGCCCCCATTGGAAGATTCCTCTTCTACTGCTATTGCAGTACCCTGTCAAATTTTGGATTCTCCCTCACTTTTTCTCCCAGGAATAATAGTGAGAATGATGCGCTAACAGAGTGCTGGGCACTTTTTCGGGTACAGTGCATCCAGAAAGTATTTACAGCGTTCCACTTTTTCCACATTATAAGTTACAGCCTTATTTCAAAATTTATTAAATTCATTATTTTCCTCAAAATTCTACAAACAATACACCATAATGACAATGTTAAAGAAGTTTGTTTGAAATCTTTGCAAATTTATTAAAAATAAAAAAACAAAAAAAATCACATTTGCATAAGTATTCACAGCCTTTGCTTAATACTTTGTTGAAGCACCTTTGGCACCATTTACAGCCTCGAGTCTTTTTGAGTATGATGCTACAAGCTTGGCACACCTATTTTTGGGTAGTTTCTCCCATTCTTCTTTGCAGGACCTCTCAAGCTCCATCAGGTTGGATGGGGAGCATCGGTGCACAGGCATTTTCAGATCTCTCCAGAGATGCTCAATCGGGTTCAAGTCTGGGCTCTGGCTGGGCCACTCAAGGACATTCACAGAATTGTCCCGTAGCCACTCGTTTGAAATCTTGGCTGTGCGCTTAGGAACGTTGTCCTTTTGGAAGATGAACCTTCGGCCCAGTCTGAGTTCCAGATCTCTCTAGAGCAGGTTTCCATCAAGGATGTCTCTGTACATTGATGCATTCATCTTTCCCTCGATCCTGACTAGTCTCCCACTTCCTGCCACTGAAAAACATCCCCACAGCAAGATGCTGCCACCACCATGCTTCACTGTAGGGATGGTATTGGCCAGGTGATGAGCGGTGCCTGGTTTCCTCCAGAAATTACTCTTGCGATTCAGGCCAAAGAGTTTAATCTTTGTTTCATCAGACCAGAGAATTTTGTTTCTCATGGTCAGAGTATTTCAGGTGCCTTTTGGCAAACTCCAGGTGGGCTGTTATGTGCCTTTTAATGAGGAGTGGCTTCCATCTGGCCACTCTACCATACAGGCCTGATTGGTGGAGTGCTGCAGAGATGGTTGTTCTTCTGGAAGGTTCTCCGCTCTCCACAGAGAAATGCTGGAGTTCTGTCAGAGTAACCATCAGCTTCCTGGTCACCTCCCTGACTAAGGCCCTTCTCCCCCGATTGCTCAGTTTGACTGGGTGGTCCGCTCTACGAAGAGTCCTGGTGGTTCCGAACTTTTTCCACTGTGCTCATTGGGACCTTCAATGCTGCAGAAATTTTTACGTACTATACTCCAGATCTGTGCCTCGATACAATCCTGTCTCGGAGGTCTACAGACAATTCCATGGTTCGTGGCTTGGTTTGTGCTCTGACATGCACTGTTAACTATGGGACCTTATATAGATAGGTGTGTGCCTTTCCAAATCATGTCCAATCAACTGAATTTACCACAGGTGGGCCAATCAAGTTTCAGAAACATCTCAAGGATGATCAGTGGAAACAGGATGCACCTGAGCTCAATTTTGAGTGGCAAAGGCTGTGAATACTTATCGTTTTCATTTTTTATTTTTAATAATATTGCAAAGATTTCAAACAAACTTCTTTCACATTGTCATTATGGGGTATTGTTTGTGGAATTATGAGGAAAATAATGAATTAAATTTTTTTTAAAAATATTTTTATTTATTTCAGGTACTTATATAGCGCTGTCACTTTACATATACAGTGTACATTCACATCAGTCTCTGCCCTCAAGGAGCTTGCAACCTAAGGTTGCTAACTTACATACTAGGGCTAATTTAGACAGGATACAATTAACCTACCAGCATGTCTTTGGAGTGTTGGAGGAAACCGGAGTACCCGGAGGAAACCCACACAGGCACAGGGAGAACATGCAAACTCCAGGCAGATGGTGTTGTGGTTGGGATTTGAACCAGTGACCCTTTTTGCTGCTAGGTGAAAGTGCTATCCACTACACCACTGTGCTGTAACATAACAAAATGTGGAAAAATGTGGTGAGGGCAGCTCTCTGTATAACAGGTGAACCCAACATCGGTCACTGTACTGCTGATGGAAAAAAGATGGGCAGGATAGGAGTGTGCCAACTAGGATTAACAGATCTAATTGTTTTTATTTGCCAAAATGAGAGTCACAGGAGTAGCCAATGCGTTTTGGGGGCTCACCAGTCCCCGGCCTGGCTGTCTGGGTGCTGGTCTGTCTGTGTGACCAGCACCCTGAATGAGCCTTCCTACATATGTTATTGGATTCTTTTTCTTCCTCTGGGTACTCCGGTTTCCTCCCACACTCCAAAGACATGCTGGTAGGTTAATTGGCTCCTGTATAATTAACCGTAGTATGTGAGTTAGGGACCTTGGATTGTAAGCTCCTTAGGCACCCTGGCGGTATGATTATGTCAGATTTTTTTTGCCTCAAAGCGGTATTGTTTTGCATAGAAATTTGGCGTTTTATATTGTAGGCCTGTAATTCTTAGTAATAACACACTTAAATCTGTCTAAACAAGAGCCTAGTAGATATCCCAGGTATGATGAAGCTTGAAATGTGAAATCATAAATTATATTATAATAAATAATTATAAATATTTATCAAAAATAATAACATCATAATAATAATAAAATTAATTTCCCCACGATTCACTATCACTCAATTCTGCAAGTGTTCTAATTTACTGTCGCTGTTTTCTAGCTGGTCTAAAACCACTTTTGACATAAAGGGACACTTTTTGGTTGCTATGGACAATCTCCAGTTTCCAGGCAGAAAGAACAGTATATATAATATAAAACTGCATGCAGGGCACTGGACAAAGCACTGGGGACAAAAGGGATGTGAAATGATTTCATACAGTAATGTAATCTGTAAGATTAGAGTGTACTGTATATATTATGAATTTTGAACTTTTTGAATTTGCCGTCGCTCGCAGGGAACGGAGCCCGGCACACAGAGGCATCGGGCAGGAATAATAGTGAAGATAGATCTCTCCAATGGAGACACAGGCAGCAAACAAAACCTGACAGAGGTTTTAACTTCTCCATACTCTTAAAAAAACAGGGAGCGCGGTGTTTGGTGGCCCTGAAATGGAAAAGGAGGGAACCCCCCTCATTGTTTGAACTGCACTCCAGGATCAGAGATGTTAAAAGGATGGAGTACCTGACAGCTTCTCTAAATAATACTCTCGATATACACAATCGAGTGTGGGAGCCGTGGGTTATGCTGGAGACCCCTACAACCTGATATCCTGATGAACCTTGATCTCGAGGGGGTTGCTTGTGGTTGGTGTTCCTGGGTGGTGCAGAGCTCCTAGAGTGGGTGGTTGTCCTCTCCTATCCCTTCTCCCCCATTACTCTCTATCTGGTCATCACCACTTTCTCTCGCTTTTCTGATTCTCCCTAACCTTCTCATTATGCTCTCCTTCTCCTCCATATGTCCACATGCACTTCTGCAGGTTAGACTGTTGTGCTACAGAAATTCTGAATCCTACTCAATCAATCTGATGATACCACATACTGTCTCTGGATGTATGATTTGCATGTCTTAACCGAGTTTTATCACTGGCCATAATGTATGTTGATAACTTGCCAGATATATGCTTTCTACAACAATGCGTGTTTTCTTATATTTTCTGTTGGAAATTTCTAAAAATCAATAAAAAATTGTTAGAAAAAAATTGTCAAAAAAAAAAAGAACAGGGAAATAAATTTGACTTTACTTTAATCATCGGGACATTTCCTGAGCCCTGCACTTACCTGGTCATACTCAGAGGCTCCAGGATACAGAGGCCACCCCAGGAACAGCTCCGCAATGACACAACCCAGAGACCACATGTCGATGGCTTCGCAAAATGGCAACCCAAGTATGATCTCTGGAGCCCTGCAAAACAAAGAGATAACAAAGTTAAGGAATAATGGACGAGAGAGGGAGAGAGAAATGGAGTAAGAACAGTTTGGTCTGCATATAGCACCAAAAAAAAAACACTACCCTGTACCTACACTCTGTTCCTCAAGCCAACTGGTCTGTTGGCTTGCTATAGCCCCTGCACGGGCATTTCTGATGTCACATAATTGTTTTGAAAAAAAATCTGCATATTTTGTATTTGATCCATCTAAACAGGAAGATAAGCAACCGGTCACTCTGCGATTTGCTGCACGATAAACCCTCTCTTCTCATGACAGGGGTAGTGGTGAGCTGCCAATGTGCCCTTGTAGATTTAAAGTGTTTGTTACCCTAAAAAAAAAAAAAAATGGATCCTGTTCCCTTAAAGCATGTTATACAGCACAGTGCTTGTGCTGTGTAACTTGGCACCCTGTATCACCTGAAATACCTAGATAATCCTGCCTGATTCTGCCCTCCCCTCTGTAAACTGACCATGGTTTATCATGGCTGCTGAGCCCTGATACTATGGTCAGTTTACGTGCCTCCGTCATCTACAGCTCTCCTGTCCCCCTCTGTCCTTCTCTCCCCCCTCCCTCCCTGTCTGTCAGCTTGTGACAGTGCCTGCCCCCTTCCCTCATGCTGCTGAAATAACATTTAATGTGTCATATAATCATGTGTGTTTCATTATGCTATGTGCCCCTGTCTCTGTGTTTTATTAAAAAAAAATGCCGTCTATACCTGATTTCAGAGTGCCGCTCAGTGCTCACGTGACCGGCCGCCTCTCTCCTCCTTTCCTGTCAGTGGGGGAATCTCAGCCCCTCCCACTCTAGCTGTCAGACCGAGAGGGGAGAGAGATGGCCGGTCACGTGAGCGCCGCTCTGGAATCGGGTATAGAAGGCATTTTTTTTATAAAACACAGAGACTGGGGCACAAAGCATAACAAAACACACAGGATTATATAAAGACGTCACATTGGCTTAACAACCACTTTAAGATATGTGAAAGATGGACAACAATTGCAGCAGATTTATTTTACAAGAATTTGCAATTAACTATAGAGCTACAAATGGCGGCATGACCTGAATTGTTCCTGACTGATGCAACAACAAAGCAGCTTGTCAATCTAGAGCTTGTCCAGAGGTGTATGTGCAGTATTGTTCTTGAAAGTCCTTATTTATCGAGAGAATTGCATATCATTGTATAGTTTATAGTAGTTTATCACATTCAACTTGACTTGTTCTGTAATATCATCAGCACAGTCATAAAATGTATATACTGTAATATTGTACAGTATATAACTGCCGTGTAAGTGGAACTGAAGTGCACCTGTTCTCCATTGTAAACTATTAAAGTGGAACTAAACCCATGGATTTAATGGTTTCCCAAAATAGTTACATTCAAGGCATGCCGTGAATGATAACCGTCACAGTCGCTTATTTTCTCAATGGAATTGTCAAACCATCAAATGGCTGGTGTCGTAATTGATCACACGTGCAGCACCATGACAACTGCAGATCAAACAGAGGCTAAGATGACAGCTTCCCTGGCTGTAAAGGATAGGAGGGTGTAGTTCTGCTTTAAGAGAACCAGGACTTGAGCTCAATAAGGGCAAAGTAACTGATCTGCTTTAGAGCAGGAAGGGTAAAAATGCACATACCTATATTCCAGATGCTACTCCACCACCCCACTGAAGCTCCATCCATGGGACAGCGACTCACCTCTTAGGCGCTGAGCTTTTTATTGTGAAGGTGTGGAAAAGTCACCAGCATTAGCAGGCAAACAGGGCACTAGACAGGCAGTGGGTAGAAGCTGAGTATTTGCCATATTTTGGTAAGGTACAGGTTTGCTTTACAGGTAAAGGTTCTGCTTAGGAGAAAGCACCAAAGGATGCCTAGCAGAAAAGATTCTCTGTTGCCCAGGGCTGTACTGGGACAAAAAATAGGCATTTTAGACTGAGCAGCCCATTTTTTTTTGTAAACCAAATTACAAGAATAACAAGAAGAAGAATAAAGACAGTATCTGGCTACATCCATAGTGTATCCTAAGCAAGTTGCGTATCCTACACAGATTGTGCAGCCTGATCTTTATTCCTCCTTCGACAGGTGGTCTAGGCCAGTGGTCATCAACCCTGTCCTCAGGGCCCACTAACAGGCCAGGTTTTATGTATTACCTTGGGGAGATGCAGACTAGAATACTGCAATCACTGAGCAGCAAATGATATCACCTGTCATGTATTTCAGTTATCTTGCAAACCTGGCCTGTTAGTGGGCCCTGAGGACAGGGTTGATGACCACTGGTCTAGGCTACCAGCCTACTGTCTCTCCCTGAACGCTGACATCCTCTATTGAGCGCCAGCATCTCTATTGAGCGCCATGAAAGGTGACACACTGCAGTGGGAGGATTACTTGAGCAGAGTTCGTTCCTGCCCATGTCGCGGTCCCTCCCTGGAGGCCCGCACCGACCCAATATGGAAGTAGAAAGCCGAATCTGGGTACAAACATTGTGTAATAGAATTTGTTTTCTATCTGTTCCACGGTGAGGCAGAAGAGAGGACCGTTCGAGAGGACTCAGAGAGTCCTGCTCTGTCTGTGTCACTACCTAGAGGCCCACATAGCTTGCAAAAGACAGAGACCCGCGGGTGAGAGCCAGGTACATGATATAAGCGATAAATTCGCATATGTTATGTCACCCTCTGGAGCTCTCTGTCACATTACTCAGCTCTTGTTAGGAAATGCAGCCCGGCAGCCATGGCCCACCGGGGAAAATGCCCTGTGTGCCCTATGGCTAAGTCACTGGTGCCTGACTTCAAGGCTAAGCTCCACTAACTGCTATCGTCCAATACAATGACAGCACCTTATTGGTCTCTGATGCAGCCTCATTATATGGTGGAATTTAAAAAGGAACACAGGTCCTCTTTGATGCACAGCTCAGCTATAAGGAAAATGCTCTCCCTGCCAAAAATACAATGTTTTTGTTTGTTTTGGCTCTGCACCAACAGCACAGTCACAGCCCCATTCCAGGGCGATTTCTCTTCTGTTCTGCCAGCGCGATGCAGTGCCGCACGGCCGCTGCAGTGTTAACAGAGCTGAGAAAATTATTTTTTTTAGTCTTTTCCATGTGGGAACTTTTCCTGACCCTGTCTGTAACCGCAAAACCAGCACAGAGTAAAGGAGGAGGAGGGAGGGAATGAGGGAGGGGGCATCTAAGGGGGAACACGACTTTGTCACAGTGAGGCGATTGCTTTCTTAATGGGGGCAAAAACACTTCCGCTATACAAATCCCCCCTCCCCTGGGAGTACAATAGGGGGGCAACATAGAATCCAATGAAAAAACGCAAATCTACCAAACATTATATACGGTATGTATGCCAAGTAGAACCGATCCTGGAATTTGAATGACGTTAGATTTGGACCAAATATGATGAATTTAGATGTCCCAAGCTAAATCTAAATTTCAGTGTTATTTTTGACACTTTAGATTGCCAATAGGTTTCTGTGAGCCAAAGAATGATCCAAAGGCTGTTTATGCTTTATATGTGATTCTGCTGTTCCCTAAGTACCCCTAGCTTTGACCACCAGTCCCACCAGGTCCCCCCTTCTATCACTCATAGAATGTTTAAAGTACTGTAAATGGCTCGGGGTGTTTTTTTGGCCATCCGGCTGCCAGGAGCTTCCCAAACCATTCTGCACAATGTTGAATCATTTGCAGCTCTGTAATGCACACTTTTTTGGGGTCTGGTTTGAAATTCCATTGACATCAAAGGGTCTTTTGGTTCAAGAATTCCAAATTTTGGGGGTTCATTAACTTTTAAAAGTGTGTCTGAACTACAGTGTGGCAGAACTTTTCAGAAGTTAGCTTCTCTTTAATTGCAAACGATGACTAGTGAAACCTGGGGCCTAATAGATTAAAATGTAATACACTGCAGCTTAGATGTGGTGGCTGCATTCATTTTATTTCTGATTTTTGTTTCCTTTATTGGTACCTGGTGATCTTTTGAATAACACACTTCTAGTCCCTGGAAGACAACGCTCAGTCATGTACTATATCTATGGATATCGATGGCTGTCACCCATGCTGGACTTTGAACATGCCTTCTCTTTCTCTCAATTATTTGAGGAATGGGGAGATAAGTAGTTTACAGAAGGAAGATAACATTGTTTGTGCTTTCAGTTTATCTCACAATTAAGCCTGGTACAAACGATCAGTTTTTCTTCGTTCAACCCAGCGGGCTGAACAAATTAAAAACTGAAAGCGCTCGGGAGAAGATTCTGTACTAACTACACGATGTTAGTACAGCGATCTCCCTGCTGAGCTATTGTATTCTGACAGGGAGACGTGCCCCCCCCCCCCCCCCCCCCCGCCATCAGAACAAACCATTGGCTGATCTTATTCGGTCATGCCCCTTCAACAGAAGCCGGATTTTCGAATGGCTTCTGTTGGACCGGCTGCCATACACACATGGCCAGAATGTCAGCTGGTTCCTATTGAGCCACCAGATACCACTCGATATTCGGCCCGTGTATGGCCCTTAAGTGACATGACTGCTGGGTTTTTTGCAAGATCAACAGGTTGCTGAAAAATGTTTTGGCCTGAAAAATGAAAACAAATGAAGGCACCGCATCTAAGGACTAGTAGTCTACATTTTTGTTTTAGGGTTTAGATATCCAATAACAGGCCAGTTGTTCATATGTGCATTCATTATATAGTGAAAATCTGTAACCTCTTAACTGTATGAAGTTACCTGTTATGATATTATCTGGTATATGAATAACTTTTTCTTTATCTCACATATATTTCTCTATATTTTTTCTCCACATTTACATACAGGCCAAGTTGTCCAACAAAAGTGACAGTCACAGAGACTGGTATAAACCATTCAACACTGCCAGGGCTGCTTACAGCAATCTGCTTTTATCCCTATGGTTTGCACCCAACAGAAATAAACCTGTCACTATAACTGCTTTGATAGGGTTAGCCAAAGTTTGCCTTTAATTTGTCTTTCACTTAAAAGTAGAAGTATAGGAATAACTTTGGATAGAGTAAGGGGGGGGGGGGGGGTTATAACCCCTGTCAGTTTATTTTTGCCATCTGTGTGGCACTTCCTGTCCCATAGCCAAAACAGGAAGTGGGAGAAAATCCCTACAAACTAAGGGAATCCATTGGGGTCCTCCAAGGTCTCCTTATTGGAAGATTCCCCCTCTATTATTGTTCTGGGGACAAGCCAAAATTTGGGATTTTCTTTTACTTTCACTTTTCATGATAATGGAGAGGGGGAATCACCCTAACGGGAGCCGAGGTAGCAATAAAAACTAAACAGGTGCTCTAATCCATCACCACTCTATCCAAAACTAAAAAAAATAAATAAATAAATAAAAAATCATATGTCCATCTAAGACAAGGGAGGATGCTCCTGTGCAATCTCACAGCAGAGTGAATAGCTTTGGCACCCTGTAAAAGGCAGTGGACAAATAACGACTCTACTAGCAGGATCAACAGGGAATAAAACTGGTTCTTGGTGACTCATAGTACCACTTAACAAAAATGGCAGTTGCTATTCTGAGTGCTTCTGACAGTTCATGGCAGTTGATATTTAAACGCTTCCATTGTCCTTCCACAGCCAAACTGGGTCTGCTAGCCCAAGCAGAAAGTTCCAACCCTGCTGAAGAAGACATTGACATTGCCCATCAGTAACATCTGACCAAAAGCCACAGCTAACTTGTAAGCTGCATTTAAAATGATTCAGAGTATCTATCTGTAGCCATAGATGTAATTGGTGTTTGTGTCCATATCCCCCTATATATTTACTGAGTATGGCTAGGACAATTTCTTTCCTGGCCTCAAATCAGGTTATGAGGAGCCCTGATAGGGTCTCAGTCAATCCATCAGCACCTATATGATTGCTTTACTAATGTACCTCAACCATAAAAAATATCATTCCAGTTTTGGAGGACAGAGGAAAGTCACCGACATGACTTTCATACAAGAAGATAAAGCTGCTGATCTACAAAATCAACACCTCTGCCTTTTTCTCATGCATGGAGCTTATGCTATGTAAGCACTATGGTCTAATATAAGTGCATTTACAATACAATATGCGGAGGGAAATGCACTTAAACTGGTTCTAAAGCTAAAATGTTTATTTGCCTTAATGCATTCCCTGCATTAGGGAAAAAATGATTTACAACTTGCTATATTCCCCCATCTTCCTAACCACTTACCTGAGTCCTCAATTAAGCCAGTGCTGTGTCCGACTGCTTCTCTTCTCTTCCCTCTCCCCCTACTCACAAGGCCTGAGGCAGCCATTGGCTCTTGCTGCTGTCAACCAAATGCTGAAGAGGGAGTTGGGGTGTAGGGCCAAGCCATGCTGTGTTTGTCTATGGACACACATATCCTGGCTCAGGATCCAGCCTGCTAGTGTGCCACCACAGCAAGCAGATTGCTATGGGTCAGACACAGAAAAGGAGTTACAGAGAACCCCACAAGAGGAGGTTTGGGGCCACTCTGCGCAATACCACTGTACAGAGCAGATAAGTATAATGCCGCGTACACACTTTACGGACTTTACGGCAGACTCGGTCCGGCGTACCAGATTTCGTCTGACAATTCGATCGTGTGTGGGCTCCATCGGACTTGGTTTTCTCAAAAGTTGGACGGACTTAGATTTGAAACATGTTTCAAATCTATCCGACGGACTCGAGTCCGGTCGAAAAGTCCGCTCGTCTGTATGCTAGTTCGATGGACAAAAACCCACGCTAGGGCAGCTATTGGCTACTGGCTATGAACTTCCTTATTTAAGTCCGGTCGTATGTCATCACATACGAATTCGTCGGACTTTGGTTGATTGTGTGTAGGCAAGTCCGTTCATTCAAAAAGTCAGTCGAAAAGTCCGCCAGGCAAAGTCTGCCGTAAAGTCCGCTCGTGTGTACGCGGCATAAGATGTTTATTTTTTTTAATTAAAAAAAAAATTGCCTTTAGAAATGCTTTAAAGTTGATTTTTGTAACGTCATTCCTGACATGTTACAATATGCAATCACAGCATCATTTTTCAAAGAAGCCTCACCTTTAACCATTAAAGGGGTTCTAAAGGCAGAGGTTTTTTTTTTTTTTTATTTTTTTTTTTTTACCTTAATGCATTCTAAGGTAAAACAAACCTTCTGGGTGTAGCTTCCCCCCAGCCCCCCCATCTCGATCCAGCAATGTGCATGAGAGCAGTGGCTCTCCCAGGTCAGTCTCTTCTCATTGGTCTAAACAGCAGTGGGAGCCATTGGCTCCTGCTGCTGTCATTCACAGCCAGTGAGCCAATAATGAGAGAGCAGGGGGGACGAGTGAAGCAGGAGTGCCCCCATAGCAAGAGGCTTGCTATAGGGGAACTCAGCAGGGGGAAGGAGCCAGGACTGCCAGCGGGGGACCCAAAAAGAAGGGGATCAAGGCTGCTCTGTGCAAAACCAGACCAGCTAATTATAACATGTTTGGTATTTTTTTTTTTTTATTCCAACCATTAGAATTACTATAAAAACCCAGCCTTAAGCTCCAGTCAGTGACTTTGCCTAGGCTGAGTGGATGTCATCAGTCTGCTGCAGGGAGGGGGAGGCTTTTTCTCAATCCCCTCTCCACCACTGATCAGACTGCAACATTGTAGTTTTGTAGCAAGTCAAAAGGTGAGAGGCTGCAGCAGGGGCTGATCTGTGTATTACATTTGTGAACAGGCTTTACATGATTTTGTCATCTCTGAGCCAGTATCTCAGTCCAGGAAACTGATAATGCCTGAACAAAGATGGCGTCATCATTAGAAGTAGAAAAGCATATGAAGGCATTGACAGGGGGAGTATTGTGATCTCTGTGAGAGGTAATACATACCTGGAAATGTTACGATGACACATTATTGAGCTTACTGCACTTAACATAAATAATATATCTGATGACAAGTCCACTTTCATGTTTTTTGCTTAGAGTGTACAAAGTTTCCTTTTAAAACAAAAAAAGTATAATCAATTTTTTGTTTTCTTTTTGTCTGTATTTTTTTTCTTCTGACCAGCAGGGGGTGCAGACCATTCCGCACAGCGTTGCAGAGACTTAGGAGGGAAAAAAAAAAATCCCAGTTTTAGCAGACAGTCGTGATCAGGGTGCAGAAACAGGGAGATGACAATGAGAGACGGAGGGAAAAGGAGGAGAAGATTTGTGCAGGCAGGAGGGGGGGGAGGAGGAGGACGCAGCGCGGCAGAGCGAGAACCGACAGAATCAAGACTCTTATTAACCTAATTAAGCTCCACACTAGTCTCTGCAGACATGGCGGTGTGCATCGCACTGGCACGTAACGGGTTACGCCAAATTTATCAGACAGAAAATAAAAAGGAATTGATCTGTTTTAACCCCCTCCCCCCCCCCAAAAAAAATTAACAAACTTCAAATTCTATAAGTTTATCTAAGGCGTTGTTGCTTTTTATCCTTCATTATTTAAAAAAAAGTCCTCATAATTTAAAGCATTCATATTGTCATGTTCATATGTTTAAAGAGGAACTGCAGTCTGCTCACATAATTTGTAATAAAAACATCTTTACCATCCTGAAGCTTCCCTCCAACCACTTTGCATAATATTTTATATATACTGTGATTCTGTACTTGCCAAATATGCTGCAGAAATTTCCCACCACTGAGTCTGGCTGCAATCATTTTAACTGTGGGCAGCTGAATCTGCTGCCTGTACATTCCTGGATTTACACAGACACACAGAGACACGCCTCCAGCTCTGCAGCTCTCATTGACCCTCTTATGACTACCCCCCCCTTCTTAGCAAACTCTCACAAGAGTGAGAGAGAGCTGTGCATGATGTCATAAGCCTAGGCTTTTTTCCAAGACAAGAAACAGGAAGTGGGCTGTATAAAGTATTTACTGGCAGAATAAACTGTTTTACTGTTTTACTGTTTTAAAACAACAAGAGCAGAAGATTTAATAGATGGGAAGTTGAAAAAATGACTGAAGGTCCCCTTTAAATATAAAGATTATTCTGCTTATATTTTGCCCTCCCTGGTTCCTTCCCCCTTATCAATATGCTAATTACATTTTTAAGTAAAACTTTTTTTAATTTACACGCATTCATTTAGACCCAGTGATGTCATCACTGGGTCTCTGTGTGCTGCTCTATGCTATGCAAGCAGATCATGGCTGGTTGGAGGGGCTGTACAAAGCTTCCTTAAAACATCACAACATTCTGCCTCAACCCTGATGCAATAAGTGGGATGGTTTTTATTAGAAGTTATGCAAATATCAAAACGCCTGGGTGGATGCAAGTCTGGATAAGTTGGCGTTTCTAGGAAGACTGTATTTGCCTTCAGACTGTCTTAGGTAACA
Source organism: Aquarana catesbeiana (assembly GCF_042186555.1). Lineage (NCBI taxonomy): Eukaryota > Metazoa > Chordata > Amphibia > Anura > Ranidae > Aquarana > Aquarana catesbeiana. Next base: position 544,443,600 of record NC_133326.1, read on the forward strand.
CCCACTTGTGATGCTCCATAATAGAATCCAAAAACTGGACTGACCAGGGACAGTCAGGCTGGGGAGGAAGGCGCTAGATGATGCTGGACGTCCTCCAGCCAGGACATAAGGTGGGCTCCATTTGTAGCTTCTAAAGCACTTTGTGAAAAGCTCACAGTGTGCAGTGAAATCAGAGTAAGCTATTTCAGTACAGGATAGGAGCCTGTACAACTGAAGGGAAGGCTGAAGCTTTAGGGGATGGTCATCTTAACCCATATCGGAGATAAAAGTTTCCTTATTACAGCCAGCTGAGAGGTATCACTTACTGGTATAACCAGTACAGCAGCTACAGCACAGAAATGAAACTTATTTTGTTGTTTCTTTTACTTCCTTCGTGTTTTATCTTCTCCTTTTTGTAGAGGAATGACAGATCTATTTAAGCCTATTGTGTAAACAGGAGCTTTGACATAAGACTGTTATCCAGGTTAACAAAAATTGCTGAACTCGGCCCATATCATTAATTGGAGTAGACTTAAAAATATACGCCAAAATTCTAGCCAATAGAATGCAGCCGCTGCTACTCCGCCTCATACACCTGGACCAGGTGGGTTTTGTAGTGGTCGCGAGGCAAGGGACAGCACCCTGAATACCCTGCTTGTTACTGACTATGCCCGCGCCCATGACGTCCCTCTATGCCTTTTGACGGGTTGAAAAAAGCATGTGATTGGGTTGACTGGCAATTCCTCCAGATGTCTCTAATACAGATAGGTCGGGGCCCCAATATGCTATCCCAAATTATGTGCCTCTACTCCTCTCCATCTGCTAGAATTCGGGTGAATGGCTCATTGTCCCCCACATTCTCTATCCAAAATGGGACACGGCAATGCTGTCCTCTGTCCCCCCTTCTCTATGTCTTTGTCATGAAACACTTGGCAATTAGGTGTAAAGTAGGCCCCACTCACTCCAAACTGGCTCTCTTTGCCGATGACCTGCTAATGTTTGTGACCCAACCCCATCTATCCCTACCGCACATACTACAGGAATTCAAAAGATTTGGGAAGCTGAGCAACTTCAAAGTGAATCATGCTAAGTCAGAAATCCTGAATATTTTGCTGTCTCGAGAGGACATGAAATTAACTTCATTCCCCTTCTGATTAGAACCAAGACTGATCTTTCAACCTACATGAAGAAACGCTTATTATGGCTAGGCAGGGTGATTGCTCTAAAAATGGACGTTCTCCCTTGGTTTCTATATTTGTTCCAGACAATTAATATCTACATACCCTCATCGTTCTTTAAGATGCTCCTCCAAATGTTTTCCTCCTTTATCTGGAGGGGGGCTTGGCCATGGATACGCTATGACACTCTATCGCTGCCCAAGATTCGAGGTGGAGCTGGAGCCCCAGATGCCTTTATATATTATAGAGCAGCAGTACGCATATACTTGACTGGTTTCACCAATCCTCCACCAAATTATGGGTACAAATAGAGAGCCATCTGAATCCCATAGATCTCTGCGCTTTGCCATGGATGCCTGCTGAATTCCTGGACGGGGGGGAATACTCCTTGGCGATCTCACCCGACAAACAATATAAATTTGGACCCGAATAAAGTCCTCCAAGACCTTATCTCCACTAAAGAGACCCATGACGCCTCTGTTTGGGACCCCGGCTTTTCCACCGGCCCTACATGGATTGAGATTTGGACCTTTGGTGTAAGGAGGACCACAGACAACTTGCCCAAGTCCTTCGTTCAGACTCTTCTCTGAGTATGGACATTCCCTCAGACCCATCCCCACATACCTCGATGCATTGGCTGCAGTGGTCATATCCTACATTTGTACCTTCCCGTCTTTGCCAGATATACTTTCTGATTTAACATAATTGGAGAACATGTTGCTTCACAAAGATCCCTCCACGCATGTGGTTTCCCAACTCTACTCTCTCATACATAGGGCTTCTAATCCCGACCTCCCCCCATACACACAGACCTGGAAGGCAGATTTGGGTCATTCCATTTCACCCGTTGATTGGCAAATGAGCTTCATTCTGGCTCACAAAATATCCCTAGCCTCCAAGGCTCAAGAAAAAGGGTTCAAGTTGTTGACCCGTTGGTACAGATGCCCCTCGACTTTACACTGGATAAACCCAACGCTCCCGAATACCTGCTAGCATTGCTTGACATCCAGGAGAGTTTTACTCCACATTTGGTGGGAATGCCCCCCTGTGCGGAAGTTCTGGCAAACGAACCCCGACCTGTACTGCAGACTCATGGCGACCTCAATTACACCCTCTCCTGAAGTAGTTCTGTTATCTATACTCCCTGGACTGCTTAAAGCGGTAAAAAAAGATGTTCTGCCCCACTTTCTGGCAGCAGCTAGAACGGTCCTTCCCAGACACTGGAAATGGAAAACATGCCTTCCCTGGGGGATTGGGCAATTGAAGTGGACCGTATTAATAGTATGGAATCACTGCTGTCACAGGAATCGCGTATAGAGGAACAATTCTCCAAGAGCTTGGCTGCGGCGTGGTCTATGTTTCGGTATTCCTCTGAATTTATTTCATGGGCTGCTGAGGATTCTTCCAATGTAACTGACTGGCCTAAGTGGAATGTCTCCCATTCAATATCTACCTAGCATACTGTCTTGACCCCCCTACTTTCACCTTCTTTCCCTCCTCTATCTTGTCTACATATTGAAGTACTACAGGAACACCCTAATTATAACCTCTAGTCTCGCCAAACAGAAATTCTGCGAATCACATAGTGTTTCCCCATACGAGAAATTGCAGTTAACACAATACCATAAGCCTTGACAAGCTTGCAAAGTGTGGGCACCACTCGTTGAGAAGATAGTGGTGCTCACGGACCATTAATATGTCAGATTCAATGCTATAGCTTTATAGGCTTATGTAACCAAATACTTCCGAGATGCTAACGAATTCTCTATACCCTGAGAATATATGTTACTAAACATGTACTGTTCTGTATATCTATCTATGTATTATTGAACGATTTAAACGTGTAATGTACACCTTTCTTCTCTTAATAAATTAAGATTGAACTAAAAATGGTAGAGGGTTCGAATCTCGGCCACTTCAGCAGGGATCCTAACCATGTATGGGCAAGCTGATTGCACCCAAGTGGTTCAATTGATCAACTTGTGTACAACCAGTCTGTTGGATTTTTCACACGATTATTGCCAGTGGCTACAGCTGCTGTAGTATGCCGGACCTTCAGAGCGCATGGAACCAAGAAACTGATAGCTGATAGCTGCCTGAGCAGTATCGGGTAAATAAAACTGCTTTTTAATCCTCTAAACCTAAACGAGCATTTGAGCCTTGCAGCCTCACTGAGAAGGAGGATTTTTACTTTCCCTGGAGTTGGGCTTTAAGGTTTAATTCTTACTTTTGAAAAGCACTTGCCTTTAACAGCATCTCTTTAAAAAAAAATTTTTTTAGTAGAATTGGAGGTAAGTACTTACCTGTAATATCTGGACTGCAGGTAGGTGGAACACACAGCTTTCGACACATGACTTGCTGAACCAAAGTCTATGACCTTCACCCTGTATGGCTGCCTGGAAGGGTCCACCAACATGATGTTCTCCGGTTTCAGGTCCGCGTGGATCAGTCCCAAACTCTTGAGCTTCATGAGCGCAGTGGCTACCTGCTGTAGCACAGGCCTGATGTACTTGAGAGGCAGCGGACTGAACTTGTTCTGCTTTAGATAGTCATACAGGTTCTGTTCCAACATCTCAAACACAAGGCAGGTGTGATTCTTGTGCTGGAAACACTCGTACGCCCTCACAAAGTTGAAGTCATCTGCGCTCTCCGTGCTGAGCCGCGCCAAGATGCTGACCTCGATCTGCCCTTGCCTGGCATAGGAGGGGTGGTTCTTTAAGATCTTGATTGCCACAATTTCATTGGTGCCCCTTTTCCAGCACTTGACCACCTGCCCAAAGGTACCCCTGCCCAGGAACTCCAATACCTCGTAGGTGTTGGTCATGGAGCAGAGGACCTCATGCTGCACCAGCTGGTAGTCCCCTTCACTATTGGAGCCACTGTTCTTGGAGGTGGCTGTAGAGGTTGTGGCAGCTGTGGCCCCGCTGACATTGTTCTGGGTCATGGGAGGGTGTTCGTCTACAATCTGGACACTGCCGTTATCTAGCTCCTCACACTTCCTCTTCAGCCCACACTTCTGGTATGTGTCCAGAAGGCTGACAGTGCTGCGCCTCATCAGGTTGGTTTGAGGGCCACCGAGCGACTGAGCGCTCGCTGCTGCTGAGGACCCGCTGCTGGACGAGGTCACCAGGATGTGACCTGCACTGGTGGGGAAGATGACGGTCTGCTCGTAAGGTACCTTAAGCAGGGAAGCGTGGGCGAGCACGGGTTGGCCAGTTGTGGAGTTGCTCTTGCTTGGGTTGTAGACCTTGCTGTGGCAGCCGTAACCAGTCATATCCCAGGTGAAGCTTGATTCCAACTTTGGCTTGTTCAAGCTACAATAGGAGCTCAACGGGAGGCAATGGGAGGATAAGATTTGCAGTGATGAGGCCATACCTGCCAAGACAAGAACATATATTATGTTGATGCCACATTAGTCCAAAGTCCTAGTTATGGGAGGAAACTAACATATAAATATATAATCCAACCATTACAATCCCATATAATCTTTGAAGGAAATCTATAGCTAAAGCATACATTTTCATATTATAACATCATCAATACAATACAAACAATAATTATACTTGATAAACCCGTATAAGCTAACTTGAAAAGTCTCCTTTTACGTTGTGAGTTCTGCCTTTCTGCTGACATCTATTTCTACAACTTCCTGGATTCCCTGCATGCTTTGCAACTACATTTCCCATGGTACTTTGCTCCCTGCAAGCAGCAATTCCTGTACTGACTCCGCCCCCTGAAACTCCTCCTTATAGTACAGTACCTCTGTAAGGCCTCATGCACACAGGATGTTTAAAAAAATGCCAGCACTGCTGCCAGGAAAAAGTAGTGCTAAAAATGACGTGTTTTTGAATAGCGTTTACAGACGTTTATGCTTGTTTAGCCGCGTAAGCATTTTTTTAGCGTTTTACTTAGAAACTTTCCACATATGGTAAAAACGCAAAACGTGGCTAAAAGCTTGTTACAGCGTTTAGCTGCGTTTTTCCGCATTTTGCATTTTCACTGGCGCATGGGCTCTGAAGGAACGGCATACCCGTGCCGTACCTTCAGAGCCCTGTTCTGTAAACAGTGACTCCCACATGCATGCACGGGAGTGACGTCATCACGGCACGGCCATTCATACTACCGAAGCCCGCGAACCCGGAAGGAAGACCGGGTGAAGATGGAAGCGCCTACAGCGTTGACAGCGCTCCGGAGGCTGGAGGGCTTCGTTTTCAACTAAGTCTGTCATAATGTGCTAGTATGCAGTGCATACTAGCGCATTATGACTTAAATTGCCTGGGGCCCTTTTTTTTTTTTTTTTTCTACTGTGGTTTACTACTGCTTTAAAGTGGTTGTAAACCTCAGACATGAAATATGAACAAAGCATAACCCTCTATAGTGTGTACTTGTGTCATTTCTATCTACTGCTTTGTTCCTCTGCTATTAGCATGAATCACTTCTAACAAGTTTTCCTGACACCAAGAGAAAAAAGGTGACAGGGGAGGGATCTCTAGCTGATTGACAGCCTCAGCTCTGTTCCTATGTGCTGTGTGGAGGTGGGTGTGACACTTCCCTCCAATCAGGTCTCAGAGCTCTCCTCATGGAGATCTGCAGTGTGTAATTTCAGTTCTCCACCCCGTTTTCTAAAAGCTCAGACAAGCTTTATAAATTCTGCACTTTGAAGGGCTGTAGAGAAGAGAAGACTGGTAAAACTAATGAAGGAGGATTTGTTTAATCTCTGTGCATCTCCTGAGGCCAGTCACTTCACTGAGTATATGTAAGGTTTACAACCACTTTAAATATAATGATTTTTTAAATTAAAATGGTTTGAGCGGCTCAAGGTTTACCGTAATGCATTTTATGCATTAAAATGATATTAAACCTTTTTTTTTTAAATTAAAATAACAAACATGTCATACTTACCTGCTCTGTGCAATGCTTTTTTTTGGGGGGGGGCTGTGGGTATCCTGCAGAACAGAAGTTTTTTTTACCTCAATGCATTGAATCCATTAAGGTCAAAAACCTTAAGGCTTTAGAACCATTTTAAGGTAATAAACCTTCTGGGTGCAGTTCCCCCAGTCCCCTTTTACACTTGCCTAAACCCTATCTTGATCCAGTGATGTGCATGCCCTCATTGGCTCACACATCAGTGGGAGTCATTGGCTCCTGCTGCTGTCAGTCACAGCCAGTGACCAAATGAGTAGAGAGCAGGAGGCAGGGCCTAGCCACGCTCTGTGTATAAATGGACACACAGATGCGACTCGGGAGCGAGCCTGCTCGAGTGCCCCCACAGCAAGAGGCTTGCTATTGGGGGCACTCGGCAGGAGCCTGGAGCGCCGGTGGGGAACCCAAAAAGAAGAGGATTGGGGCTGCTATGTGCATAACCATTGCACAGAGCAGGTAAGTATAACATGTTTATTATTTAAAAAAAAAATCTTTCCTTCAGAATCACTTTATCATTGTAATAGCCTCCTGTGGTCCTGCCATGAAAGTCCTTATTTAGACACTTCCTGTTATAGGGTGACAACACTCTGTCCCTGTCTCCTAATTGTTCTTCTTGGTTGTTGCCATGTCACATGGGCATCTAATGGAGACTACAAGTGGCTATTTCAACACACATTAGTCAGGCATAATCAGCTGTTGTTGCCATCAAGTAACCAGCCATCACGGAAATGCATGCAGACAGGAAGTGGCAGCAAAGAGGCTGAAGAGGTCAACACTACTACTTTATTAAAAGCAAATATGGCAACTGTTTCTGATACACAGAGGGAACGAAATGTCATTCAGTTAGGGCTTACATCTACTTTACTGCTTTAGCTGGTTTATTTATTCAAAGAGAACTCCTATGAACATCCTTTTTCCTGATTTTGGGATATCTCAATTAGGCCTCAGTCTGTAAATATCTGGGTGGATGGCAGAGCCATTCTAAAGGTATTTGTGTTGTGCCATGTTTACTGCCAGGAACGGTGCCCTTCCCCAGGGCCGCTTTGTGCGGGAACAATGGGGCACGTCTCGCGTGTATGAATTCACAGTCACATAGCCGGCTCTATGAGAGACATTTATATCAGAGCACCAAGCACATGACAAAGGCTTTCTCCATCTGGGGCTCATTGTCCTCCCAACGGCAGATAAAACGTAACCCTTTCTGGGGTACAAACACAGTACTGACGGACGCACACCATCGCCAGACCGACAGCCAATAATTCCCCTTAAGCTACACCAAATATATAAGAGTTTTGGGGCAGATCTATAATTTCATATACAAAAGGGCGTGTTGTCGCGGTATGGGCACACAACGCGGCGGTGCCGTCTTTCCTAACAGCCCTTTGTTTGGATAAAATCCTTTCTGTCTCCAGCTAGTACATGTTTGGCTCTGGCCATTATAATTCTGTATGTCTTATATATTATTATGAGTTCAAACACACACAGCTTGTGCTGTTTAATATAGCAAGCTGCTTTTATGACTTGAACCTGGAAGGCCTCTGGGGTGCTTGTGAGGGAAAAGAGAAAAACAAAGTTTCCAGCCTGTGAAAATATGTTATTGACGTTTAGATTGTGGTGAAATTCTGTATAATCAGTTTATTCCAGGCAGCACAGAACATGCAAAGTGCAGCTACATTGGGGAGAATGAATACACACCAGAGCAGATGGAATTTGGAGCAGCTGTACTTGGCAACCAATCAACTTCTATCTTCTGCTAGGCTTTAAAAATGAAAGCTAGATGCTGATTGGTTGCCCTGCACAGCTGCTCCAGATTCTGGTTTCCCCAGTTTTCATTAATTCCATTCTAAATGGATCCAAACATTTAGAGAAGCTTGCTGATATTTTAGTTACTTCTTTTTATCTATCTGTAAAGGTCCACTTTAGAGGGTGCACAACTGCTTATCAGATACACATTTCTATTTGTCCTCTTGGTCCTGATTGATTTACCCAGACTCTCCGCTTTGAGTCCATTAGCTACTATGACAATTGCTAAGCCCTGATGAAAGGGATTGTTTGGCCCTGAAACGTGTAGGAAGTCATGTGTTGTCTTTTGGCCATTTGCGGAATCAATACTTTACATTTGTGGATTGTCAATGCATGTTTTTGGTGCTCCTTCTGGCTCAACTATATATATATATCTTGTTACTAAACCCACAGCAGTAAAATCTGTCTGTATATGCAGCATAGCATGCTTGTAATACTCACTGTGGAACTTAAGGGGTTAATCCTCAGCATTGTGTAAAAAGGCTGTTTTATCCTGTATGCACAGATCCTCCCCCTCCATCGCTGTCTATCTGGGGAAAGCCAGCTAACACAGGCAAGGTAGCCAACCTGCACATGCTCAGTCGTGTCTTTTATGCTGGAAAGAATATTTACTTATTCTCAGAGCTAGCCAAGTCCTCCTACCTGAACTCTCAGCACTGGGAAACTGTGCAGTTTATCACTGACTGTCTTATACAGATCAGCCAAAAAGGTATATAGTGGCAATATTTTAATGTAAAAAGAAGATGTATACCTGTGGACACTGTGGGGGGGCAGATGAACTATTTTCATATTACTGGGTTTAGTAACACTTTAAGCCAGGTGATCCCTATCTCTGGAAAGATAGAAGAAAAGAGGGCACACCAGCCTAGTGCATTATCGCTAGTAAATTTATTTTGTATAAAAAAGATAAAAAAATCGACTTACAAGCATGTTGATAATGATACACTTTTACAGGCCACTATCCTGTGGCTATACGGTCCTGGGACCAGCAATCTTCAGATCGTAGGGAAGACCATGCATTTCAAAGGTAAACTTTCTTCCTCAGAGTCCTGGGACTGCTGGTCCCAGGACTGTATAGCCACGGGATAGTGGCCTGTATAAGCGTATCATTATCTACATGTTTATGAGTAGTTTTTTCTTTTTTATACAAAATAAATTTACTTGGGATAATGCACTAGGCTGGTGCGCCCTCTTTTCTTCTATCTTTCTAGTGACACTAAGGACAACCCCAGTCCTAGAGGGCAGCAATGCCAGAAATATTATCCACTGAGTGGACCATCATTCTGCTGCTCCCTATCTCTGGGGGTGACCCCCATTTTTGTGGAGAGCTGGTGAATCCAGGCTATCCAGCTTAAACAAGGATTTCTCACAAACTGGCTAAAGATTTGTATCCAGCACCTTGCTTCTACCTCTACTTGGAGGTACACTTTACGGGCCCATGTAATAAGAGGATGTTGCAGCAGTATCCCTGGTGTGCAGATCAATGGCATGAATGACAATTGGCGCAAATGGCTCTTGGATGTGTGGCCTGGCATGCAGGAGTTGGCGTCTGGAAGGGACAGTGGGTATTTTATCTGCTGTGTTGGGAGTCCTGGCTGGGAGAGATATTACTTGGCACTTCAGAGGTGAGAGGGCAAAGATAATGCAGGAGCTGGTGCGGCCATGGAGCACCACTCACATCGAAATCACCATAATCAGACAGGCAGGTCTCATTCGTATGGACTGTTTCTGTCTCCTCCTGAGTTTTCCCTCTATTCAGACTTTTCTATAGATCTCTATAAAATATGTACTGTCTTAGGTGAGTACCAGAAGTGTTCCACTGTGACTAGACTAACCTTTCTTCTAATCTCGAAATCAGCCTCTCTCATCCTTTTTACCCCAGAGAAACCCCTACAATAATTTTCAGTTCTCAGGGAACCCTTATTGAAACCAATTAATCTTGGGGACAATGGTCGAAATATCTTTTATATTGATGGCCAGTAGGAAGATTGCAACCTTTTTGGTGGTGGTCAGAATGTCGCCCTTACAAGGAGCTAAAATGAATTTTTGGTGTTATACTGCTGGCTTTGCCAAGTGGCATTGGTCCTGACATTATGTGGGCACCTTTAAATGGGAGGTCACTCAGTCACAGCTCAAGGAACCCCTAGCAATCTCTGGAGGTACCCTAGAGTTCTACAGAGCCCTGGTTGAGAATGACAGCTCTAAGCCCCTGTTAACACAAAATCCGACTTTGAAATTGTGTGACTTAATTTCAAATCCACAGGTCACTGCGACTTCAGGTGTGACTTGGCTGACATCTGTGCGACTTCATGCACAGATGTCTATGCATTTTGCACCGAAAATCGCAAAAAAATAGCGCAGGAACCTTTTTTCAAATCTCAGATTTGTACCGATTTGAACAGTTCCACTGCCGACAATAGGGTGCAACTTGTCATTCGATTTGAACCTGTCAAATTGCATGACAAGTCACACCGGTGTGAACGGGGCCTAAATGTTTGTACTTGTTATTTGGAAAAGTCAGGATTGTTGGGCATTATTTCTTTGTAGTTGGTGTAATGAGGTGTGGCAAGGTTATGTCCTTTGCCTACATACTTTATGCTAAAAGGACTCACTCCTTATCTGAGAAAGCTGGAAGGTATGATGTTCTTCCTTGATAACCTGGCTGGGGGGCTGGGTGAGACGACTCCTAGGTATTCTTGGTGCAGAGATATAAAAGGCCAGCACCAGTGTTTTCATTATCTGTCCATCTGTCTGTCTCTCTGTACATCCATCTATGTGACTGTTGTACATCTAAAGCTTGCTATACATGGATTGAAATTCGGTTCATCAGGGGCTGGCCGAATTTTGATCCATGTATGGGCAGGTTGGTTGTATAGATGTTGATCTGCCAATTGACTTCTGTAAAACCAGCCTGTTGGAAATTTTCTGCACGATCAGTGTATTCTGACTTCCCCGCCATCAGAGCGCAATAGCTCAGCGGTAGTGACGCCCCCATACAGACTGAACGTCTGAATGGGGGAATCGCTTCATTCTTTTTTTCATTTAGCCTGTTGGTTCAATGAAAAAAAAAACTAATGTATGGGCTGACTAAGGTCATCCATAGACGGTGCAAATTTCTTTCCTGCAACCTGTGGTTGAAATTTGAAAGAAATTTGTACAATTCCTTCTATCAACACAGACAGTGCTGACAGAGGAATCAGCAACTGTCTTCTCCGGGGGCGGGTGGGGGAAGCTGTCCCCACCGGGAAAAGATAGTGATTATCACTAATGGCTATAGCAGCCCCTAGCAATAATACAGCAGGCTGGTTGTACCCAAGTTGATCAATCTATCTATCTATCTATCTATCTATCTATCTATCTATCTATCTATCTATCTATCTATCTATATACACATATACAGTGCCTTGAAAAAGTATTCATACCCCTTGACATTTTTCACATTTTGTCATGTTACAAAAAAAAAAAAACATAGATTATTTTATTGGGATTTTATCTGATAGACCAACACAAAGTGGAACATAATTGTAGAGTGGAAGGAAAATGATAAATGGTATTCAACCTTTTTTACAAATAATTATCTAAAAAGTGTGGCGTGAATTTGTATTCAGCCCCCTTTACTCTGATACTCCTAACTAAAATCTAGTGGAACCAATTGCCTTCAGAAGTCACCTAATTAGTAAAAAGAGTCCACCTGTGTGTAATTGAATCTCAGTATAAATACAGTTGTTCTGTGAAGTCCTCAGAGGTTTTTTAGAGAACCTTAGAGAAAAAACAGCATCATTAAGGCCAAGGAACACACCAGACAGGTCAGAGATAACGTTGTGGAGAAGTTTAAAGCAGGGTTAGGTTATAAAAAAATATCTCAAGCTTTGAACATCTCACGGAGCACTGTTCAATCCATCATACGAAATTGGAAAGAGTATGGCACAACTGCAAACCTACGAAGACATGGCTGTCCACCTAAACTGACAGGCCGGGCAAGGAGAGCATTAATCAGAGAAGCAGCCAAGAGGCCCATGGTAACTCTGTAGGAGCTGCAGAGATCCACAGCTCATGTGGGAGAATCTGTCCACAGGACAACTATTAGTTGTGCACTCCACAAATCTGGCGTTTATGGAAGAGTGACAAGAAAAAAACTATTGTTGAAAGAAAGACATAAGAAGTCCCGTTTGCGGTTTGCGAGAAGTCATGTGGGGGACACAAACATATGGAAGAAGGTGCTCTGGTCAGAGCAAAATTTAACTTTTTGGCCTAAAAGCAAAACGCTTACGTGTGGCAGGAAACTGTTGATGGGAAGATGCATGGAGCCAAATACAGGGCAATCTTAGAAGAAAACCTGTAATGCCGCATACACACGAGTGGACTTTACGGCAGACGATCAACCAAAGTCAGACGGATTCGTACGTGATGACGTAAGACCGGATTAAAACAAGGAAGTTCATAGCCAGTAGCCAATAGCTGCCCTAGAGTCGTTTTTTTTCCATCGAACTAGCATACAGACGAGCGGACTTTTCGACTGGACTCAAGTCCGTCGAAAAGATTTGAAACATGTTTCATTTCTAGGTACGTCGAACTTTTAAGGAAAAAAAGTCCGCTGGAGCCCACACACGATCGAATTGTCCGACGGACTACGGTCCGCCGAACCAAGTATGCAGTAAAGTCCGGTACGCGGCATTAGAGTCTGCAAAAGACTTGAGACCTTCCAGCAGGACAATGACCCTAAACATACAGCCAGAGCTACAATGGAATGGTTTAGATCAAAGCATATTCATGTGTTAGAATGGCCCAGTCGAAGTCCCGACCTAAATCTAATTGAGAATCTGTGGCAAGACTTGAAAATTGCTGTTCACAGACGCTCTCCATTCAATCTGACAGAGCTTGAGCTATTTTACAAAGAAGAATGGACAGAAATATCACTCTCTAGATGTGTAAAGCTGGTGGAGACATCCCCAAAAAGACTTGCAGCTGTAATTGAAGCAAAAGGTGGTTCTACAAAGTATTGACTCGGGGGGGCTGAATACAAATGCACGCCACACTTTTCACATATTTATTTGTAAAAAAAATTGAAAATCATTTATCATTTTCCTTCCACTTCACAATTATGTCTCACTTTGTGTTGTCTATCTATCACAAAAATTCCCAATAAAATACATTTACGTTTTTCTTTGTAACATGTAACTTTCTATATATACAGTATATATCCATCCATCTCTCTCTATCTATATATCTATATATATATATCTATATAGATATATATATATATACATACATACATATACACACACACACTATATTACCAAAAGTATTGTGACGCCTGCCTTAACACGCACATGAACTTTAATGGCATCCCAGTCCCCAAACTCGCTCATCCATGTCTTTATGGACCTTGCATTGTGCACTGGTCCAAAATATTTGGTGGAGGGGGGATTATGGTGTGAGGTTGCTTTTCAGGGGTTGGGCTTGGCCCCTTAGTTCCAGTGAAGGGAACTCTTAAGGTGTCAGCATACCAAGACATTTTGAACAATTTTATGTTCCCAGCTTTGTGGTAACAGTTTGGGGATGGCCCCTTCCTGTTCCAACATGACTGCACACCAGTGCACAAAGCAAGGTCCATAAAGACATGGATGAGTGAGTTTGGGGTGGAGGAACTTGACTGGCCTGCACGGAGTCCTGACCTCAACCCGATAGAACACCTTTGGGATGAATTAGAGTGAAGACTGTGAGCCAGGCCTTCTCGTCCACATCAGTGCCTGATCTCACAAATGCTCTTCTGGAAGAATGGTCAAACATTCCCATAGACACACTCCTAGACCTTGTGGACAGCCTTTCCAGAAGAGTTGAAGCTGTTATAGCTGCAAAGGGTGGGCCAACTCAATACTGAACCCTACGGACTAAGACTGGGATCCCATTAAAGTTCATGTGCATGTAAAGGCAAGCGTCCCAATACTTTTGACAAGTGTGTGTGTGTGTGTGTGTGTGTGTGTGTGTGTGTGTGTGTGTGTGTGTGTGTGTGTGTGTGTGTGTGTGTGTGTGTGTGTGTGTGTATATAATATATATATATATATCTCCATCTCTCTCTCTCTTTATTTATATCCATCTCTCTGTATGCACTGTGTATATATATATCTATCCATTTCTCTCTGTGTACTCTGTAGTCATAGACGATCCGCTCCCATCAGACAGATGATTTCACGCAAAGCAATCTTCTAAGAACAGAGCGTCCGTTTAATAATAGAAACAACATGTCTTTGTGTGACATTTTCAGGAACGGGGAGTCAGTTGAGTCTAATTCCCTGTAAGCACGAAGTCTGGTGATGTCACTGTGATGTCATATTGAGTCACCAGCCCTGACTCACATGGACAAGAGACATCGGATAGTGAAGAGCATGGAACCAATGACTCAATGAATCCAGCTGGCCGAGAACTCTTCATGAGATGGGAGGGGAGCTGGAGAGGAAATTTTCAACCTTTCCTTATCATTACGCATTTTCTAGATAGGATTGTGTCCTGTGTCAGAGAAAAATAAACTCCTCTCTATGCAGCATTTTCACTTTGGGTCTGAGATCTTGTGTGTGTCACCTATCCAAAAACAGATCTGTAAATAGGGGATATGAACTTCTTGTGTGTTTTCGGCAGAAAAAAGATGTAAGGTCTAGTTTAGGATGGAGAGGAGGGAAAGGTTAGAATCCCTGTCAGATTGTCAGGTTAAATTTTCCCTCACTTCCTGTCCTGGTGACAACCTGTGAAACCCTGACGTCTTGGGTGTCACCAGAACAGGAAGTGAGATATCTCATCGAAGGCAGAGACAGCAACTATGCCCTTTTTAATCAGTTCCCTCTCCATTTAAAATTAAATGAAAAAGTTCTACCTGGAGCTGTGATTTAAAACCTTCAGGTAAAATTCTATCAAATAATCAAAATGTATGAGGCTAATATATTTGTTTTAAAACTCCAGGAATATATATAAAAACAAGCTTTAGTTCACTTCACACATTTTCCTTTTTTTTTTTTGCATGTTCCCACTACAGGTATGAATGCAGCTTAAAAGTCCAACATTTTTCAGCTCAACCAGTATGAAAAATGTTGCACTTTTAAGCTGCATTCATACCTGTAGTGGGAACATGTGAAAAAAAAAAAAAAAAACAGAAATCTGTCTTTATACTGAGTTGCCACAGACCTGCTGAAAGTCAAAATCAGGCTTGAAGTGAGAATGGGATTAATCTAGTGGGAGGGAGGGGAAGCTAAGAAAGCAGGCTTACAGGATGGAGAGAGATCTCAGGCGGGTGCTGTAAGTGTGCTGACCAATCAGGCATCAAGAGGGCGGGGCAGTGGCACATGGCTATGCAGAATAGCAGCACAGCAAAGGGGGAAATCTCAAGTCAAGGGGCATTACTTTTCAAGGAGCATTGACTTCTAGCAGGTAAAATGATTCCCGTATCTGGGTTGCATTTGCGTGTTTAGCTTTTCAGCTGGAGTTGGTTTAATTTCATAAATACATTTTTTGCTTTTTGCATAAAGAGGCCTTCTAAAAATGTGACTTCCTCATACATTTTTCCATCTTAAAAAAGTTTGTGTCAGCTTTGACAAGCATTCCAATCTGTGAACTCTTGCTTATGAGCTCACCAGTTTGGATGTATCTAAATTTCTGGCCCTGCGATGGGAGGAAATACGCAAAGTTAATGAAAGCAGGCACGCGGCACGTCGTAGATTCGCCCGCAGGGAAATGCGCCCTCCTCTGTCTTTCCCGGAGGGGGAACCAGCCTGTTCCATAAATGTATTTTTATATTTTTTTTCCAAAAACTTGGGAGGCAGAAGAGACCTAATTGGCCGAACTCAAGCCTCTGTTCTCATGAATAACGCAATACATTATTCTAAAAAACTCATGTATCCCTGCAGTGCAATAAAGAGTCTCACTCCAACTCGTAACAAAGTGCAAGGAAAAAATGTCAGACATTGACACAAACCCCTATGTGCAGTTCTATTCACAGCAGATCTGATAGTCTCGTGTTTCAGGTACAGGCAGTGGATGGGGTCTATCAAGAGCAGACAGAGCTCACTAATTAGTACACAAGATATGCTAACTAAACACGATTTATTTAAGTGAATGGGGAGGAGCCGCAAACACCGTGCAACTGTGCGCATTGCATGCAATGGCGAAGGATTGATGCAGCAAAAGGTGAGAAGGTGTTACATTGCTTCCTCCCTGCCTGTCAAACCACTCTCTAAAGCAACTCGAACACAGATCACTTTTCAGAGGCCAGGCGGTTCAGACGCTAAGTCTAAATTTAACCATATGGGGAGATCATTTCAGGCTCAGAAAAAAACTGTCTCGGTAAATGGAGCAATGGAGCCCCGTAGCACAGTGCACATTTTTCCAGCATGAGAACTTTTTGCATGACATGAAATACGAGAAAATACTTTGCACGTCGTGAATTACAAACCGTTTACAAAACTAAATGCAAAATACCAGTAATTCAATACACTAATTACCGTGGCTGCACCAGCAATGTAACTCTAAGGAGAGTCAGTTTATCCATTATCAGCACAACGTACAATGAACAGACCGAACAATACCTAAGACATCAAAAAATAAGTCTCATCATTTGGACGTGGATGACAGAATGCCCAAATTTACCCCCAGGCCTTTTCTGTCCTGCCAGTCCCAGTATTGCAATGAAATTTCTGGGACTGCTTCGGGTCCTGTGTGCACGGGCTTTGTTCACTCCAGAACTGTTTTGTTTTTTTTTGTCATACAAGTCAATGAGAATGTGAGAACAACGTATTAACCCCTCGAAACAGTCTTTATTTATTTTTTTTAGCCCCACTTAGGCTGGCCATACAATTTTCTCATATAATTTTCCTTTAGATTTACCAAAACCATATAATATGAGGTCAAACCTAAACACTTTCAATTTGTATGCAATCAGGCAGGCTCTTGAACTACATAGTTGACGGTAAATCTAAAGAAAATTGAATAAGAAAATTGCATGGTGTATGGCCAGCTTTAGACATATGCTCAGTGCAAAGCAAAGCCCGGAGAGCTGCAATATAGGAACATATTTTTGTTCTTGCATTTAAATCCACTGTAACCCTTTCACTCCCAGAGATGTTTTTACCTTGTTTTCCCCCATATGTTAAAATGTGCATTTTGGGCCTCAAAATTGGCTAAAACCCCCCATACGTTTTCTGAAAGCACAGACCCTGGAGAATAAAATAGTGGTAGTGACAATTTTTTATTTTACGTATCAAGATATTAGCATAACACTTTATCAAATGTATATTTTCAGTAAAAAAAAAATACACTAAGTTAGTTAAGTTCATTTTAAGGCACACAAACGCAAAATATTACCTATTTTATTGGTACAATATAAGAGATGAGGTTGTGCTGTGTAAGGTGAGGTGAGGTGAGGTTGTGCTGAAGATTTTTACCTTCATGCATTCTCTGCTCATTATGCAGCTTCCCTAAACACATACCTGAGCCCGATCTGGATCCAGCGATGTGCACAAGAGCAGCTGCTTCCTTATTGGCTGAGACACAGCAATGGGAACTATTGGCTCCCGCTGCTGTCTATCACAGCCAGTAAGGAGGGACCGGTGGGCAAGGCTGAGCCCTGTTCTGTGTGGATACACAGAGCAGGGCTCAGAAGCAAGCATGCACAAGCCATGCCATAGGAATCGACTTGCTACGGGGGCACTCGGAAGGGGGGGGCAAAAGCACTGGCGGCCTACCCGAGAAGAGGAGGATCAGGACTGCTTTGTGCAAAACCACTGCACAAGGCAGGTAAGTATAACATGTTTGTTATTTAAAAAATAAAATTGGAGCTTTTAGTACGATTTTAGGAGAAAATTATTATAATTGATAATTAGTAAGTGGGGATGGTGAAGGAATTTTTGGGGGTTGTTTTAAGAGCTTGGATGCCACTTTAATTTTCTACACATTTTTTTTCACTTAACTTTATTGCTATCACATAGGGGACTGACAAGCCCCCTATGTGATAGAGTTTTATGTCATAGGTTCTCTTTACTAAGACCCCTGATGTCTTCCCTGCCCTCCATTGAAGCTAATGGAGCTCAGATTCTTCTCCAGCCACAATGCCCAGGGAATGATTGCGAAAACCAGAAATGAACTAATACACATCACTTCTGGGTTCTTTCTAGATAGGGGAGATCAGTGACCTGATGTTCACCAATCTTCTTTCCCTCTACATGGAGACACTACTATGCCAGGTGGAATAGGAAGCCTGGGAAACATTGCAGTGTATGGTGCGCATTCTAGGGGTCTGTGAAAGCATCCTGGTGGTTGTATTACATCCAGGAGTATGTGTAAACCCCCCCACCACCCCCCATTGCTGCTGATGTATGCATTAGGCAGCCCATAGATGAGCCAGTTTTTTTTGTTCACTGAGCTGACTCAATTTACCCATCCACACACTTGATGTGAATGGGGGAATCTCCACACTGAGCTAGTGTATTCTGACAGCAGGGAGACTTCCACACCATCAGAATACACTGATAAGTGTTGTAGGCTATAGTCTGCAGCACTGAGCGGGGAAAATCCGGCAGGGCGGCTGTACATAAGTCGATCGGTAGATTGACTTCTGTACACAACCTCCCTGCCCATGTAAGGATCGAAATTCAGTAGGTCCCTACTGAACCAGCTGAATTTCCCTCCATTACAGCCTGGCTTTACTCTACCTTCACAGCCAGGGCTGACTTGCACAAGGTTAAAACCTTGATGTGCTTTATGTATTTCTTCCAGATCTGTGCAGTAATCCAGTGTAAACCTTTTCGCTCTGTGTAGGAGCTTCCTGTAATAAAGACCGGTCACTGCTGCTCTCCCTTCTTGTGCAGGGTGACTGGTCTTGTCTCCGCCCCCTCCTGTAGTTTTTTGCAGGCAGTTTGTAGTGGGTGGGGCCTGCCAGGTCCCTCCCACATCTCTATGTACAGCACAGTGATGATGGCACTGCCACTTGTACAAGGTAATATCTGGGTTGGCAAAGCCATTTGGTGCACAGTGGATATATATCCTTTGCTGCTATTAAAAACTATTTTTATATAAAAGGTCCTTGTGCCCAGAGTTCAGCTTTAAGGATGGTGAACCATTTTGTATGCTCAATCTGTTTTCTTCCCCATCGTTCAGTTTAGGATGCTTTCCTACCATGGGGCTACTCACCTCCGATTATCCCCCAACCCCCTTCCAATAGCAGACAAGCAACATCTGACATCTTTACATTCATAAATCAAACAAAAGAACAATAAAGTAAATCAGAAAATCTTTTCCAGGCCTGCCGCGCTTCATGCCCATCAGATACCAACCAGCGATTCCTTTAGCAGCATTTCCTCGGCACAGCGGGCAGCCGGCATGGAAAGCAGTCAGGCACACAAGACGGTAACAAAGGTTTATTGGTCTTTTTTTGTTAAGATTTAGGTCAGAGCTAAACAAAACTCAGTCCATTAACC
Organism: Aquarana catesbeiana; assembly: GCF_042186555.1. Lineage (NCBI taxonomy): Eukaryota > Metazoa > Chordata > Amphibia > Anura > Ranidae > Aquarana > Aquarana catesbeiana. The sequence goes on from NC_133326.1 coordinate 544,462,942, forward strand.
ATCCCAAAATGCCTGAGACCCGTGGCTTGCATCTGGGGTAGCGATAAGTGTGATTTCTATCCAGTCGGCAGGAGAGGGGAAAAAAAAAAACAGGAAAAAATCCTTCTAGAAAATTTCACAGTCTAATTAGCTTTCCTAAACAAACACAAACTCGCATAATGAGGTGGAATTTCTTGTTTCTTTTTTTTTTTTTAAACAGCAGATCTGAAATGACTGGAGGTGATATATGCAAAGGGTGAGCGGGGTGACCCGAGCTGCGCTATTATGAGATTCGCAAATAGTAATTGAGTAGAGGGAAGATATTCATTACCCATCACAACAAAGCAACAATTAGAAATACTGACAAGCCTGAGAAATATTGAAGACATCATATCTGTGATTGACAGCAATGCACAGAGCCGCTATCACACAGGGTAACATAGCATTGAAAAGTCTGTTTTGGTAATAGTCTTCTGGACGCAGGTTTTAGGGTTCCCTGATGTCAAGGGTCTGTCCCTGATTTGGAACAAAGTCCCTCTGCCCCTCTTTACTCATTTGTCCCTCATTTTGGTCTGATCTATATAGTTCACATGTGTCAAACATAAGGCCCTGGGGCCAAATCTGGCCCTCCAGACCATTTCATTTAGCCTTAGCATCTCTTTTAAAACTGCAGCACCCCCCTTGTCTCCACCCCAACCTTGTCTCAGCAGTCAGCAGCAGAGAGGACAGACCTCCTCCACCAGATCCTGTGCTTCTTCCTGCAGCCAAGGAGAGGCTTGTCTTGGCCCTTCCCTTCTCAGCAGTCAGCAGCAGAGGGGAAGGCAGAGCTCCTCCTACAGATCCAGCGCCTTTCTGTGCAGCCGAAGCACCCCCACCTCCCCTAATCTTAGCATTCAGCAGACTCCGATAGCTGACTCCAGCCCTCCTCTGGTCCTCCTCCAGACCCTGCACTTTCTGTGTCCCAGCTTTGCAGTAGCATGTAAGGGGAGTTGGGGTGCTCTGGAAATCTAGTCCTACAGTTACAACTGGCCCTTTGAGGGTAACCATAATGCTAATATGGCCCAGGATGAAACTGAGTTTGACACCCCTGCATAGCTCCCAACTGTCCCTAATTTCGAGGGACTGTTCTTGAATTGGAGCAATGTCCCTCTGTCTCTTTTTCCTCCTCATTTGTCCCTCATTTTGGTCAGATCTATATAGTATAAAATGCACTTTTTATTTTTCAAAAAGTATTTCCCAGTGCTAAACCTTTCATCCAAATTCTAAATTGCTGCATTTTTCAATTTTAAAAGCCAATATAAAGGAATAGTAGTGGTAAAAAAAAGCCCTTGTGGATTTAATTATCCTTTTTTTGTTATTTCCCCTTTAAGAAGGCATGGAAGGGGGCGTGTCCTATGCCTACATAAGTTTGCCAGTAGGTGTCCTTCATTCCCATCTGAAAATGTTGGGAGGTATACCCCTGATATAGTTGTATATAAAATGCATTATTTACCTTTCAAAACGTGTTTCTCAGTGCTAAACCTTTCATCCAATTTCTAATTTTCTGCATTGGTAAATTTAAAAAGCCAGTATAAAGGAATAGTAGTGGTTAAAAAAAAAGGGAATTGTGGTTTTAACTAATACTATTTTTTGTATAATCCTCTAATTCTCCTTGAGGCTGAGTTCACACTTCATACAGATGCGGGTCACAGCAGGGGTCCGGTGTGTCCCTGTTCTCCATTTCAGGGACGAATCAGGCCCGAAATTTTGCCTGAATTTGGCCCTGAAATAGAAACAAAGACGCACAGGACTCCTGTGCAATGTTCTCCGCAGCCACCCAGAGATGTGTGAACCGGCTCTATAGAGAGGCAGTCACAATATCCTGTCATGCGAATTGGATGTGGTGAAATCTGCATCCAACCACATCCAATTCGCAATACCGCATCCAATTCGCACTAGTGTGAGCCCAGCCTTCATGGAGTTGTAAACCCTCATGGTTTTTCACCTTAATGTATTCTATGCATTAAGGTGAAAAAAAACTGTGCTGCAGCCCCCCAGAGCCCCCCTTTTTCTTACCTGAGCCCGAGCTTTCCAGCGACGGGGATGAGCACATCAGCTCCAGCCGCTGTCTCAGGTCCTCGTTTGGTGGATTGATAGCAGCAGTGACACGGGAGCCGGGGGCGGGCCTTTGGAGCAAGCCCGCGCGAGTACCCCCATGGAAAGTGGCTCTCCGTGGGGGCACCCGATGAGGAGGAGGGGCCAGGAGCGCCACCGGGGAACCCCAGAAAAGGAGGATCAGTGAAGCTTCGTGCAAAAACCCTTGCACAGAGCAGGTAAGTATAACATGTTTGTTATTTAAAAAAAACAAAAAACCTTTACAATGACTTTAAGGGGGTGCGGCAGAGGGTGTGTCCAATGCCTACATACTTTTGCTAATAGGTGTCCCTCCTTTCTATCGCAACTGGTTGGGAGGTATGTGCACATGCTGAGTTTTTAGGAATTTTCTATGCATAGTGTACATTTCCGGCTTCCCCGTTCTGTGTCGGGGGGGGGGGAGCAGCAGCACATGCCCCATACAGCCTGCCATACAAGTCCATGTACTCTACTAAATCAGAGATACAAAGATACCCGCACATGTGTGTTCAGTGAATTCTCTGTACATAATTCACTGTAATCGATGAAATGGCATTTTACCAACCATTTCCTGTTTGGGGACACACTGACTGCCTTGTCGGGTAATATAATAAACAGATCTCTGCAGACACAGAGCAGAATACAAACACTGGAAGTCTGGAGAAATAATATACATTTTACTTTTTTTTTTTTTGACGGGGTGAGGGGGTTGTAACAGACTAAGTTCTTTTGTATCCTAACTGGTCAAGTTGCAACCATCATGTCAGAAAAGACACGGGGGACGTTCCATAAGCATCCTGTCCCGTAAGCAGCGGCTCCCGCGCATATTCGCGGGAGTGAAGTCATCGTGGCTCTGGCCACTCACACAGCCGGAGTCCGCGAACCCGGAAGGAAGGTGGGTAAAGATAGAAGATGTGTCAGCGGTGACAGCTTGCCACTGGAAGGGCTTCCTTCTAAAGGTAAGTTTCACATAATGTGCTAGTATGTGATGCATACTAGCACATTATGCCTTTACCTTGCAGGTTGCAAAAAAAAAAACACACACATCGGTTTACTACCGCTTTAATGCTACTTGATGTTGGATATCAAATCTTTTTTGTTCTTCTGTTTTATTTATATTCAGATATGCTGAAGTCTCCAAATTGTCAGTGTATCCTGTTTATAAAATATCTGGAATTCTCGACATATTTTAGTTTACAAATATAAAGTGCGATTCTCTGTGCTGCCTCCCTCAGCAAGGAAAATGTAGCACGTCTATTACAAATATTTTCTTTGGGGGGGAGATCACAAATTGTGAGCCTCGGGGCTTTTCTGCTCACAAACTCTGGCATTCTGTTAAACCTCTGTGTAGCGGCACTGCTGGGGCAAGAGGAGGAGAAGCGATCTGCTGGTCCTGAGGAGTGCAGATGCAGAGGGGGTTGATTTACTAAAGGCAAATAGACTGTGCACTTTGCAAAATTCAGTTGCACTCTGCAAGAGCAGTTGCTCCAGAGCTTAGTAAATAAGGGAGAGCTCTGCTGATTTCCATCATCCAATCATGTGCAAGCAAAAAAAAATGTATTTATTTTTTTCCTTGCATGTAATTGGGTACTTTTTGCAAATTGAAACCTCACCTCATTTACTAAGCTCTGGAGCAATTGCACTTACAGAGTACAACTGCACTTTGCAAAGTGCACAGTCGTTTTGCCTTTAGTAAATCAACCGCAAAGTATCACATCCAGAACCCAGCTCTCTTATCAACTTCTGACAGTCCCTGGGGTATTAAACCCACGAGGAAAAACATTTATTATATACATATAATAATACATATAATAATAATTACAGCTTACTATTTCTTAGATGTGATGGCTGCATTTGTTTTCTTTTTTAGGCCCCTTTCACACTTGTGGGACTTGTCCTACGATTAGGGACTGCAAAGTCATATGACAAGCCGTACCCCTTGAGTCTTATTCATATCTGTGCGACTTCAAGTCGCAGCGACTTCACAGTAGTCCTTGCACTACTTTGGTCGGACTTTGATGCGACTTGAGGCCCATAGACCTCAACATTACACAGGTATTGCTTCAAGTCGTGGCAAAATCACGGCAAAACCGCGGCAAAGTCGCAAGAAAAGGAGCGAAAATCACACGGCTTTCAGGTCGCACAAGTGTAAAAGGGGCCTTAAGCTTTCTTTTATTTTCATTTGAAGATCCTACCAGTAAGTCTGTTGTTCAACAGAACAGGCTCTTCTGCAGATGTAGCATTTAGGCTGGGTTCACACTAGTGCGAATTGGATGTGGGTTTCTCCGCATCCAAATCGCATGACAGGAGATTGTGACCGGTTCTCTATGGAGCCGGTTCACATATCTCCATTGCGGCTGCAGAGCGGCTTGCACAGGAACGCAGTACATCTTTGGCTCCATTTCCGGGCCAAAGTCAGGCAAAAATTCGTCCCTGATTCGTCCCTGAAACAATGAACAGGAACGCACCGGACCCCTGCTGTGAGTCGCATCCGTCGGAGGTGTGAACCCAGCCTTAAGGGCCGGTTCACACTGCTGCCTGGTGCAAGATTGCATGTGATTTGCACCGCACTGCAGTGTAAATCACATGCAATGTCCATGCAATGCGAATTCAGCCATACAACAACCACCATTTTATTCTCTAGGGTCTCTACAAAAAAAATTATACGGTATATAATGTTTGGGGGTTCTAAGTAATTTTCTAGCAAAAAAAAAAGATTTTAACTTGAAACCAACAAATGTCAGAAAAAGGTTTAGTGTTTAAGTGGTTAAACCCCTTTCACACTGGGTCGTTTTGCAGGCGCTATTGCGTTAAAAATACTGACCTGAAACAGCCGCTGCTGTGTCTCCAGTGTGAAAGCCCGAGGGCTTTCACACTGGAGCGGTGCGCTTGCAGGACGGAATAAAAAACTCCTGAAAGCAGCATCTTTGGAACAGTATATTCACCACCCCTGCCCATTGAAATCAATGGGGCAGTGCGGCTATACCGCCGGCAAAGCGCCGAAAACTTTATCGGCCGCTAGCGGGGGTAAAACCGCCCCGCTAGCGGCCGAATAGCAGCGTTTTGCCGCCGACGCACCCACGGACCCAGTGTGCTACCGGCCTTACATACAAGTCTATTCCATTGACAAATTGTTACAATGTTTATACTTAAGTTTCACTGCTAAAGAATGTTGTGATTCTTGGCAGACTGCCTGTTTTTTTTCTTCCTTTCTTTTGACGACTGTGGCTTCAGAAGAGCAGAGAGAATTCTTTGCATAGACAGAATCGTGAAACACTTTTTTTCAAGATCACAACGGGAAAAAAATCGCGTATAACGATTCTTGACGATTAATTGTGCAGCTCTAACGGACACATGTCCGCTTTACACCCGCCACACACTAGAGAAATATGGAGGTTCCGATCGGGTTTGCCTAAAAAACAGGCAGGCGGACCTGATTAGAATGTCCACCACACTGACAATGCTCCTGCCTAAGGGTGCCCCCTGTGCTCCTTCATCCAGAGTGGAGGCACTCTAATCCAGGAGCAGTGTGCCAAATAACCAGGTGACAACAGAGGGGAACAAACCAAAAAAAAAAAAAAAACGAATGCAGCCACCACATCTAATGATTGGTAAACTGCAATATATTACATTTTTGGTTTTGAAATAAATTGTCATTCAGCTGAATTTTAGCTAGAAGTCTCTATATCACTGACCCCAAAATTCTATACATTATTACACCATTGTCCACACTATACAAGAGAGGGATCAGTACTGCTGACAACTGCAGGAGGAAATATACCTTGAGCCCAGGTTCACACCGATGCAAAGCTGATGCCGTTCAGATGTGCTCCAGAAAGCATAGAGTCACATGTCTGGTGAAATAACATTGTTTTCTATGAAGACCGTTCACATCTATGCAGTGCCATTCTGATGCGATTAAAAAAAGGGCCCGGTGCGTGTCAAGCGCAAATCTGCACGCCAAGCCGCATGAAAATCGAACTGCATCGCACCGCATTCAGTCTGAACCTAGGCTAAAGAAACTTAGAAAATTGTTACATTTCCTTTTTTGTAGTTCCTACCATTCATGTGCTGAATTCCCAGATGTTTTTAAATCTGCAGGTTCATTAAAATAATCCCTAGTGATCTGCCATAAGGTCCCTGCTAAAACACCTCCTGCTAAAAGGTGACAATAATCTGTCTCCCGATTGTTCTTCTGCATTGTCATCCTGTTACATGGGCTTCTGATAAAGACAACTAGTGGCCAGTTCAATGCACATTACACAAGCATGGTCCACTGTTGTCACCCTCAGGAAACCTGGCCTGACAAATGCCATACAGCCATCACTGGAGTGCATGTAGACATAAAGGGGTTGATTTACTAAAATTTAAGAGGGCAAAATCTAGTGCAGCTCTGCATAGAGACCAATCAGCTTCCAGGTTTACTGTCGAAGCTTAACTGAAGAAGCTGAAATTAGAAGCCGTTTGGCTACCATGCACAGCTGCACTGGATTCTGCACTCTTCAAGTGCTACTAAACCCAGGACCCTGCATTCACTATATACTAAATACTTAGTATATTCACTATATCTGGCCTCCCACAGTACACAGAACATGGGAATGCAATTATTTTAGTAAATATAAATACCTTTTCTCATCAGCAGTTAGAGCAGTCTTGTGACTTCTATCAGTGTCTGGTTAAAGCTTGTAGGAGGAGTTTTCATTCTACTCTGACTGTCCTATGAGGCTGCATGACCCCTGATCCTCTGTCTGGACAGTGCTGATTGGCCCTGTGCTGATCACATGAATCCTCCCAAGGAAAAAAAAAAAACTCTCTGGCAATGCACACCAAACTGAGCATGTGCAGCTTGTCCCCAAGGCTCTGTTCTATCAGAACATGAATTTGGGACAGTGAAGAGAAAACAGGATCACACAGCCCTTTTACACACTGCAGAGGATTAACCCCTTAGGTTCCACAGTGAGTATAACAAGCATGTTTTACTGCATATACAGACTGATTTTACTGTTGTGAGTTTAATAACATTTTCAGTTAGGCCTCATGTACACTGGACAATATAAAACCACTAGTAGCGTTAGCTGTAGAAAGCTGTAGAATGAGTTTTGCAGTGTTTTTGCAGTAGTGTTTTTCAGTGTTTTTTAGCTGTAGCGTTTTGTTAGCTTTTCTTTAGCAAAACTATGCTCTTACAAAAGCTTATGGCTCAAAAACGCTAATAAACGCAGAATAGGCATGTTGTTTTAAGATTTTATCAGTTAGAGCATTTTTACAGCTGAAAACTCTTCTTAAAACCCACTAGTTCTGTTTTTTCTTCAGCTAGAAAACGCCCCTGCCAAAAAGTGCTGATAACAGCCTATGTGTGCATGGACACATAGGATAACATACTGGGGAGTTTACTGGCTGCAGAAAAAAAAAATGCATAAAGCTAATAACAGCAGCTGTAAAACTGTCCAGTGTGCATGAGGCCTTAGAAAATCAACCCTGAAGTGTCTACAAAGAGGCTGTGGGAGATAAGCAGCACTGAGATGGAACAAAGGAGGAAAAAAGTGAAAACAGGATTCCATTTTTAAGAAATGCTAATTGATTATGGTACAGAGTGCACAAAGCAAACGAAATGTCATCCTGTTAGGGTGCCGGATAACCTATTCGGGGGCTCAGTGCATCTCTGCCTCAGAACTACCTCCCTTTGAGGGAGTCGGACAATGTCGGCCTCGGCTGTGAGCTGTAAGATCAGCTAGGACAGGTTCCCCTTTACTATACATCAGTGACAGATGGCATCCCTCCACATTCATGGCTGGTGCAGGCATTCAATTATTGAGCTATGGAGCCGGTATTGTGGACGGGAGCTGCTGTGCCTCCATTGTTTCCTGTGCAGACAATTGGCAGAAGAAACCATATTACAGCCCTCCCCTCCCTGAAGCTGCTGAGACGCTGGAAAATCCTGCCATCAAAGCAGGATGCGGCACAGCCGGGGAGAGCGTCAGTCTCTGGAGTGGGAGAACCTGTTCCTGCAGACACCAGGCAGAGTTGGGTCAGAAATAAGTGGAGGTTGGGGGGGGACTGCAGACATGGCTCCACCTAAGGAGACGCTCAAAGTGATCCTCCAGCCATCGTCTGATTATTCATTACAGAAGAACTCCAGTCAGGCAGCTAATTACAGCTAGAGGTCTGTTATGTTTTCACCCAAGATTCACACGACTTCCAAAACCATGGTAGGGTAATAGGCTCCTGTCTAAATTGCCCATAATATATGCATATATGAATGTGAGTTAGGCTAGCCATACACAGTTCAAATCTCGGCCGGTTCCTGGTGAACTATCGATCAACTTGGGTACAACCCGTTTGCCGTATTCTTTTGCGATTATATAGCAGCCGCTATCGATAATCACTGTCTTCTCCCAATGGGGATGGCTTCCCCCACCCACCCCCAAAAGGAAAAGACAATTGCTGATTCCCCTGTCAGCACTGTCTGCGTTGATGGGAGAATTGTGCAAATTTCATCTTGGTTGAATGCTGTGTACGTCTTGAGTGAACGCTGTGTACGTCTTGGGTGAACGCTGTGTACATCTTGGGTGAACGCTGTGTAAATCTTGGGTGAACGCTGTGTAAATCTTGGGTCAACGCTGTGTACATCTTGGGTCAACGCTGTGTACATCTTGGGTCAACGCTGTTTACATCTTGGGTCAACGCTGTGTACATCTTGGGTCAACGCTGTGTACATCTTGGGTCAACGCTGTGTACATCTTGGGTCAACGCTGTGTACATCTTGGGTCAACGCTGTGTACGTCTTTGGTGAACGCTGTGTACGACTTGGGTGAACGCTGTGTACGACTTGGGTGAACGCTGTGTACGATTTGGGTGAACGCTGTGTACGACTTGGGTGAACGCTGTGTACGACTTGGGTGAACGCTGTGTACGACTTGGGTGAACGCTGTGTACGACTTGGGTGAACGCTGTGTACGACTTGGGTGAACGCTGTGTACGTCTTGGGTGAACGCTGTGTACGTCTTGGGTGAACGCTGTGTACGTCTTGGGTGAACGCTGTGTACGTCTTGGGTGAACGCTGTGCACGTCTTGGGTGAACGCTGTGTACGTCTTGGGTGAACGCTGTGTACGTCTTGGGTGAACGCTGTGTACGTCTTGGGTGAACGCTGTGTACGTCTTGGGTGAACGATGTGTACGTCTTGGGTGAACGCTGTGTACATCTTGGGTGAACGCTGTGTACATCTTGGGTGAACACTGTGTACGTCTTGAGTGAATTCTGTGTATATCTTGGGTGAACGCTGTGTACATCTTGGGTGAACGCTGTGTACGTCTTGAGTGAGCGCTGTGTATATCTTGGGTGAACGCTGTGTACGTCTTGAGTGAACGCTGTGTATATCTTGGGTGAACGCTGTGTACATCTTGAGTGAACTCTGTGTATATCTTGGGTGAACGCTGTGTACATCTTGGGTGAACGCTGTGTACGTCTTGAATGAACGCTGTGTACATCTTGAGTGAACACTGTGGGGTTAATTTACTAAACGCAAATGGACTGTGCACTTTGAAAAGTGCAGTTGCACTCTGCAAGAGCACTTGCTCCACAGCTTAGTAAATGAGCAGAAGCTCTGCTGACTTCTATCATCCAATCATGTACAAGCAAAAAAGCTGTTTCTGTATTTTCCTTGCACGTGATTGGGTATTCTTTGAAAAGTGAAGCTTTACCTCATTTACTAAGCTCTGGAGCATGCAACTGCACTTTACAAAGTGCACAGTCTATTTGCCTTTAGTAAATCAACCTCTGTGTGAATCTTGGGTGAAAGTAGACCCCCCAGATGATTAGAGTTATGTGTAAAAGAATAGGGAAGATTTACTAAAACTGGAGAGTGCAAAATATGGTGCAGCTGTGCATGGTAACTAATCAGCAGGTTTTATGCTGCATTCACACATGATCCCGGGCGGAAACTCAGCGATTCCGGCTTGTGATTTTAATTGACTGCAAAATGCGGGGGAACGTTTGTGATGCCATTACTTCCAATTGCACCCCAATTGTGCCGTGTTTGTTGTGCAGTAAATTGCACTGCAATCGTATTAAATCGCAAACCTGTCGCCCAAAAGAAGCACATGTTCCTTTTTGAGCGATTGTAGCACGAGATAACGCACGACAATCGTTGCAAAATTGAGGCACCATTAAAAGTAATGGCATCACATACACATCCCGCGTTTTGCAGCCATTTTAAATCGCAGGGCGGAATCGTGGCAATTCCACTCGTGATCATGTGTGAATGCAGCCTTACTGTCATAGCTTTATTGAACAAGTTGAAGTTAGAAGCTGATTGTCTACAATGCACAGCTGCACCAGATTTTGAGCTCCAGTTTTAGTAAATCAACCCCAGAGGTTATCTCATTTACTAAACTCCGGAGCAACTGCACTTGCATGTGCACAGTCTATTTGCCTGTAGTAAATCAACCCCAATATGTTTGGACAATGACTGGCATACTCTCAGGGCTCGTTTTCTCAATGTTTTTGCCCAATATTTATTTAACTTTTACCCAAGATTCAAGGACCAGGCAGTGAATGGTGACCCTGGATGATGGCTGAACTAAGATAGCAGTTCTTTTGGAGAGAAAAAGGTGAAGGCCTTATCAGGAGGAGTACTGTGATCTCTGGGAGAGGTAATAAATATCTGGAAGCAGGGCCGGGACAAGGGGTGGGCAGAAGGGACGGCTGCCCTAGGCACTGTGGTATCATGTGAGGTGGGGGGGGGGGCACCACAAGGAGATTGGGGGTAGGGGAATTGTGTTGGAAAGGGGAATTTGGGTGGTTGCAGGGGGTAAATATTGATCTAGAAGGATAAATTGGAGGGGGGGGCTAAGAGTTGTTATTTAGGGATATTTGTGTTGGGAGGGGGGAGAGCATTTGTGCTAGGCGGGGGCATTTGTGCTGGGGGGGGGGGATTTGGAATGGGGGTAGAGGATTTGGGGGGAGGCATTTGAGCTGGGGGGACTTGTGGGATGGGGAGCAAAGATATGTGTTGAGATGGGGGATTTCAGCATGGGGGCAGATTTGTACTAGGAGAGGGAATTTACGCCTAAAGCTGTGTAAGGGGCCCAAAAATTTCTGATGGCTGCCTTGCCTGTAGGTAAAAATATAAAAAAGAAGGGTATACAACCACTTTAAAGTATATGTGAACCTTCACCTTGTAAAACAACCTATTCAGTTTTAAATAGAAATGCAAGGCAAAATGTTTTGTATATACTATATACATACATATATACACACACACATACATATATATATATATATATATATATATATATATATATATATATATATATATATATATACATATATATATATATATACACACACACACACACACACACACACACACACACGCATAGTTACATAGTTAGTCGGGTTGAACAAAGACACAAGTTTATCCAGTTCAACCAACTTAGAGAAAAAAACAAACATACACAAATAGAAAACCTCCATATACACTTTGATATACCCACAGATGATCCAGATGAAGGCAAGAAACCCCCCCAATAAAGCATGATCCAATTTGCTCTAGCATGGAAAAAAATATTCCTTTCTGATTCCCTAAAGAGGCAATCAGATTTTCCCTGGATCAACTTTACCTATAAACATTAGTATCCAGTTATATTATGTATATTTAGGAAATAATCCAGACCTTTTTTTTAACAATCTATTGAGCTGGCCAAAACACATTATAAACTCTTTTTTTATATAAGTGATCACATGATCTCTGTTCTCAGCAGAATCCAAAGAAAAATCTGACCACACTGGGGTGGAGGTGCTTCCATGTCCTGGTGTGGTCAGTCTGAAATAAGAAATCAATGGGACTGGCAGGATCGCCAGGTAGGAATGCATAGAGAACAGAATACTTTGTAATACAAGTATATGGTAACACTTATGAGGAGTATAAAATGTTGGGGTAACATGCACTTTACCTTTAAGTCTACGTAAACCCTATCAATGATCGTTCCCCATTTCCTCCCTTTTGGTCTGTTTAATATGCCATTAAAGCATTTAAATATATATCTGATTGACAAAAAATGCCCATTGATCCGTGTGGAAATCCAGTGCTGTCCTGTGCACTCTGCAGCATGTGTCCAATAGCATTTTAACCGCGTGCCAGCCGCATAACGTACAAATTCGCCGGCGATGCGACTTCCCTGCACTGGATCACGTACCTAGTACGTGATCCGTCCGCCGGCCCGGCTGTGCTGTGATTCGTTACACAGCACAAACCGATCTGCGGGTCTTTGCCAATGATTGGCCCCTGGGTCCCGCTGATCGGCTCAGTGATTCACAGAGCAGAGCTCTGTGATTGTAAACAATACAGAGCTCTGTTCACTGATAGGGGGATCTTGCTGCTTTTTTCCCCCCTTGCTAAGCAGGGAAAAAAACAAGATCCTTAGTAAAAGCAGTACACATTACACACACATTACACACACATTACACATAGTTAGGAAAACATTTAACCCTATGATCGTCCTAGATGGTAACCCCTTCCTACCCAGTGTCATGAGTACAGTGACAGTGTATATTAATAGCACGGATCATTGTATTGATGGCACTGGTGATGTCAGTGGCAGTTAGTCAGTTCCCTCCAGTGTCAGTGTCAGATTGCCCGCCGCAGTACCATTATAAGTCGCTGATCACCGCCATTAGTGCTATAAAAAAAAATAAATAAAAATTCCAGTATATATCCCATAGATAGTAGATGCTATAACTGACAGACAAACCAATCAATATACACTTACTGGGATATTTTTTTTTAGCAAAGACATGTAGCAGAATACATTTTGGCCAAAATATATTTAGAAATTAGATTTTTTTTTAATTTATTTTTTTTATATGTTTTATAGCAGAAAGTAAAAAATCTTGGTTATTTTTCAAGATTTTATGTCTTTTTTAGTTTTTAATGCAAAAAAATAAAGCCCAGTGGTGATCAAATACCACCAAAAGAAAGCTCTATTTGTGTGAAAACAATTATATAAATTTTGTTATTGTACAGTGTTTCATGACTGCGCAATTGTCAGTTAAAGTAGCGTAGTGCTGAATATCAAAAAATGGCCTAGTCATGATGCGGAGGTCAAGTGGTTAAGGATGTGTGCTAGGACTACAGAACACCTCCTGTGTTTCAGAGATACGGGAAGGGTTTACTGTAATCCTGTCCCATCAGTGCCCCCATATCAGAATCAGCGGGAGGAGTAGTGTCCCATTGTTGGTATCAGTGGCAGGAATTACGCCTCACTGTTTGGGTCAGTGGAAGGAATAGTGCCTTGTATCTGTTGAAGGAATAGTACCCTAGGGGCTGGATAAAGAAAAGCAAAGGGCTGCATCTGGCCCGCAGGCTGCAGTTTGAAGACCACTAGATGAGAGTATTCATTTATTTCAGCCATTACAATACATTTATGTACATACGCGAGCATTTATGCGTGTTTGGGCCCCATTCACACGTGATTAGATCCTTGCCCCATGCAGGTCCACGGGGATGCACAGGTTCTGTGTGCATTCCGGTGCTGGCATCCAATTTTAGTCTATTGGGACACACAGCTGAACAGACACAGCCACTGTGTTCCTATGACATGTGGGTGCGGGTCCCCAAACTCACCCTGTGTCCCAATAGACTAAAATGGGATGCTGGCACGAGGATGCACAGGTGCTGCATGCATCCCCATGATTGGGTAAAAGACAGACCTGCATGGGGTATGGAGATAATCGCCCCGTGTGAACGGGGCCTTAAACACGCTAATGTGCGTACACGTGTAAATTATGATCTAAACGCAACTTTGGGGCATTTTTTTTTTTAATTCCCCCTGAACGCTATGCACAAATACATTAGGGGTCCATTTGCACCACCTCTGTGTTCCCTATGTGTTTCTGCATGCGTGTTTTACTTGTTTTCAAAGTGTCTATATGCATCTGCAGTGTATTCGCGTTTTTGGAATAATTTTTCATCTATTTCTTTACTTTCAAACACATTGACATGCGTTCATGTGCATTTGCAGTGTGATTGCGGTGTGTTCTGGTGCAGAAAAATGCAATGGCATAAACTAGGTTCATTGGAATACATTCATTTTTCTTGCACATGCGTTTGCACTTTTTTCTGCATTTAAAAACTCATCTGAATGCATCTGGTGTAAACCATCCCTAAACACACAGCTGCATTCATGGGCATAAAAAAAAAAAAAGCCAGGCTCCCCTAACGGTAGCATTTTTTTTTTTTGGCCCACGTTTGCCCTAAGCGTTGCCAACCTAAAACCTGAAAATAAAAGTAATATAGTACATTTTTTGTTGTTCGATTTGGATGTACAATTGCTTTTATTCCTTCGATCACAAGAGCCGGTTCAAAATGGTTGGATCTGCCTGTAAATGATCACACATACAGCTGATTTTAGAGGAAAGGGGGAGATCTGCACAGAACTTCAGCATATTCTGCCTGCATATCTGCATCATCCTTTGGACATGAAGGAATCCATATATTCAGTTTGACAGGTGACAGGTTCACTTTAAGCTGTAACACCATTCAGTGGGGGGGGGGGGGGGGTAATGTCTGTTTCCAAAACAGTCAATTCAATCGAATTCACTGTATTTCTCTCCAGATTTCATTGTAAAACTTTGTTTGTATTGTTATGTTGATGTGTCCCCACACAGGGAAATATCTGGTAGAAATACCAACTTCCCTGTTTATCTCAGTTACAGTAAATACCACCCCCTGTTTACACAACACTTTATACTGGTATGCTGTCCACACACCATTTGCAGCAATCTTTCTTTTTTAAACAGTAAATCAACTAGTGAACTGTCATAACAAGACATCCTTCCGACCGGTTTCTGTATAAATACAGCCTATAATATAATAGTATAATATAATAGTATAAATATAGACTATAAAACTAAGCAGGGCTTTCCCAGTGCCCCCGAGCAGGACTGTTGTCTGTAGCCCATCATTCTACACTTGACCTTCCTTAACACAAGGCTAGCCATAGATGTAGCAATTTTCAGACAATTTCAATTACTTTCAACCAGTCAGTAGCTGCTGACTTTTAATATTAGGACACTTACCTGTCCTGGCATCCAGCAATGTCGGCACTGCATTGTCAGTAAGGGAATCGCGGCCATCGCCATTGCTGGTAAGGGAACCTGGCAGTGAAGCCTCCCTACTGCGCATGTGCGAAGCGTGCTGCGCTTTCTGAATGGTAATACTGTAATCCTTGAAGTGTTGTTTATTGGTACATCAGAGTGACAATAAAACGATAAAGCTGACGCGTTTCGGCAATAGCCTTAGTCGTCGCTATTGCTGAAACGCGTCAGTTTTATTGTTTTATTGTCACTCTGATGTACCAATAAATTACACTTCAAGGATTACAGTTTTGCTGGCTCTCCTTATTACTGTTGCATTGGAGTATGTTGGGATATATCGATCCTCGGCACCTGTGAGTGGACCTGGTGTATGGATTGGGTTGTCCCTGTAGAGAGCGCTGTTACCTTTCTTCTTTTCCATGCTTTCTGAATGGCCCGGTGGTGGGGGGAGGAGAAGGGGGCCCCAACTTCTGATGGACTCTGCCGCGGCGTGTCCGCCGAAAGTGAATGCAACTCAAAAACAAGTCCACGCTCCCCCCGAAAGGTGCCAAATAAACCTTTTTTTTCATTTTGGATAGAATAAGGAAAGGGTTATAGCCCCTGCTGGTTTATTTTTTTGCTATCTGTCTCCTATTGGGGAGATTTAGGCCTCATGCACCCTGGACGTTATAAAAAGCCAGTAGAGTTATGCCCCGTACACAAGGTCGGATTTTCCGACGGAAAATGTGTGATAGGACCTTGTTTTCGGAAATTCCGACCGTGTGTAGGCTCCATCACACATTTTCCATCGGATTTTCCGACACACAAAGTTTGAGAGCAGGATATAAAATTTTCCGACAACAAAATCCGTTGTCGGAAATTCCGATCGTGTGTACACAAATCCGACGGACAAAGTGCCACGCATGCTCAGAATAAATAAAGAGATGAAAGCTATTGGCCACTGCCCCGTTTATAGTCCCGACGTACGTGTTTTACGTCACCGCGTTTAGAACGATCGGATTTTCCGACAACTTTGTGTGACCGTGTGTATGCAAGACAAGTTTGAGCCAACATCCGTCGGAAAAAATCCTAGATTTTGTTGTCGGAATGTCAGAACAAAGTCCGACCGTGTGTACGGGGCATTAGCTGTAGAAAGCTGAAGCTGTAGAGTTTTTTGGCGTTTTTTTGGCAGTAGCTTTTTTTAGCAAAACTATACTCCCATAAAAGCTTATGGCTTAAAAACGCTGATAAACGCAGAATGGCTGCGTTATGCAGCGTTTTTTGGCATTTTTAAGCTTTTTTCAGAGTTACAGTGTTTTTACAGCTAAAAAACTCACTATTTCTGGGTTTTTTTCCAGCTATAAAACACCCCAGCCAAAAACTACTGATAACAGCCTATGTGTGCATGGACACAAAGGATAACATGCTGGAGAGTTTACTGACTGTAGAAAAAAACGTGTGAAGCCAAAAACAGCAGCTGTAAAAACGTCCAGTGTGCATGAGGCCTTACCCTCACTTCCTGTCCCATAGCCAAAACAGGAAGTGAGAGGAAATCCCTGCAAATTAAGGGAATCTCTTGGGGACCCCCAGGTAGTGTCCCCATTGAAAGATTTCCCCTCTATTATTTTTCTGAGGACGACCCAAAATTTGGGATTTTCTTTTACTTTCACTTGCAATGATAAGGGTAAACAGGACAAATATAGGAGGGTAAATCTCCCTAACGGGGGCACAGACAGCAAAAAAGCTGACATCGGTTCTAATCCCTCTTCACTCTATCCAGAAATCAATCAGATTTTCCAATGCGTTTGGTCAGAGTTACTTTAATTCAGTTGCCCAGCAGAATTATTTTTTTAGAACATAACTCCGATTTTTTTGTAATTTTGATAGAAAAGCATTCCGCTATGTCAATGGGTTAATGCACAGGCATTACCGTGCGTTATATTCAGACAGCCAATTCAATATGAATAGGCTGCCAACACACCACAATAGATGAAAAGACACACATGACCCGTTTTAACACAATGCAGCGCACAACGCATGGTCTTTGTGTGTTTGGCTCTACTGTACAATGCGTTGGGGTGCCATTTATAATGGATACTGCAACACATGGCACATACAGCACATGCTTTACCATGCATTGTGGTAATGCAAAAAAATTGCACGTTTTAACATCTGTTGCCACAACGCACAAATCAGATTTCCATGTGCATGGTCAGCTTTAGGGCTATGTAACAAGGTTCATCAAAATACTTACCTCTGTGGACTAGTCCCTCACTGGCCCAAAAAGCTGCCAGATTTCTCTTGTTAGACAGGATATTGGGGTGCTATTTACAATAAATGGTACTGCAATGCACCAAAAATAAAGCTAGTGGATCATGGGAACATGAGCCCTTTACCGCATGTTGCTGCAAAGTATGAATGTAAATAGGCCCTCAGGAGATTTGGAATGAAATATAGTGATGTCGCTACACTGCTGATCACTGTTCTCCTTGCTGGAGGTTCTGACATGAGGAAGCAAAGCCCTGCCTCTACCAAGATGGCCGACTCCATTCAGATACACAGTGCAGAACAAGGTATGGTAAATCTGTGATGGAGAAAAAGATCAGCTGCAGGGAGACCACGGGCTGCATTGGTCAATAGTTCGTGGACCTCTGCCTAATTTTTTTTGGCACAGCATCCAACAGCATTTCTTTCACACTGGAACACGCAGGATCCTGTGTGGCCCCTGTATTCTGGTTTTGACAACCCATATATTTCAATGGGCTGCCAAACTTACCGGAACACAGAAAAAGCAGTGCAAGCAGTTCTTTTTCAGATTGATCCGCACCAAACCTACATTGTCGCAAAGAAACTGCGTTTGCAAGATGCATTTGGGGTGTCTCATAAGGGCAGTGTGTTCATGTTCAGCTCTGGTGTTAACGGGTCAGGATTTTAGTTATACCGCTTCTCCCCGAAAATAAGCCCTAGTTTAAAGTGTTTTTAAAATCCTAGAATCCTCTCTATCACAGTATTTTATCATGTAAACTGTGTGTTTCTGCAATCTAATTGCACCAAATACCTTCGGTACAGCGCCGCTCAGCTGATCTCCCGCTGCTCTTCTCCCTTTCTGCTGCTGGGGGGGGGGGGGGGAGGGGAGAAAGAGCTCCGGTGGGTCAAAGAAGCGCTGAGCAGCGCTATAAGAAGGTATTTGGCACAATTAGATTACAGAAACACACACAGTTTACATTATATAATACTGTAAGAGAGGATTCTAGGGATATTCCAAGCACTTTTACTATGTTCACACTGAGGATTCCTGACAGGCAGGGAGGGAGAGGGGGAGAGAAGACAGCACATTAAATGGTAAGACCTACCTGAAAAATAAGCCCTACTGTGTCTTTTGTTGCCAAAATTTTAATTTTTGGGAAACAAAAATTCTAAATTTTTGTTATTCTAAAGCAACGCAAGGGAAGCAAGATAAAACAACGTCTCAACTCCTCATATCTCTGATATTTCTATGCCACAGCTTTGCCTCCTGACAAATTTCTAAACTCTGTTTGACCTTCATAAGCTATATATATATATATATATATATATATATATATATATATATATATATATATATACACAGGTTTAGGGCTGTGGTGCATTCTTTTGACACCCTGAAAATCCCTATAGAGATATGTCCACTGTGATGGGGGAAGCCTGGACCTTGAATGAGACCAGCAATTTGGATCAGGAAGAATAAGGTTACCCTGTACCTTTTACATATCGGTTCCTAGCTAAACATACACTATATTACCAAAAGTTTTGGGACGCCTGCCTTTACACGCACATGAACTTTAATGGCATCCCAGTCTTAGTCTGTAGGGTTTAATATTGAGTTGGCCCACCCTTTGCAGCTATAACAGCTTCAACTCTTCTGAGAAGGCTGTCCACGTGTGTCTATGGGAATGTTTGACCATTCTTCCAGAAGGACATTTGTGAGGTCAGGCACTAATATGGACGAGAAGGCCTGGCTCACAGTCTCTGCTCTGATTCATCCCAAAAGGTGTTTTATTGGGTTGAGCTCAAGACTGTGCAGGCCAGTCAAGTTCCTCCACCGCAAACTCGCTCATCCATGTCTTTATGGACCTTGCTTTGTGCTCTGGTGTGCAGTCAGGTTGGAACAGGAAGGGGCCATCCCCAAACTGTTCCCACAAAGTTGGGAGCATGAAATTGTTCAAAATGTTTTGGTATGCTGACGCCTTAAGAGTTCCCTTCACTGAAACTAAGGGGCCAAGCCCACCCCCTGAAAAACAACCCCACATCATAATCCCCCCTCCACCAAATGATTTGGATCAGTGCACAAAACAAGGTTCCTGCTGAACTGGGCCGAGATTCAAACCAACTATGGCTGGCCTTACTGTCCATTATCCCTGCTCAAAGTTTTTTTTTTTTTCTGGCAGCCAACGGAGGCCTACTCATGCTCAGACTGCTGTGAAATTTCAGCTGGTGTTCGAGCGAAGACAGGCATTTCATATAAAGTAAGACTGCAAGTAATTGCATACAGCATATAAAGCTCCATATACACTAGTAGATTTCCAAACAAGAATTGGTATGAAAATTGGTACAAATATTCCTACGAAAAATTCTCAGTACATTTGATGGCTTGGTAAATGTTTGAAATTTAGTTAGCTATTAACAATCAATTTTGGAACAAATGTCATTTTTCGAACAAAAAAACACATACACTGTTTTGGCACTGATTGGCAGCACTGGTGGGCACTGTTGGGACTGCACTGATAATCAGTGCCCTGATTATCAGTGTCGTTGTCCCTTTAACACAAGCCGGCTATCGGCTCTCCTTTTCTCTCCTCACGCTGTCAGCATTGGACACAGCTGATCACGTGGTAAAGGGCCTCTGTAATTGGCCCTTTACCCTGATCTGTGATCAGCTGAGTCTGAAGAATCATGGGATCACGTCCATGTACGCCCTCCTAGCTAATTAGGCCCACGCTGTAGCTGTCTTTCGGCTATAGTGTGGGCAGGAAGTGGTTAACAATTGGACCTAGGCTTGGCGTTGTGTCAAGGTCACTTTTTTCTATTGTATGTCTTTTATAAAACTTAATAAAAAGAATTTTCAAGAAAAAAAAAAATTGTAGGTAGTATCCAATATAATTTTTCATGTCCGTGCATTTAATGATAAAAAGTGGAGCTTTTCTGAAAAAAAAAATATATGTTGCTGTATATTGTCAGATGTTAGAAATGTATTCATGTTGACTGATATCACATCTTTAAAAATCTTACGACAGAGCTTTCTGACACACAGAGCTGTCACTCTCTAATAAAAGTGCTCTCCACACACAATCGCCTCTCAGTCATTCATAGTTTCCATTTCATTCCTATCCAATGATGTCTCCACATACATCATTTGATCGATATCTTGCTGGATTTTGTTGGAAACTGCAATTTCATCTGATGGAAAACACCATCCTGCACACTGCAATCATCCAATAAGTGGGTTAAATACTTGACATGAAAATGTTTAAAGCGGTGGTCCAGTTGAAAAAAAAAAATAAAAGTCAGTCGCTACAAACACTGTAGCTGCTGACTTTTAATAAGAATACTTACCTGTCCAGGAAGCCCGCGACGTCAGCCCCCAGAGGTCGATCCGTCCATTGGATCGGGTGCCGGCGCCGCCATTCTATCTAAGGGAAACAGGCAGTGGAGCTTTGCGAGTTCACTGCCCGTTTCCTACTGTGCATGCGCGAGTTGCGCGGCGCTTTAGGAATGGGCGGCTGAGTTCTGGGACACACACAGGTCCCAGAAAACGGCGTGCCCAATTTCCCAGAACACCACGCGAGGGATGAAGAGAAGGAACAGCTCCGCAGAGAAGGAAGTGGCAGATTAGGAAGACTGCCTAGCAACAGGCGTTTCGGGTAAGTAAAACATTTTTTTTTTCAAATGTTTTTTTAAAAAAAGAGCCTGTTTATGTCATTTTTTTTTTTTAGGTTGGACCTCCGCTTTAAGTTGCATTATAAGGGCAATGTCAGACAGGTGATTTATTGTAGCGATCCTCTCCATTTTTGTTTTTATTTATTTAAAACAAATTCCCCCTAAGGAAATCAGAGATATTTTCTATGGAATCACAAATTTATTTACAGGACTTTGTAAGTCAGTTGCTCAGCGATTGAGTTTGAGCAGTGTTCTTGGGGTAGATTTACTAATACTAGAGAGTGCACCATCTGGTGTAGATGTGCCTGGTAGCCAATCAGCTTCCAACTTCAGCTTCTTCAACTAAGCTTTGACAATAAAACCTGGAAGCTGATTGGTTTCTATGCAGAGTTGCACCAGATTTGCATGCTCCAGTTTTAGTAAATCACTCTGCATCCTCCTCTATGGCTTAGCTACAAATTGCTGAAAGAGAGCGATTTGTCGCAGAGCACACCAACCCAATGTTGTAACACCAGTTTAACTTGTAGCAGCAAATCGCTTCTGAGCGTTAAATTGCCAGTGACCCTAGCAATTAAATCTCTAGCTACAAATTGCGGTTGATTTCTGCCATTGGTGATTTGTAGCAGCAATTAATTGCCCATCTGACATCGCCCTTACCTGTGTGGTGCCCCTATCATGCAGGTATTGTCATTTCTCAAGGTCACCCAGGTAGACTAACATGTTCTCCATGTGCGCACACCCTTGATAAGGCTGACAATGAAGCCATCCTACCCGGGATTAATTTATAATCTCGCATCACTCCGGATTTCAGAAAGGGAATGTCAGATAGGACACAGGAGTGCACAGCAAACCCAGCAGGAGCTCTCATTGTTAACCTTTCCAGTGCCAGCGCCGGGCCTAACCAGGATAGTGGGCCTATACACAAATGTATTCTTTAATTCTGCAAAAAAGTCACAGAACACACTGGGGTTGATTTACTAAAGGCAAAGAGACTGTGCACTTTGCAATGTGCAGTTGCGCTATGCAAGTGCAGTTGCTCCAGAGCTTAGTAAATGAGCAGAAGCTCTGCTGACTTCCATCATCCAATCATGTAAGGGCATTAGCCAATGCATCCCATTGGGTAATAAATTTAAAAGAGTGAACAAAAGTCCTGGATGGCTTAACTCCAATGTAAAAATGCATATAAAAGCAAAGGAGAAGGCCTTCAAAAAATACAAGGTTGAGGGATTAGCATTCAGACATTATAAAGAATGCAACAAGAAATGTAAGGGTGCAATAAGGACAGCTAAGATAGAACATGAAAGACACATAGCGGAGGAGAGTAAAAAAAATCCCAGGAAATTCTTTAAGTATGTAAACAGTAAAAAAGGGAGGACAGACCATATTGGCCCCCATAAAGAATGAAGAAGGACATCTGGTTACAAAGGATGGGGAGATGGTGAAGGTATTGACTTTATTCTTCTCCTCAGTCTTCACAAGGGAATCGGGGGGGGGGGGGGGGCTTCAGTAACCAAAACTGCAGTGTTTATCCTCATGACAGAACACAGGAAGCACCTCCATGGTTAACAGAGGACAGAATTAAACTTAGACTTGAGAAACTTAACATTAATAAATCACCGGGACCAGATGGCTTGCACCCGAGAGTACTTAGGGAACTCAGTTAAGTAATTGCCAGACCATTGTTCCTAATTCTTACTGACAGTCTACTGACTAGAATGGTACCAGCTGATTGGAGAAAAGCTGATATAGCACCAATATTTAAAAAGGGCCCAAAATACATCCCTGGGAATTACAGACCAGTTAGCCTAACATCAATAGTATGTAAACTCTTGGAGGGGATGATAAGGCACTATATACAAGATTTTAGTAATGACAACGGTATCATTAACAGTAGGGGTGCAACGGATCGTCACCGATCCGCGATCCGAACGGGCCACCCTGTTCGGATCGGCACACCCGTGATCCGCGGAGCGCTCCGCGGCCTCGGATTTTAGGAAAGGCCGCGGCTTCGGCCTAGCTCCGGAGACACGGCCATCTTGGTACACCCAGCCGGGTGTACCAAGATGGCCGCGGCTCCGGAGCTAGGCCGAAGCCGCGGCCATCTTGGTACACCCGGCGGCGCTGAGCATCGTGCTGACGTCATCACCCCGCCCCCAACTCGTGGGTTTGGCGGCTTCTCTAAAGCAAGGTATGAGTCTGACTAACAGGCACAGCACTAATACAGTGGGAAGTCTGTGTCTATATTACAGTGGGGGACATGGACTGGCTATATTACAGTGGGGGACATGGATTGGCTATATTACAGTGGGGGACATGGACTGGCTATATTACAGTGGGGGACATGGACTGGCTATATTACAGTGGGGGACATGGACTGGCTATATTACAGTGGGGGACATGGATTGGCTATATTACAGTGGGGGACATGGACTGGCTATATTACAGTGGGGGACATGGACTGGCTATATTACGGTGGGGGACATGTGGCTATATTACGGTGGGGGACATGTGGCTATATTACGGTGGGGGACATGTGGCTATATTACGGTGGGGGACATGTGGCTATATTACGGTGGGGGACATGTGGCTATATTACGGTGGGGGACATGTGGCTATATTACGGTGGGGGACATGTGGCTATATTACAGTGGGGGACATGTGGCTATATTACGGTAGGGGACATGTGGCTATATTACAGTGGGGGACATGTGGCTATATTACAGTGCGGGACATTAAATGTGAAAATCAGAGGTGTTCTGTCACATTAGCAACCATGTAAGGTCGGCAGGTTTGCTGTTGCTTTTAAAATCTAACATCTAAACAGTCTGTCCCATCTACAAATACTGTATTTATGCATATAAGCTCAGTTTTGTGTTGAAAATAGCTTTTAAATCTAAAACTCCAGTGGGTGTAACAAGATTTGTGTGTTTGTTTGTTTTTTGGTTTTTTTTTTTTGTTGATCCGAAAATGATCCGATCCGTGACTCTGATCCGAGGATCGATCCGATCCGTGAGTTTTTTGATCCGTTGCACCCCTAATTAACAGTAATCAGCATGGATTTATGAAGAATCGTTCTTGCCAAACCAATCTACTAACCTTCTATGAGGAGGTGGGTTGCCAGCTAGATAAAGGAAGGCCCGTAGACGTAGTGTATCTGGATTTTGCAAAAGCATTTGACACAGTTCCCCATAAACGTTTACTGTACAAATTAAGGTCCGTTGGCATGGACCATAGGGTGAGTACATGGATTGAAAACTGGCTACAAGGGTGAGTTCAGAGGGTGGTGATAAATGGGGAGTACTCGGAATGGTCAGGGGTGGGTAGTGGGGTCCCCCAGGGTTCTGTGCAGGGACCAATCCTATTTAATTTATTCATAAACGACCTGGAGGATGGGGTAAACAGTTCGATCTCTGTATTTGCGGACAATACTAAGCTAAGCAGGGCAATAACTTCTCTGCAGGATGTGGAAACTTTGCAAAAAGATCTGAACAAATTAATGGGATGGGCGACTACATGGCAAATGAGGTTTAATGTAGAAAATGTAAAATAATGCATTTGGGTGGCAAAAATATGAATGCAATCTATACACTGGGGGGGAGAACCTCTGGGGGAATCTAGGATTTAAAAGGACCTGGGGGTCCTAGTAGATGATAGGCTCAGCAATGGCATGCAATACCAAGCTGCTGCTAACAAAGCAAACAGAATATTGGCATGTATTAAAAAGGGGATCAACTCCAGAGATAAAACGATAATTCTCCCGCTCTACAAGACTCTGGTCCGGCCGCACCTAGAGTATGTTGTCCAGTTCTGGGCACCAGTCCTCAGGAAGGATGTACTGGAAATGGAGCGAGTACAAAGAAGGGCAACAAAGCTAATAAAGGGTCTGGAGGATATTAGTTATGAGGAAAGGTTGCGAGCACTGAACTTATTCTATATATTCATATATTATATATGATTTCAATATACAAATACCGTACTGGTGACCCCACAATAGGGATAACATTTTTTCGCAGAACGGAGTTTAACAAGACTCGTGGCCACTCATTAAAATTAGAAGAAAAGAGGTTTAACCTTAAACTACGTAGAGGGTTCTTTACTGTAAAGCTGCAAGGATGTGGAATTCCCTTCCGCAGGAGGTGGTCTCAGCGGGGGGCATTGATAGTTTCAAGAAACTATTAGATAAGCACCTGAACGACCACAACATACAGGGATATACAATGTAATACTGACATATAATCACACACAGAGGTTGGACTTGATGGACTTGTGTCTTCTTTCAACCTCACCTACTATGTACTGTGCAAGCAAAAATGCTGTTTATTTAATTTTCCTTGCATGTGATTGGGTATTCTTTGCAAAGTGAACCTTTACCTCATTTACTAAGCTCTGGAGCAACTGCACTTGCAGAGTGACTCAAAAACCACACCAAAAATATAACCACGGGTGCGTTTTTGCCACTTTTTTTATGCGTTTTTCCATTCATTTCACTTGAAAGGTGCATTATTGGTGCATTTTTTTTTACCGCATCAAACATGCACCAGAAATGCACCAACAATGCATCAAAAATGCAGCATGCAGGACCTTTAAAAACACACCTGACCCGCAACTGACTATTGTGAAGAGTTCCATATAGTTCTGTAGGATTTAAAGGTTGTGCATTTTTCTTCATGAATATGCAAGGCAAAAACCAAAGCAAAACTGATCAGGAGCCCTAGACAGGAGCCAATTAACCTACCAGCACGTCTTTGGAGTGTGCGAGGAAACCGGAGTACCCAGAGGAAACCCACACAGGCACAGGGAGA
This sequence comes from Aquarana catesbeiana, assembly GCF_042186555.1. Classification (NCBI taxonomy): domain Eukaryota; kingdom Metazoa; phylum Chordata; class Amphibia; order Anura; family Ranidae; genus Aquarana; species Aquarana catesbeiana. The sequence goes on from NC_133326.1 coordinate 544,488,823, forward strand.
ACATGCAGATTCTATGCAGATAGTTTCCTGGCCCGGATGTGAACTAAGGAGCCCAGTGCTACAAGGCAGAAATACTGAGCTGGTATTATCTGCTATCCATATAAATGTACTGCTCCTGATATGTGCTGGAATATTTTGTAAATAGGAGATGACTCAAGATCCTTTTCACTGTGAATCTTCAATGGTCAGCGTAATGGGAGGGAGGGGGGGGGGAGGTTGATAATGTTGTCATACAACCAAAGTATGGAGTGGTCAGCAATTTGCTCATGTTATAGACATTGATATTTTTCCCTTACTGGCGTTTGTGGTAAACAGGAGCTTGGGTTGCATTCCTTTTAGCCCAGTTGGTACTTTTTGGCAGCCATGGAAAACCCAGTTAGACACAGGCATTTTGTAGTCTTGTAAATTTTAGTCTAAAGACCATTACATTCAGCAAGAATTCACAAAGCATATCAAAAATATTTTCTGAAGCCCATTATAAGACTGAGAACCCAAAGGCACTGCAAACCCTAATCTACAGAACATCCGTTTAAGGGAGCATTTACAAAACAATGTAAAGCTTGTTTAAAGCTACAGACAGCATAATCACTGTGATCTGTATTTAGCACAATCAAACGTTGGAGCTGGGGGGGCTTTAAAAGTTTCAAGGGAGCAGGAGTTGATCCAAGAATGTTAGAGGCTCCGCACTTTAGGCTAACATTTACAAAATAAATAAGCACCTTCAATTAAAGTCCTCATGAAAGTGCTGGCTGTAGCTTTAAACAGACATTTAGCAAGCTCTAGTAGGAATACGGGGCCAAGCTCTGTAGAGGCTGCCAGCTAAAGCTTGGTAAATGCTTACTGAAGTCTCCTGACTATAGTAATAAATACAAAATAGGATAAAGTGCCTGTATGTACATAACATTAGAGTATGTCTGCAAGCCACAAACAGAACAGAGACAGGAGAACATATAAGCATGTTTTTAAACAGATCCTGATGTGGATATAAACATCTGAAACCTCATAGTAAGATTGTGTTGTCTCTAGGGATGCACCGATACCATTTTTTTTTACAACGAGTACGAATACTTTTTTTTTTTTTTTTTTTAGTACTCGCCGATACCAGTTACCGATACCTACCACAACTGTTTTGTTTTCACTTCAGCTGTCAGCAATGGTACAAAGCATTGAAAAGTTATTTACAAATGAAATAGATTTTTTTTTTTAATTTTGCGCTTTTTCAATGTGAAATGTGTAAATATATGTTAATATATATGTAAAAATATCCTATAAATACTAACAAAGCAAACCAAAAAAAACATTTTCATTGTTTCAATTTTAGTGTTTCAGGGGCTGAGCAATGTTGTTAATAAACATTGACGCTGTTTTGGTTTTTTTTGACAGCTCCAATTAACAGACTTTTTTAACACTTCAGCTGTCAACAGGGGAGACCCACTGACAGCTCAAAGAACTGAGCCTGAAACTATCGGTCTCAGGTATCGGTGCATTTGATACTTGTGCAAATACTCAGTATCGGCACCGATACTGATACCGATACCGATACTAGTATTGGTGCAACCCTAGTTGCCTCCCAGATGTTCTTCTGAGAGATGGTCAATGTGACTATCTTTCATCCAGCTGTAAACACTATGGCAGAGCATAGGTTGCATATATGCTACAATACATGGGCATTACACATCAATACAGTACAGGGACCCCATACATTTATACATGGCCCCCACATATCTATACGGTACATAGACACCATACATCTACTGTATAAGGTTCAAGACACCATACATCTATACAGTACAAGGCTCTACAAATCTATAAGATACACGGCCGGACACATCATAGGTGGACCCTATTCATCTATATAGTACATGGCCCCACATATCTATACATGGACCCCAAACATCTATGCAGTATAACTAGGCTAGAGATGGAGATGTGTGGGGACCATGTAGGGATTTATGGGACAATGTACTGTATAGATGCATGGGGTCTGGCTATAAATGTATGTGGCCAACCTATAGGTATGGAGCATCTGGAACCTCACAGTAAAATTCTGTTGCTTCCCAGATGCTCTTCTAGCTGTCAGTCTGATTATTCTTCACCTAGCTCTAAAAATCATGGCAGAAGACAGGCTGCATGGACCTCACACATATATACAGTGAGAACATGGACCTCATTCAGATGTACATGGACCACAGAAATTGTATAGCTGAATGAGGTCCATGCAGTTATAAAAGACCATATACATAGCCCCCCACACATCAATACAGTACAAGGTCCCCATGTATCTAAACAGTAAATGCCCCCACACATCATTTGAGGGATGCTATACATCTATACAGTACAACTTGGCCAGAGAAGGGGATATATGAGGACCGTGTGGAGATGTAGACAAGGTACTGTATAGATGCATGGGGTCCATCTATAGCTATGGAACATCTGGAATCTTACAGTAATTTTCTGTAGCTTTGCAGGCGCTCTTCTAGCTGCCAGTTTGATTATTTACCACCTAGCTATAAACCTAATAGCAGAGGGAAGGCTGCATGGACCCATACTGTACATAAACCCCATATATCTATACATGCCCCCCAAACATCTATACAGTACATGGAACCCATAGATCTATACATAGCCACCAAACATCTACATGACCCCATAGATCTACACATGGCCCCCAAACATCCATACATGGCCACCACACATCTATAAAGTAAATGTACCCCACACAACTATACATGACCCCTACACATCTTCAAACATCTATGCAGTACAACTTGGCCAGAGATAGGGACATATGGGGGTCATGTACAGATGTATGGAGCACTGTACTGTACAGATGCATGGATTTCACCTACAGATGTATGGGGTCTACCTATAGATTTATGGGTTCCATCTAGAGATGCATGTGGACCACCTCTAGATATGTGGCGGTGGCCATGTATAGATCTGTGGGAGCCATGTTTGGATGTATGGAGTCTACATATAGATATGTGCTGTTCACCTATAGATATGTGGGGTCTCCGTATGTGTGTGTGTGGTGGCCATGTATGGATACGTTGAGGCCATGTATGGAGTCTACATATAGATATATGGGATCCACTTATAGATATATGGGGTCTGTGTATGTATGTGTGGTGGCCATATATGGATACGTGGGGGCCATGTATGTATGTTTAGAGTCTATATATATCTGTATGGGTCCTTGTATATACCCCCTACATCTATATGTGGACTCCATATATCTATATCTCTCCTACCCCATACATCTATATGTGGACTCCATATATCTATATCCCCCCCATACATCTATATAACCAGATCCCATGTCTATACTATGCTATGCCTGTATCTCCCATCCATAGGCATCCTCTGAAGCCCATCCATCTACACAGCTTGCCATCCTTCCCACATTTCTCCCCCTAGAATAGATCTGTAATCTATTTTAGCACCCAGATACTTGTTCTGGCGCTACATGGCCAGCAGAGGGCACCGCTCCCAGCCCTTCAATTCAGATTACTGTACAAAATTGCCACCCAGACAAGAGAGAGAGAAAAAAGAGGGCCTGTTGACGTTTAAACAATAAAAATCCCCATTAGCTGCCTTTCCCCTCTTCTGCTGGGTACCCTGAATGTAGCATTCACAAGCTACGGGCCCTAAAGTTATGGGCCAGAGATGGGGGAGGTGAAACACCCTCCCCATTCTACATTGTGGGGGAGGGGGGGATCTTTGCAGTAAGAGGCTTGGACGAGCCCTGGAAGGGGTTAAATCAAACTAACTTCAATCCGATTAAAGGTTGCCATTGCAGGCTGCCACTCCAAATCTACCACCAGCAGGAAAAATAACCCTCCCAGCTTGATGGGAGCAATAAGAGAGCCATAAAGGCAGTTAATGTGTAATCCCCAGCAAGAGGCCTCAGTGCTCCAAGTTTCACACTCTCCCATCCAGCACACATAAATACCCCTCCCCCACCAGGGACACTCAAGGGTTAAACGTGCACAAGGAGGGGGGGGGGGGGCATGCAGCAAGTTTTGGGAGAATATTTCTTGCAGACAGTAGATACACAATAGGCACCTCTCCCCACCCCATCCTTCCTTAGAAAAGTCAAGCCCAGTTCAGCTTGACCCTAAAAACTGCCCCCCCTCTTCCCCTCCCCCCTAAGGCAGAGGATTAACCCCTGGCAGCCCAGTGCAGACTGCAGCACACACATTACATAATAAATCTATGGAAACAACAAATCCCCCTTCATCCATTCACAGCAACATCGCATTTCTAGAACAATGTCATGTTTACTAAACACTGTCCCTGCTCTGCAATGTCCCCTGTACAGCACAGCAAGGGTTAATAAAGAGGGGGGGGGTGTCTGTATATTTTAGGGTTGGGGGGCAGGGAGGGCACGGATTGCCCAATCTTACCTCCACACACAGGGGCCACCGGGGCAGGAGACGAAGAGCTTCATGGTCCTCAGATCCTTTGGTGGGTCACAGCTGCTTCCTGGGGCTGACTTGTGCCATGCTGGGGGGGTGCTTAGTGGGTCACCAGCTGCACCCCCGTGTCTGGGGGGATCCTACATTCAGGGGGTGCCCTATAGAAGAGGGTTCTACAGTCCCTGGCACCTAATCTACAGGGTAGAGACTGCAGCAACCCCCTCCGCACCCCCATGCAGGGTCCCCCGCACCCAGCCAACAGGGAGCTTCCTAAAAGTTGGATTTACAAGAGAAAAGGCAGAGAAGGAGGAGGAGAGAAGAGAGCTGGAGTCTTTTCTTCTCTGCTCCGAAGAGCAATCAAACGCCCATCTCATGGATGACGTGCAGGGGGGGGGGGGGGGAGGGGGGCTGTCAGGGCTCCCCCCTCCTCTCCTCTGTTTAACCAACACACTTCAATCAGCCATCATGGGGGGACATCATATGATTAGCAACCACAGGTGACACATCCGGGGTGCTGGGGCCACACAACACACCTACAATGTATCCATTACTGATACAATGGAACAATCATCATAATCCCATGGAGAGTTATTACTGGAATGTATAGGTAGATTCCATTATTATTCTATATATTATTATTATTATTATATATTATTATTATTATTCTATATATTATTATTATTATTATATATTATTATTATTGTTGTTGAATATATTTAGATAACTCTGACATATTATGCAGTGTTGTACAGAGAACACTGAGCCAGTCACATTATTCTCTGCACCAGAGGAGCTTACATTCTAATGTCCCACTACAGTCATATTATTATTATTATTACTACTATTATTATTATTATTATATTATTAATAATAATAATAAATGTTTATATAGCTCGGACGTATTGTGCAGTGTTGCACAGGAAACACCATTCACATAACTCTGTACCAAAGGAGCTTACACTCTAATGTCCCACCACAGTCATATTATTATTATTATTATTATTATTAATAATAATAATAAATGTTTATATAGCTCAGATGTATTGTGCAGTGTTGCGCAGGGAACACTCAGCCATTCACATAACTCTACACCAGAGGAGCTTACACTCTAATATCCCGCCACAGTCATATTATTATTATTATTATTATTATTATTTTTATTATTAATAATAATAATAAATGTTTATATAGCTTGGACATATTGTGCAGTGTTGCACAGGGAATACTCAGCCTGCACCAGAGGAGCTTACACTCTAATGCCCTACCACAGTAAAATGCGGGGATTCAGGCAGCGCAAAACGGTATATATGAACTCACGAAATGGAAGCAGCTATACACTAAAAGGTTAATATATTAATAATCCTTCTAAACATGTAATAGGTAAATAACAGTGCAGCGCAAAAGATACATAGGGGTTGATTTACTAAAGGCAAATAGACTGTGCACTTTGCAGAGTGCAGTTGCCCTCTGTGAGTGCAATTGCCCCAGAGCTTAGTAAATGAGGTATGGCTTGACTTTGCAAAGAGTACCCAATCCTGTGCAAGGAAAATTTAAAAAAACAGTATTTTGGCTTGCACGTGATTTGATGATGGAAGTCAGCAGAGCTTCTGCTCATTTACCATTTGCTCTGGAGCAACTGCTCTTGCAGAGGGCAACTGCACTTTGCAAAGTGCACAGTCTTTTTACCTTTAGAAAATCAACCCCATAAAGAAACAAAATAACTGATTGCTCATAGTATAACATGTTAAAAAGTCCCCTTTGGTATGAAAGATGGATAAAAAAGTTAGATAAGATCTCTTCAGCGGTGATAAGGGTGCTCATAGATATTCTTGTGGTATCTCCTAATCAGTGATTCCTCCACCAGCTAGCCAAACCGCTCACCTCAATCACTGGACCCCTGAATTAACAGATGGGTCAAATGGGCGTTCACCACTTAAAGTGGTCACAGATGGAAGCTTGGATGTACAGATGAGTAAGATACGATGTCCAACAACTTTTACCAACCGCACGTTGTCACTCTTAAATTCCAACCGTAGTACCATGAAAAAAACAATAAAAAATTTATAGTGCACACTGTGTGGCTAAAATACTTTCTTTTATTCATAAAAGTCGTGTACTCACATAAAAAGCACTGTAACCCCAGTGCTGGGATGAATGGCATGTAGTATTATCGGTGAACATAGGTTGATAAGGTGGCTGCAGTGACGTCACAAAGTCCTCCCGCACGCGTATCGTCCCTAAGCAGGACTTCCTCATTGATCCTTCGTCCTGCTTTATGTGAGTACCTGACTTTTATGAATAAAATTAAGTCATTTAGCCACAAGGTGTGCACTATATATTTTTTATTGTTTTTTTCATGGTACTACGGTTGGAATTTAAGAGTGACAACGCTGGAGGATGGCCACATCTGACTGCTGCTCTCACATCCAGGGTAAGGACAGCGGGTGGGGGTCGGGGGTGTGTTAGTGCCTTGCCGTGCCGCACGGGGGGGGGGGTGGGGTAATAGGTGGCAGTTGTGCTAGTGGGGGGGGAGGGTTGTTTGCCCCCCAAAAAAAAACCCCACCAGCCGCCACTGCTAATGTCTCATTAAAGTCATACACTATTATTATTACTCATTTACTGTAAATAACCCTAGCATATTTTTCAGTGATATGCAGAGAACACTGAGCCAGTAACATCAGCCTCTGCACCAGAGGAGCTTACACTCTAATGTCTCACCATAGTCACACACTATTATTATTATACATGTATATAGCTCACACATATTCTGTAGTGCTGTATAGAGAACACTAAGCCGGTCACATCAGTCTCTGCACCAGAGGAGCTTACACTGCAATGTCACCACCACAGTCACACACTATTAATATTATACTTGACGGCGCTATATAAGTACCTGAAATAAATAAAATAAAATAAATAAATACATTTATAAAGCTCTATCATATATCTCAGTGCTCGCACTGGTGGCTTTATGATGAATTTTAGACAAGACTGGTGGTCTCCTATTGTAAATGTAACCTAAGAATGAGCCAGCACAAGACTTTAGCAGGGTATTCCTTGTCAGAATTGGTGGCACTAGGTGCCTGCGTCTTATTTCCAATAGCCACTTTACCACACTTTAGTTACTATGTTTTATTTTTCTGAAAATTATTTTGCAGCAGATTTACAGATTTAGCCTTTGTGGACTTTCTATGGGGGTGATTTACTAACCCTGGTGCACACAGAATCTGATGGAGCTGTGCATAGTAACCAATCAGCTTCTAGGTTTTTAATGTCAAAATTTAATTGAGTAAACTAAAGTTAGAAACGGATTGGTTACTGTGCACAGCTGCACCAGATTCGGTGTGCACCAGTTTCATACCTCCCAACATTTTGAGATGGGAATGAGGGACACCTACTAACAAACGTATGCAGGCATAGGACACGCCCCCTGTCACACCCCCTTAAAGAAGAATTAACCAAAAAGAAAGTTAATTAAATCCACAAGGACTTTTTTTTTACCACTACTATTACTTTAGATTGGCTTTTAAAATGTACAAATGCAGCAATTTATCCATTGGATGAAAGGTTTAGCACTGGGAAATACTTTTTGAAAGATAAAAAGTGCATTTTATATACAACTATATAGATCAGACCAAAATGAGGGACAAATGAGGGGGAAAGAGGGACAGAGGGACATTGCTCCAAATCAGGGACAGTCCCTCAAAATCAGAGACAGTTGGGAGCTATGCAGTTTTAGTAAATCTACCCCTATGTGTCAGGTCTCGAACATCGTAAAGAAACCCCTGTCTAAACCGACCCAGAAGAAATATGGGCAAAAGACTACGATGAAGAAAAGTGAACAGGGATCTATAAACACCACCCAGAATGGAGATAACCAAGGGAGGAGTACTAATTACAATGGTGGATATGCATATTCTCCTAGACCAGGACGACAAGGAAGGGGAGAGGTTAACTACCAAACACCTAGACCCTATAGGGGTAACACTCCACAAGGAAGGGGAGGCTACAATTACCAATCACCATATAGAGGGGAAGCCCCACGAGGATATAACCCTCCACAGGAATACCAACAGTGGAGACAATACCCCCCACCGAACCATTACCCGGAAATGAACAATGGGGTTCCATTGTATAATAGATATACAGGGTTGGAAGAGGAAGGCTACTATGACCAACAGTCGTATAACCATTCTTTTTTAGGACAACGGGGGAGGGGAGGGAAGCGGGGTACACTGAGAGGATATCCCCAGACACAACAACAGAGAGGGGGGGGAAGACTTGGACCCCCACACGTGCAAAATATGAATACAATGCCCCCACCAAAAGAAGGAGGGGATGCAGAGCAGGAAGATCCAAGCCAGTGTTTCTCAACTCCAGTCCTCAAGGCGCCCCAACAGGTCATGGTTTCAGGATTCCCCTCAGATGAAACAGCTGTGGTAATTACTAAGGCAGTGAAACTGATCAAATCACCTGTGCGAAATAATGGAAATCCTGAAAACATGACCTGTTGGGGCGCCTTGAGGACTGGAGTTGAGAAACCCTGATCCAAGCAACCCAAAAAAACGGCTGAGGGACATGTAGACACGGGGATTTATAATTTGAGTGGAGTTGAGTTGGATCACAAGGAAATGAACATCCTTAACCTGGGCCTCAAATGTGCACCAAAAAAGAAAGAATTTCAGGTGTACATTGATACACATAAGTTCATTCGTTCGATGAACATAAAAAAACATTTTTTAAGCCATCCGGTGGAAGCAGGAGTGAGAGCTTCGATGGCACCGGATAAAATAGATAGTGGCCTAAAGAATAGATCAATTTTTAACCCGCAAATTCAAAGTAATCATTATGTGGAGGTGTTCAAGAACGTGGTATTGAAAGATATTGAGGAACTACCAGTGAAGAAAGGAGTAAACCCCCATTATATCAAGGAGGGGATAGAATCCTTGGAAAGTAGGAAAAACATCATTATTCGTCCAGCTGACAAGGGTGGAGGGGTGGTAGTCATGGATAAGCGGTTTTACCATGAACAACTGGTGGAGTTACTAAGTGATCGAAATACATACAAGAAATTGAAATCTGATCCTACAGACTCATACAGCGTTCAGTTGGCTGCATTAGTGGAGTGGGGATTTGGGTTGAAGGCCCTAAACCCTAAGGAAAAAAGATACCTCGTACCGAGTGCGAATCGTATACCAGTAATATACACGCTGCCCAAAGTGCATAAAAACATCCAGAATCCACCCCCGCGCCCTATAGTAAATGGAATTGGATCAGTGACTGCAAGGCTTGGCGAATATTTAGATAAATTCCTCCAACCCAGTGTTAAGGCAACTAGAGCCTACCTGAAGGATACCTCGGACTTGCTACGTTTATTGGAACAAGTAAAATTCGACCCTGCAGTAACATCCTACTTGGTGACAGCAGACGTGGCCTCTCTTTACACCAACATACAACATGAGGATGCGTCATTGGCCCTTAATTGGGCACTAAGCAAAAGGGACGACATCCCATTTGTACAGGAGAGGTTTGTGGGACATGCACTAGATTTTTGCATGTCCCACAATTACTTCTGGTTTGATGGACAGTTCTTCTCCCAGCAGGTTGGCGTGGCAATGGGGGCAAAGTATGCCCCCAGCCTCGCCAACCTGTTTATGTCTGAATGGGAGGATAGACGGGTGTTCAATATCAATAGACCCCAGCTGATTTTTTATTGGAGGTTTATTGATGACATCCTGTTGATATGGGAGGGATCTAAGGAATCTTTGGAAGTATTCTTGGAACATTTGAACAGGAATACAAACAACATCAAGCTGGAATACCATATTAGTGACAAAATTATTAATTTTTTGGATGTCACTATAGAGAAAGTGACTGATACACTAAAAACCAAGGCGTACTTTAAACCGACGGACCGCAATAGCTACTTGTCCGTGGCAAGTGGACATCATCCATCATGGATAAAAAATATTCCGAAGGGCCAGCTATTGCGGATCCGTCGGAATTGTACTCATACGGAAGATTTCTTTGTCCAATCGAATGTTCTGAAGGAGAAATTCATTCAGAAGGGATACAAGAGTGAGGAATTAAGGAAAATTGTACAAGAAGTAGCCGAAATCCCCAGGGAACAATGTTTGAAGGAAAAAGAAGTACAAAGAGGGGATACCCAACATCAATTGATCTTTATCTCTGGTTTCCACTGCCAGTACAGAGAAATTGAAAATATCTATAGAAAATATTGGTATATCCTCTGTAAAGATAAACACTTGGGGGGAATATTACCAGCACAAACGAAATTCATATATAGGAGAGCCCCAAGCATAGGAGATCAAATAGTGAAAAAGATTTTGGATCCACCAAACCCAAGATCTTTGTCCTTTAATTTCAGAGGTTTTTTCTGTTGTAGGAAGTGTGTTTGTTGCAAAACAGTGAAGGTTAGTAATAGAGGTATTACGAGTGTTACTAACAGAGAAGGAGACAGGTTTGAGATTAAAGAATTTAGCACGTGCACTACTACACATGTGGTCTATCTGATGTGGTATCCCTGTGGCTTGTATTATGTTGGCAGGACCAAAAGACAGCCGAAGATCCGTATTAGCGAACATTTGACCAACATCAAAAATGGATACAAATACCACAGTGTATCCATGCACTTTAAGGACAAACACCAGCAGGACCCATCTCAGCTACAATTTTGTGGCATTGATGTGGTATATCCCTCTTGGAGGGGTTCCAATAGGGTAAGAGATCTGTCACGGAGAGAAACGGAATGGATATTCCTTTTTAAGAGTTTGACCCCGAGAGGGCTTAACATTGAACTGGACCTTAATTGTTTTATTAATGATTTTTAGATAGATTTTTTAGTTATGATTGATAAAGGATCACTTTAGGTTCCCCTTTAATATATATGTACCCACTCTTTCATGAGTGAGAGGACAATATTGTGACACATCATTTTTTAATGATAATTTTTTAATGATAATCTTTTTAAATGACATAATTTTAGATCAAGAGATAATGAGGAAAAATGACAGCTGGCAACTTAATAATTGCTGTTCATGAATAAGAACCAGCTGTTTATAGTTATGTCACCATTAATTGTTGATTTCAGTTTTATATTGTATATTTATAATATCATAACTGCAGGTAACCTTATTAAGAACCAGTATAAGAGATTTTTAATTTTATCTTTTATTCCAGCCATTTCCATATGCTTTTTTATTCTATTGTATTCATCCAATGTGCGGATATTTAGTCTATTTATGTCAATAGGTTGTGGTAATAATAACCGGGTTGATAACTGTAACAGGTTGTTTTTATATTTTAATTATTTTCATGTAAAATTTATGGTAGAACGCATTGTTGTGTAATTCTGTGAAAAGCACACTGAGAGTTCTTGGATTAACATGTCAGGGTATTACAGCGCTGTCTGATGACCCACCGTCCTGAGAAGTTGCCACAAATAATGGTGATGGGACAGAGCGGTGGAGTCAACCTGATACCGCTGCATGATACACCAGTAATTAATGACCTGTAGTCGCGAAAAGCGGGGGTTTGCGCTCAAGGGGACTCTCCTAGAGCGCAGGCGCGGAACAAACAGGTTGCGCATGCGCACTGAGAAGTCCCCAGTAAATTGGAGATGAGAGGAAATATAAAGAGTGACTGACGTCTAGAGCGGCCTATCCCATGATTAAGTTACAGGCATAACAAAACATGTCGGGGGCGTGGCCGAGCGAAGGATAACACCACGTACTAGTGACAGGAGGAAGCGAGCTCTGCGATTCACCTATCGGGGGGAGACGGTGGGTCCATCTGACAGGCAGGCGAGGAGAGGGTGAGAGATACTTCTTAGACACCGGCTGTGGCAGGGTCCGCCGTGACCGCATACCCCCTAGGAGGTTGATCCAAGCTGCTGTGTTGGTATTGCGTTATACAGATTGCTGTGGAATTTGCTGTGCTTTTATATTGTATACACAATGTGAGTGGAACTTTTGGAGTGTGATTTTTAGTGTGTATTATTAAATTGTTACGTTATCACACTATTGGGAGTCTTCTTTAATTTACATATGGAACGAACCTCTGGATGGAATTTGTTTAACCCTTGCCAGTAGCCCTAAACATCCATGCTTTATAGCCTCATACGAAAGTGGAGGCATGAGGAGCTGGTGAGTGGCTGTCCATTGGGAGAGGGGTCACTGAACACGCAGGTGTGGTGAAAGGATGTGATAGAAGATAATTACACTCCTGGAATGAATAAGGACTTGCTGTGGCACATTTGATGTGTTTTTCTGACCACGATCACGGACACTTTGCACACGTGTGTGTATTTTTCACAGAGTTTTATTTGATATAGTCATATAGGTATTGTGTGACACTCAAAGACTGTCATTAGCTTTGATGTTATACATTGTTTTTGTGGAGTCACTGCACAGGGATTGATGTATACTACTATATGAGCAGTATTGGCACTTAGTCACCTTATGTACTGTGTGGTTTTTTATTCATTTGATTCATTAATATTATTACATTATTATTACATTTATATATATAATTTTTATTTTTATATGTTTTAGTATACACCTGTAAAGGGGTGTTCACTAGATTAGATAATTCACTGTAAGAAGTGGGAGTAGTTTTGGAGATAGCGCCACGGTTTAATTCTTCATCCGGGGTGCAGTGCACTAGTAACACGTCACAGATTTAAATATTTCCTGTAGGTCTCGAACATCGGCTGTTCGTTTGCTCGCAAACTAACCGAACATATGGGGCGTTTGTGGAAAATTCGAGTGCTGCGGAATGCCCCATAATGAACTGCGAGATCACAGTGCATTGACATCTGACAATTGGCCAAAGCATGCACCTGACATGCATGCTTTGGCCAATCACAGTGTGCTCTGCTGCGAGAGCCACGATTGGTCAAAGGCAGGGTGCCTTTGGCCAATCATGGCTCCACACCCCACACTATATAAGGCTGCTTACATAGCAGCTATGTATAGTGTGTAGACGGAGATAGATTGAGCTAGATTAGGCAGACAGGTTAGTTAGTGGCATGCAGACAGTTTATTTATATATATATATATATATATATATATATATATATATATATATATATATATATATATATACTTTGCATTTATTGTAGACTCTATATTCAGTCAGTGCAGGCAGTGTAGTATATATAACACAGTGTATTGAAGTGGTTAAGGGGAACTTTGTGCCAAAATTTAAAAAAAATGGCTTAGGGGTCCCTCCAAAATCCATACCAGGCCCTTCAGGTCTGGTATGCATTTAAGGGGAACCCTATGCCAAAATGTAAAAAAACAAATGGCGTGGGGGTCCCGCCCAAAATCCATACCAGACCCTTATCTGAGCAAGCAGCCTGGCAGGCCAGGATGGGGGGGATGAGCGAGCGCCGCCCCCTCCTGAACCATACCAGGCCGCTTGCCATCAACATCGGGAGGGTGCTTTGTGGTCCCCAACGTACCAGAAAAACCCGCAAAATAGGGAAAAAATGCTCCGACTCGATGGGAGGCATCCCGCCGACTGCTGTCTTTTCGCGGTGACAGCTGTTATATAGGCAAGGGTGGGACCACCCAGTGACGTCAAAAACTGTCTTTTGTGGTTTTTACTTTTTGACAGTTCTTTTTGGTGAATGGGTAGGGGTACAATGTACCCTATATCCATTCACATGGGGGGGCCGGGATCTGGGAGCCCCCTTGTTAAAGGGGGCTTCCAGATTTCGATAAGCCCCCCCACCCACAGACCCCCACAACCACCCGCAAGGGTTGTGGGGATGAGGCCCTTGTCCCCATCAACTATCAAATAAACATTCTTAAAACAAAGATTTTCTGACCAAATTCTACTAGTGTATGACCAGCTTTACTTTAACCAGTTCCTCGGTTTCTAATGTCATATTCACAGCTAATAGAGGCTGTTTTTTAACACAAGAACAAATCCAAGGTTGTTGAAAGGAGCTTCCCTAATGCCTAGTACACACAATGAGAATATTGGACGAAAAAAAAAACACATTCGAAGCGATCGTCCGATAATTTATTTGTTAGTACGTAGCTTTCAACAGCCGATCACGACAGATCATTTTTGTAACTTTAGAAACCTATTAGTTTTTTAATATGAAATTTGCATGCAAAAAAAAAAACAGACAATCATTCATCTGATATTCTCATTGCATGTATGAAGCGTAATCCTAGTACATGAGCTATATAAAGCAAATTTCACCTTAAAGTGTTACTAAACCCAGAACAGTAAAATCAGTCTGTATATGCAATAAAGCATATTTGTTATACTCACTGGGAAACCTAAAGGGTTAATTCTCTGCATTGTGTAAAAAGACTGTTTGTTCCTGTCTTCTCTGATCCTCCACTTCTTCCACTTTCCCAATCCATTTCCTGATAGAACAGAGCCTTGGGGGCACTCTGTACATTCTCAATTTGATGTGTATTGCTAGAGAGTTTTTTTTTTCTTGGGAGGGTGCATGTGATCAACACAGGGCCAATCAGCACTGTCCAGACAGAGGGTCAGGGGTCCTTCAGCCTCATAGAACAGTCAGAGGAGAATGAAAACTCCTCCTACAAGCTTTAACCAAACACTGATAGAAGTCACAAGACTGCCATATACCACTGATGAGAAAAGATATTTATCAGTTTATATTTACTAAAATAATTGCATTTCCATGTTCTGTGTACTTTGGGAGACCAGATATAGTGAATGCAGGGTCCTGGGTTTAGTAACTCGTTAAGCCTAGTACACATGGAGTGAATGTCGGGCAGCACTGGCCGGTTCAATAGTAGCCAACTGATATTCGGCCCATGTGTACTGCCGCCTGTCGATGGCTCCCGATCAGTGCTCTCAGCCAATCGCTGACCGGAGCATTCTGGCGGCGGGGGGTACCCCTATCAGATCACAATAGCACAACAGGAGCGATCCCTCCAAGGGGTCTGTTTTTTTTTTCATTCAGCCCCGCCGGGTTGAACGGAAAAAAAACAAACAAATAGTGTGTACTAGGCTTTAAGCTGGTCATATACATATACATTATGCAATATTCTTTCCTTCAACCACGAGTTGAAGTAAAGAAAATCGCTTGATTCCCCCATCATTACAGTCAGTGGTGACGGGGGAATCCCTTCCACTGTGCTATTGTATTCTGACAGCAGGAGGTTTCCCCCGCCATCAGAATACAATGATTACTGCTGCCAGCTATAGTTCAATAGGCTGGTTGTGAATTGATAGATCAACTTCAGTACAATCAGTCTTCCCATAGATGGACCTGGCTGAATTTCGATCTGTCTATGACCGGCTTTAAAAACCACCAGAAAACCCTCATATGTTCTGTCTCATTGACACCCATGAATTTAGCCAAATATATCAGCAAAGGGAAAATTCACAATAAGAGTTCCAGTCTTTTTTCAGTTTATTAAAAGTCAACAGCTACAAAAAGTGTAGCTGCTGACTATTAATAAACAGACACTTACCTGTCCCACGGTCCAGCGATGCGGCCACCCGAAGCCTCGCTCTCTCCCCCTCCTCTCCGCGGCACCATCATTGCAACTGTGGGCACCCAGCTGTGACAGCTGGGCTCACACTGCGCATGTGCGAGTCGTGCTACATTTTCCTAGTGGCCAGGCAATTTTCTGGGACCTGTGACGTGTCCCAGAAGATTGCAGAAAGGGAGGGACCACCTAGGGGGGAGAGGAGGAGTCGCCAAGGCGGCCAAGCAACGGAAGGAGGAAGTGGGGCAGGAAGTACCTGTCAAAACCAGGTACCCACTCCCCCCCCTCCCCCCCCAAAAAAATGACAGGCCAAATGTGGCATGTAAGGGGACGAGGAGTGCTTAAAGCGGAAATTCCACTTTTGGGTGGAATGCCGCTTTAACGGTGAAATATAATGAAATGCCACGTGATAAAGGTTTTGGGTTTTGTTACTATTTACAATGTAGCAAATTATTGGTGCAGAGAAACCTGCAGCAAAATAATGCGATCTGCAGCAGACAACTCACTTAGACTAGGTTCACATTAGTGTGGGCTGTGGGAAAGCGGGTAATCTCATGCCTTCCGCACCCGCAGAAAAAAAAACGCAATTCAGTTCAGGATGATGTGTGGGGGTACCATTTATCCTATTGGCATCCCCACGCACTGGAAAGTGGGGTGCAGTTTCCTGCACACTATGTGGTTTTCCTGCAGCCGCGTTTTCTGAAAAGGTGCAGGGACCTTTCCCCTGTGTTTTCAGTCGGTACATTCATTTGAATGGGCTACTGTGCCTGAGCAAACACAACCGCAAGGAAACCGCGTAGATGTGATCCAGGCCTAAGGGGGTGCTGGAGGTGGTAAAATAACTTTTAGCCAGTGGTGGCCACTCATAAGGGGCGCTGGGGCAGCGTCCCCCTAATCCATGCACCCGGCCCCTAATCTTGATGCAGGGCACCGGACGCATGGATTTCAATGGGATTTTTTTTTTTTGAGGCACTTGATTAGAGCCTGAGGCTCTAATTCGCTTCAAAAAGTGCGGGTGCGGGGCACAATGCCCCCTCTTGTGTGACAATTAATATTCGCTAATGTCTTCCTGCTTCTCCTCCCATCCAATCAGAAAGCAGGTCCTGAGACCCCGATTGGCCGGGAGTCCCAAGACCCGATTGGCCAGGAGCCCTAAGACCCGATTGGCCGGGAGGAGAGGAGATGCAGGGGGGAAGCCCCGACCTGGATAGGGTAAGTGCGGCGATCGAGCGAGCGATGCATGGGGGGGTGCGGGAAGTGAGGGGGGCCAGGTTTGTTTGCTGTCCCCCCCAAAAAAAATTGAGATCCAGCTGCCACTGCTTTTATCCCTCATGAACACAGATGGTGAGAAGCTGAAAATATGCTGGGAAAAAAATTCCGGGTGTTTTCCCAAATTCAGGAGCCGCAGGTGGCACGTATAACCTGCTATACAAGTGAATGCTGGTATGAGTGTGTACAATGTATTTCCTGAGCACAAAACGTCCACGTTTGGCAATATGCCATATGCATATGTGTGGTTAATTGCCAATGTACACAACATTTTGCAACAAATAGCTGTGGATCCCTTCTGCCTTTTCACACCTGTACAAGTAATGTACATAAACGCATATTGCTCATGTGTTTTGGGGAAGGGTCCAGTCATTTCCAATGTACCCTAATTGCAATGAATAAGAAAAAATACACCAACCAACTGAACTGCAACATAAACATGTATAGACACCTTCATTGTTCTACAGCAGAAAAAAAAAAATATAGTTAATGTGTGTTTTTTAATGTATAGGTGGAGGGCTTGGAAAAATGGATTTGTCCACAGAATAAACATAAATATGTGTCAATGTATGAAGACGCACATGTAGTAATGGATACTAAATTATGTGTCAGTGTAACATTTCCAGGTATTTAATACCTCTCACTCTCTCATAATGCTACCCCTGGCAAGGCCTTCATCTGCTTTTCTCTCCAGAAGGAAGGCGCCATCTTTTTTCAGACATCATCCAGGATCATCATCTACTTCGTGGACTGAGATGCCGGCTCAGAGATTATATGACCATGTTATTCCTGGTGCCTGTGCCATTCTTGGCTATGTTCAGAAATATCTGACACAGATGGATCAGCCGCTGATGCAGCCTCTCAACTTGCTACAAAGTTACAATGTTGCAATCTGATCGGGGGGGGGGGGAGAAGAGAGTGAGGAAACGCTTCTTCCTGCCTGCAGCAGACTGATGTGCCTCCATCTACAGAGAGAGAGAGAGAGAGAGAGAGAGAGAGAGAGAGAGAGAGAGAGAGAAAGAGAGAAGATGTACTGTGTATAGTTCTGTGTTCCTCATTTTCTAGTGTCAGTGCAGGACAACAGATGTACAGTAAATGTGCGTATAGAAAGGTTGCAATATGTGCAGGTTCTGTTATTGTGTTCTCACTGTATATTGGGAGAGAAAGACTGCACAGTGTCAGTGGATACAGATGCAAGGCGGCCGTTCATAAGGAGCGCAGGGGCGCCACCCCCCCTAATCCATGCGCCCGGGCCCTAATCTACATGCAGAGAGCCGAACGCATGGATTTCAAAGGTTTTTTTTTTTTTAAGTACATGATTAGAGCCTGAGGCTCTAATTGGCTTGTCACATTGGCTATGTGAGAATAGCGAATTAATATTCACTATTGTCTTCCTGACCCAATTGGCCAGGAGTCCTAAGACCTGGTTGGCCGGGAGGAGAAGTGACCGCCGGGAGGAGATTGTCAGAAACCATGAAATCAGACCGAGACAGAAGTACAGTTAAATCACAGTTAAAAAGAACAAAGGTAGTCAAAACATAGCCAGAGTTCAGTAACAGGAATGGATAGTCAGCCAAGCCAGAAGTCAGGGATCAAAATAGTGTAACAGCAAGCAGAATCTGGAGCCAGACGGGATGTCAGCGAAGCAAGTCTTTACACAGGAACGCAGGAGATAGTTTCTTGTGATGTGACCAAGGCAAAGGCAGAGCTCCTCTGGACTGGACGGCTTAAGTAGGCAGGACTGACGAGCAGGATTATCAACAGCTGAGTAACTGTGGAGAGAGATGGGAGTTGGCAATTAGCTGACAGCTGAGCGGCCAGCTCAGAGAAGGAAGGGCTGAGCCCAGCTCTGACAGAGATGCAGGGGGAAGCTGCCTAAGCCATGACCTGGATGAGGGAGAAATGTTTGTTTGCCGCCCCCCCCCCCCCCCCCCCCCCAAAAAAAAATAAGCACCAGCCGCCACTGTACAGATGTATGCTGAGGCAGTAGCAGTACATCAGTGTGTCAGTAAAATGGAGTTTCGGTTTCCATTCTCGGGTGTTAGGTAAATGATCCACCTTCTGTTGTTCTCTCATCACCCCCAAGAGCCGGAACGCACACAGAGGAGGGGACTTCAGGCTGTATCAGGGGTTCTGGGATGATTCTTTTCTCTCCAAAAGATGGTACCATCTTTGTTTAGCCATCATCCAGGGTCACTATCTATTTTTTGGATTGCAATGCTGCCTCAGAGATGACACAGTCATGTAAATCATGGTGCCCATGTAGTTCTTGGCTAGGGTTGCCACCTGTCCAGGATTCACCCGGACAGTCCAGGTTTTGAATCACGTGTCTGGGTTTCATCCTGCCTAAAACCTGGACACAATATTCAGACAGGGCTGTGGCTCCCCAAGTAACCAAGATAGTCACTTAAAAATTTGTTGCCATCTGGGAGCTGTGGGCAGCTGTCTGGGGGCAAGTTCGGCAGCAATTTTGCCACACACACTGTTTGCCACAGCACACTACGTGTGCTACCACTCAATGGTGTCCCAGGTCTTTTATAATACTATAGTGTATACTACGAGAAAAAAAATTGCCCTGCACCACTAAAGTGTTTGGCTGGAAGAAGAGGTGGCAATCCTATTCTTGGCTGTGTTCACAAATGTCCGACACAGATCAGGTCCTTCTGCAGCTTCTCACCTTGTGACTTGCCGAAAACGTATAAAGTTGCAGTCTGATCACTGGGGGAAAGGAGACTGAGGAAATGCCTCCTCCTGCCTGCAGCAGATTGATGATATCATTTCAACCTAGTTAAATTCACAAGAACCCCAGTTCAAGGGCAGCTATTTAAAGATAAAAGGTGAATCATTTCTGAAATTATACTGTTACTGTATATTGCAACATGTCAGGAATGTATTCATGCAGACATGTAAAGTTACCAACAGGTACACTTTAAACTTCCAGTCCAGGCCATTTATTTATGATCACATGTAACATTCAGTATTTTTTGCTAGAAAATTACTTAGAACCCCCAAATATTATATATTTTTTTTAAAGCAGAGGCCCTAGAGAATAAATTGGTGGGTCTTGTCATTTTTTATCTCACACGATATTTGCGCAGAGGTTTTTTAAACCCAGTTTTTGGGAAAAAATATGAACTTATGCCGAGTAAACAGGTACCTATGTCACGTTTTAAAATTGCACATGCCCATGCGACGGCGACAAATGACATAAATTTTACTATCCATAGGTGACGCTTTAACCACTTCTGGACCGCCTTCTGCACATCTACTATGGCATGGCGGCCCGGCTGCGCTAAACGACGCACCCGTACGTTGCTTCGTGCAGTAGCCTCTGGCGGTGCATGCATGCCGATTGGACAGTGGGGGAGCCAATCAACGGGTCTGGCGGACGCTATGTTCGCCTAGCCAGCCGCGATCGTTCCCCAGAGAGGCAGAACGGTGCTCTGCCTATGTAAACAAAGCAGATTGCCGTTTTGACAGGGGAGAACGTAGAACATGCTAAGCAGGGGTACGGATCTCTGTGTTCCCCCAGTCAGAGCAATCCCCATAATCCCCAGTTAGTAAGCACCCCCTGGGGACACACTTAACCCTTTGATCGCCCCTGGTGTTAACCCCTTCCCTGCCAGTGTCATTAGTACAGTAACAGTGCATATTTTTATCACCGATCACTGTATTAGCGTCACTGGTCCCCAAAAAAGTGTCAGTCAGGTTTTTGATTTGATCCACCGCAATGTCGCAGTCCCGCTAAAAATCACTGATCGCCACCATTACTAGTAAAAAAATAAATAAATAAAGAATCCATAAAAATATCCCATCATTTGTAAACGCTATAACTTTCGCGCAAACCAATCAATATACGCTTATTGTGATTTTTTTTTTTTTTTACCAAAAGCATGTAGCAGAATACATATTGGCCTAAATTGATGAAGAAATTAGATTTTTAATATTATATTTAATTTTATTATTGGATTTGTATTATAGCAAAAAGTAAAACATATTGTCTTGGGTTTTTTTTCAAAATTGTTTATAGCGCAAAAAATTAAAACCGCAGAGGTGATCAAATACCACCAAAAGAAAGCTCTATATGTGGAAAAAAAAGGACATCAATTTTATTTGGGTACAATGTCGCACAACCACGCAATTGTCCGTTAAAATAGCGCAGTGCCGTATCTCAAAAAATGGCCTGGTCATGTAGGGGGTAACCTTCCGGGGCTGAAGTGGTTAAAAGCCTTTACAGGTTATCACATTAGATTTACAGAGGAGGTCTGGTTGCTACAATTACTGCCCATGATCACGGTGATATTTCACAAGTGTGGGACGATTGCTATTTCCGTGCGCGTGGGATCGAAGCGTGCGTTCGCCTTTTGCGCGCAAGCATGGGAAGACGGGGGCACTTAACATTTTTTATTTTTATTTATTCTTTTTTTTTTTTACACTGTTGCTTTAATTTTTTTTCTTGATCACTTTTATTGTTGTCACGAGGAATGTAAACATCCTTGTGACAGGTACTCCTTTAGGAGAGATCTAGGGTCTGTAAGACCCCAAATCCCTCCTCTGTACTTAAAAGCATTGAAAACACCAAGATCAGTGTTTTTTGAATGCTTTCGATTTTTAAAAAATGGCGCTCATGGATTCTGAGTAAACTGGAAGTGATATCATGTCATTGCTTCCAGGTTCCAATTACGAACAGCCAGTCAAAGCTGATCCCGGCTTCGCTTGGCTGTCCGGCCAGCCGGCAGATGTGTCGGTGGGACGGGAGAGCCGGAGAGCCGTGGAAGGATGTCCCCTCCCGCTGCTTGTAATAGCAATCGAGCGTCTGGTTTGCTGCATCATCCCTGTACAACCACCAAAAGTCCGGCGACGTACAAGGTACGTCACTGGAAAGGAAGTGGTTACATTTTCCTTCTTAACCACTAGCCGACCAGCCGCCGCACTTATACTGCGGCATGTTGGCTCAGCTGGGCAAATTGCCCTAGCTGTACGTCTCTCCTTTAATAAGATGCAGCAGGAGCCGTTGCGCACTGTCTCAGGGGAGAGTCCCAGTTCTCTCAGGGGAGAGGAGACAGATTGTGTGTTCCTACTAAGTAGGAACACTGATCTCTCTCCTTCCCTAGTCATTCCCATCCCCCCTACAGTTAAAACACACCCAGGGAACACAGTTAACCCCTTTGATCGCCCCCTAGTGTCAACCCCTTCCCTGCCAGTGTCAATTATACAGTAATCAATGGCTATTTTTAGCTCTGATCGCTTTATAAATGTCAGTGGTCCCAAAATGGTGTCAAAAGTGTCCAAGCTGCCACAATGTCGCAGATCACCGCCATTACTAGTAAAAAAATAATAATAATAAAAATGACATAAATCTATCCCCTATTTTGTAGACGCTATAACTTTTGCGCAAACCAATCAATATATGCTTATTGCAATTTTTTTAACAAAAATATGTAGAAGAATACATACCAAGCTAAATTGAGAAAGAAATTAGTTTTTTTTATATATTTCTTTTTTAAAAATTGGGATATTTATTTTAGCAAAAACTACAAAATATTGGGGGTTATTTACTAAAGGAAAATCCACTTTGCACTGAAAGTGCACTTGGAAGTAAAGTCACTGTAGATCCGAGGGGGACAGGCAAGGAAAATAAAAAACAGCATTTTAGCTTGCACATGATTGGATGATAAAATCAGCAGAGTTTCCACTCATTTCAGATCTACCCCTCAGATTTACAGCGACTGCACTTCCAAGTGCACTTGCAGTGCAAAGTGGATTTGCCTTTCGTAAATAACCCCCACTGTGTTTTTTGCTAAATTGACGCTATTTTTTTGTTTATAGTTCAAAAAATTAAAACCGCAGAGGTGATCAAAAACCACCAAAAGAAAGCTCTATTTGTGGGGGAAAAGGACATAAATTTTGTTTGGGTACAATGTTGCATGACCGTGCAATTGTCAGTTAAAGCGACGCAGTGCCATATTGCAAAAAATGGCCTGGTCAGGAAGGGGGCAAATCCTTCCGGGGCTGAAGTGGTTAAAGCGGTATTAAGCCCAAAAGCAAACATTTATTATTGTCAGTTTACCAATTCTTAGATGTAATGGCTGCATTCATCTTCTTTTTTAGGCTTTCTTTCGATTTTTCATCTGGTGATTCCGCCAGCAAGTTTTGTTTTTTAAAAGCAGAATGTATAACTCAAATCACTTAAAATGATATTGAAGGCAGATTTTTTTTTTTTATAATAAATAAACATATTTACCTGCTCTGTGCAATGGTTTTGCTCAGAGCAGCCCCGATCCTCCTCTTCTGGGGTCCTCCACCGGCGCTGCTGGCCCCTCCCTCCTGCCGAGTACCCCCATAGTAAGCAGCTGCTGTTCTGTGAGTCCATTCACACACAGCGTGTGGCTCGGCCCCCCCCCCCCCCCCTGCTCTCTCCTCATTGGCTCACTGGCTGTCATTGCCAGTAGCAGAAGCCATCTAATGACTGATAAGTTGCAGTATAAAACATTTCTGGTATAAAGTGTTACTAAACCCTTGTGGTTTTTTTTTTAAATAACAAACATGTCATACTTACCTCCACTGTGCAGTTCGTTTTGCACAGAGTGGCCCCGATCCTCCTCTTCTGGGGTCCCCTGGCGGTGCTAGTGGCTCCTCCACTAGTGGCTCCTCCTTCTAGGAGAAGCGCTCTGCATGGGGGTTTCGCGTGTGGGCCCGACTCGGCCCCGCCCCCGCCCCCTGGCAGCCGCGACATTGGACTTGATTGACAGCAGCGGGAGCCAATGGCTGCGCTGCTATTAATCTATCCAAAGAAGAGCCGAGACGCTGGCCAGAGAGGGTGAGCGCGTCTCTGGCGTGGGAACGAACGGGTTTAGGTGAGTAAAACGGGGGGGGGGGCTGCTCAGTGAGAGAAGTTTTTTCACCTTAATGCAGAGGATACATTAAGGTGAAAAAACACAAGGGTTTACAACCCCATTGGCTCTTCTCAACCTTTAATTCTCTGCTTCGTCTTCCACCCCCTCTAACCCACTAACTCACTCACTGCCCAAAAGATTGTCAATCACTTCAGAGATAAGATTGATGCAATTCGTGAGGACACCTCCACTGTGTGTACATCTTCCCCACCCAACATACCTTTCCTAACAGCACATTCAACACTTTCCTCTTTTGAACTGGCTACTACTGAAGAGGTTACAAAACTTTTCTCAGATGCCCACCTAACCAATTGTCCCCTGGATCCTGTTCCCTCACAACTCACTCACATCTTCAATCTCTCCCTCTCTAGTGGCACCTTCCCCTCCCCTCTAAAACATGCGCAGATCACTCCTATACTTAAAAAGCCCTCAATGGACACCACCAACCTGAACAACTTAAGACCCATCTCATTGCTCCCATTCACCTCTAAACTTTTAGGAACGTTTAGTCTACAACCTTCTTAGCTCCTACCTCAGTGAAAATAACCTTCTTGACCCCTTACAATCTGGCTTTCACTCACAGCACTCCACGGAAACTGCCTTACTAAAACTCACCAATGATTTACTAAATGCTAAAACCAATGGCCACTACTCCATACTCCTACTACTTGACCTCTCTGCAGCCTTTGATACTGTTGACCACCCACTCCTCTAAATAAACTCCATTCCCTTGGCCTCCAAGATTCTGCTCTATCCTGGTTCTCTGCCAACATATCACAGCGCTCCTTCAGTGTTACCTACAACTCTGTCTTCTCCTCTCCATTTCCCCTTTCTGTGGGGGTCCCCCAAGGTTCTGTTCTTGGACCCCTTCTCTTCTCTATCTACACCTCCTCCCTTGGTCACTTGATAACTGCCCACGGCTTCCAATACCACTTATACACCGATGACACCCAAATCTATCTGTCTACTCCTCACCTCACTCCTTCAGTCTCCTCTCGCATTACTAACTTACTAACTGACATATCAGCATGGATGTCGCACCACTTCCTTAAACTAAATCTCTCTAAAACTGAGCTATTAATATTCCCCCCGCTCATGCCCCCCTCCATGACTTTTCCATCAAAATCAACAATGCAACCATCAGTCCCTCCCCTCAAGCCAGGGTACTAGGTGTAATCCTAGACTCTGACTTGTCATTTCAGCCTCAAATCCAATCATTGTCAAAAGTTTGTAGACTTCACCTCCGTAACATCTCTAAAATTCGCCCCTTTTTAACAAATGAAACCACCAAGCTCCTCATTCACTCCCTTGTTATCTCTTGCCTTGACTATTGCAACTCATTGGCCTGTCTCTCCATAGGCTATCCTCTTTTCAGTCTATCATAAATGCTGCTGCCAGTGTTATCCACCTTACCCACCATTCAGTGTCTGCCAACCCTCTCTTCCAATCCCTACACTGGCTCCCAATTGCCCAGCGAATTAAATTCAAAATACTAACCACAAAATACAAAGCCATGCTGCCCTGAGCTACATCACCAATCTTGTCCCTAAATATTACCGAAACCGTCCTTTCCGCTCCTCCCAAAACCTCCTACTCTCAAGCACCCTCGTCTCCTCCTCTCATGCTCGTCTCCAGGATTTCTCCAGAGCCTCTCCCATCTTCTGGAACTCATTACCTCAACGTGTCTGGCTATCCTCTACTTTTGCTAACTTCAGGCGATCCCTGAAAACTCATCTCTTCAAGGAAGCCTATCACGCCTCCAGCTAATCTTTTACCACTTCCATCAGCTCATTCCCCACAGTTACAACCTTTTGTACCACCTATTAGATTGTAAGCTCTTCTGAGCAGGGCCCTCTTAATCCTCTTGTATTTTATCGTATTATAACTGTATTGTCTCCCTTTTATATTGTAAAGCGCTGCGTAAACTGTTGGCGCTATATAAATCCTGAATAACAATAATATTAATAACCTTTTTAATACCACTTTAACCACTGGCCGAACAGTCACGTACCTGTATGTCACCGGTCTTCAAGTGGTTGTACCAGGATGATGCCTGAAACTGCAGGCATCACCCCGGTACTGTTTTTTAGAGCGGGCGATCGGCTGTCTTGTAATAGTAATAAGAGTAGCTAACTAGCTGCTTGATTGCTATTACAAGCAGCAGGAGGGGACGTCCCATCTCACCGGGAGACCCGAGGAACCAGCTAGTGCGACCGCCGGCTGGTCGGACAGCTGAACAAAGCTGGAATCGGCTTTGATCGGCTCTCCGCTATGGTAACCTGGAATCGATGACCTGACATCACTTCCATTCTACCCGAAAATCAAAAGCATTCAAAAACACTTATCTTGGTGTTTTAAATGCTTTTAAGTACAGAGGAGGAATTTGGGGTCTTATAGACCCCAGATCCCTCCATAAAGAGTACCTGTCACATGCCTATTGCTGTCTTAACGATGTTTACATCCTTGTGACAGCAATAGAAGTGATATATTTTTTTTTCAAAAGCAACAGTGTAAAAATAAAAAACATTTAAAAAAAAAAGTGCCCCACCCCCCTGTGCTCTCGCACAAGGGCGAATGCATGTGTTGGTCCCCGCACGCGTGCAAACAACGATCATCCCACACATGTGAGGTATGTCATGAATATCAGACCATGTGCAGTAATTCTAGCACCAGAACTCCTCTGTACATCTAAACTGGTAACCTTTAAAAGTTTTTTAGCAACCCCCGTAGATAGTAAATTGTACATTGTTTGTAATTTTAAAGTGTGACATGTTTTGTCATCTTTTATATTTTACAAAATAATTTCGTTACATATTGTGCTTCTTTTGCATTAAAATTCAAAAAAGTGTATTTTTTCCTAAAAAAAAATTGCATTTGAAAAACCGCTGCGCAAATACCACGTATTGTAAAAATATTGCAAAACCCACCAATTTATTAGGGCATCTGCTTAAAATATATTTATATGTTTGGGGTCCTAAGTAATTTTCTAGCAAAAGAAAAAAAAAAAATTATTGTTACATGTAAACAAAAAGTGCCAAGCAAAAGTAATCTGACATAAATGGTCAACACACCAAAAATGCAGCAAGAAGGATCAACAGGTCCTATTGAAAACAATGTATATTGTGTTGTCTGTAGCTCTTCCTAGAGTGCACAGCAATGTGTCCCTTATGACGAGGGCCGAAATATCTGTTTTTAAACCTTCAGCACTCCTTATTTTGGATCATTTACAAATCCTGTTCATGTTATCCTGGCTTATATGTTAATGTAAACAGAACTTCTGAGGATCCCATTTCATTCTTCTATGCTGAGTATCCAGCTAAACACAGAGCTGCAGCAGGAGGAAGATTCTTTTCTAATGTTGCCAAATATTTGGTGTCTCCACCCAGCTTACATGTAACAATAAGAGACATAAATAAATATGTGTGTGCAAATAAATGTGTTTTATTTTTTGCAGATTGCTCTCCCCCCTCCTCCTCTTCCTGCACTCAGGAGACGGATTTGGAGCCCCAGATTAATCCCCTGGCCGCAGCCAGCGCAGGCTGAGTGGGGGAGGTGTCGTGTCCTTGCAGCACTGGATTTGGTGTATAAAGTGGACCTGTCACCCAACATAGGTGACACAGGAAAATCGTCAGCCGAACAACTACATTCTGCCCATTAGGTCACAAGGAAGCGGGGACATCACAAGGGCATGTGCCACTGAGTCATGGCATTCGCCCCTGCAAGTTTACCAGAGACACCATGTGACCAATGCCGTGACAATGGAATCTTTAAGGATTGCTTTGTTAAACAAATATTAAAACTGGACTCTTGGCAGATACACCAATCAGCCATAATGTTATGACCACCCACCATAACCCGTTAAGGAATGGACTCCACTAGACCTCAGAAGGTATGCTGTGGCAGCCTTTTTCAACCAGGGTGCCGTGGCACCCTGGGGGGCCTCCTGAGCTCTTTAGGGGTGCCTTGGAAAAATGCAAAAATTGCCTCGAATTGTCCAAAATTGTCAGCATGCTGGGAGGTGGATCCTGCCTGCATATTTTTGTTAGACAAAGCCACAGGTTTTAATTTGTGCAGCATTACAACCTTGGGCACCATGCGAGCCAGCTGTTGGGATTCTAATAAATGGTGATGTTATAAATTGATAAGGAAGACATTAAGCACCTCAGGATGCCCTTGTTTGCCCTTCTCCGTCTGCACTGGGGTCACATTAGCTGAATGAAGGAGGGAAACTAGTCAGCACTAGCGTGCAAATGTGTACAAAAGAAATCATCTCTAATGTTGGGTGTCCTATGTGTGTCGATGCCGCTGCATTATGTAAAACTATTTGTTTCTTTTACATTTTAGATTGGGGTGCCTTGAGTGCATAATTTTAAAGGGTGCCTTGAGTGAAAAAAGGTTGAGAAACACTGCTCTGTGGTATCTGGCGCCAAGCTGTCAGTAGCAGATCCTTTAGGCTGGGTTCATACTTGAGAACGCAGCTGCTCACAGCAGGAGTCTGGTGCATCTCCGTTCACCGTTTCAGGTCTGATTTCAGTCCGAATTTTTGGCTGAATTCGGACTTGAAACAGACCAAAAGACGCACAGGACTCCTGTGCAATTCGCACCGGAGCAGCTGCGGAGATGTGTGAACTGGCTCCATAGAGAATCGGTCACAATCTCCTGCTATGCGAATTGGATGCGGGGAAACTCCACATCCAATTCGAATAGGTGTGAACCCAGGCTAAAAGTGTAACTAAACCCACAACAGTAAAATCAGTCTGTATATGCAGTAAACCATTCTTGTTATACTCACTGTGGAACCTAAGGGGTTAATCCTCTGCATTGTGTAAAAAAGGCGGTTTCATCCTGTCTTCTCTTAAAGTGGTTGTAAACCCCTCTGTGCAACTTGTACCTATAGGTGGTATAGGTACTGTAAATATCTCCTAGACGTGCGCTGTTTAGGAGATATTTACCTTGTAGTGCGCTGATGATGTCATTGGCGCATGCGACCCTCAGTGGCGTTTCTTCACTAGCAAGTGCCGTGACTTACAGCTCCAGTGCGCATGCGCGGGAGTGACGTCACACGACTCCGACCAGTTACAGAGCTGGAGTCCGCGGCCCTGGAAGGAAGAGGGGCGTAAATGAATGCGGCCACCAGCGGGGACGTCGTGGGCTTCGTTTGCAGGTAAGTGCCACATAATGGACTAGTACGTGATGCATACTAGCCCATTATGCTTTTACTTTGCAGGAAAAAAAAAGAGGAAGTAAAACTCATCAGGGTTGACTTCCCCTGTAACTTCCCCTTCTTCCACTGTCCCCAATCTATCTGCTGATAGAACAGAGCCTTGGGGACAAGCTGCACATGCTCAGTTTGGTGTGTATTGCTAGAGAGTTTTTTTTTTCTTCGGAGGGTGCATGTGATCAGCACATTGCCAATCAGCACTGTCCAGACAGAGGGTCAGGGGTTCTGCAGCCTCATAGGACAGTCATGGGAGAATGAAAATTTATCCTACAAGCTTTTAGCAGACACTGATGGAAGTCACAGGCTGTTCTAACTGCTGATGAGAAAAGGTATTTAGCAGTTTATATTTACTAAAATGATTACATTTCCATGTTCTGCGTAGTGTGGGAGATCAGATATAGTGAATGCAGGCCCCATGGGTTTAGTAAGTTGTGGGGTGGGACCTCCATGGATCAGACTTCTTTTTCCAGCACATCCCACAGATGCTTGAATGGGATTGAGATCTAGAGAATTTGGAGGCCAAAGCAATTCCTCAAACTCATTGTTGTGTTCTTCAAAGCATTCTTGAATTCATCAGACCAAGCCACCTTCTTCTTCTACAATGTGCCCATTGTAGGCACTTTTTGCTTTGGACACAGATCAACATGGACACCCTGACCAATCTGCGGCTGCGCAGCCCCAAACTTAACAAATCGGGATGCACTGTGTGTTCTGACACCTTTCTATCAGAACCAGCATTTTTTCTTTTTTTAAAGGTATTCATCAGAACCAGCATTAATTGTTTTCAGCAATTTGAACTACAGTAGCTCTTCTATTGGATTGGACTACATAGACCAGCCTTCACTCCCTATGTGCATCAGTGAGCCATGGCCGCCCATGACCCTGTCAGCAGTTTGCCAGTTTTTCTTCCTTGGACCACTTTTGGAAGGTCCTGACCACTGCAGACTGGGAATATCTCACATGAGCTGCAGTTTTGGAGTTTTCACTTCCTGCTTTATATATCCCGCTCACTTTCAGGTTCCATTGTAACGCATTAATCAATGTTATTCACTTTACCTGTCAGCGATCATAATGTTATGGCTGATTGGTGTATAAAAGACACAAATTAATTTACCTCAATAAATGTATTTTTTTTTTTTTAATTCAAGCAGCGTAGGTACCTGAATTTTGTGTTGTATCAGCCTCTTGCAGTCCCTGCACTGCAAAGCTGGAGTGTAAGAGGAAGAAGCAGCCCAAGGAGTCAGGGTGAATTCACACTGAATTGCAGAGCAGCCGCAGCAATTCAGCGCTCTGGCTGCTCTGCATTGCCAGCTGCCTAGGGGGCAGTGTGATGCATGATTCAGCGCACCACACCATCCTATTTTTTTTTGTTTTGTACCAGCTTTATTTGATGTGTAGAAACTGTACACTTCATTCATTGCAATGTCAGGCGGTGTGATGTGCTACGCTGCCTGACATTGCAATGCGATTTGGGCCGGTGCACTGCAATAAATGCAGCATGTCTAGGCTGCGTTGCAGTGTGAATGGGGCACATTGGAAACAATTGTTTCCTGTATGTCCCTGCGGTGACAGGCAGTAAAATATCTGTCACCGCATAGAGTGTGAATTGGCCCTCATTCACTTTATGTGCTGACTAGGAGCATGCTGAAGAGGAGAGAACAGAGTGACAGAGAGATGAGCTCATCACTGTGCTGCTTCTTCTTTCACTGTCCATTCACAGGCTGGGGGGCAATCCATGATG
Source organism: Aquarana catesbeiana (assembly GCF_042186555.1). Lineage (NCBI taxonomy): Eukaryota > Metazoa > Chordata > Amphibia > Anura > Ranidae > Aquarana > Aquarana catesbeiana. The sequence continues at coordinate 544,519,875 of NC_133326.1, forward strand.
ACCTAGGCTCAAAGGAAGTGGGTTGAGCAATTCTAGATATTAAACTGAGGCCCTCTAGCTTTGAAAAAAAATAAGTACTACTTTTAGGCAAGACGTTTGCATTCTCGTATGCACAGTAACCTGAGAACTCCTGCACATAGCCGTTTGGTACTGTAACGTACCTGATGATGGAGCCTGAAGCATAGAGATAGGCTTCTCTGGCTCAGGAGCCTTGGTAAGGCAACAGGGAATGCCGGAGCACAGAGTGTCTGTAAAGTCTTCTGCCAACAGATGCAGATGTGCATTGGGATGTGCAGAGAAAACAAGTGGGATGCACACAGGTGGAAGGACCAGGCTGAAGGCAAGCACGGGTCAACTGGTGCTGATGCGGCTATGAAGGCCAAGACAAGGTCAGACAGTCAAGGTTGGCAACGTTCAAGCAGATAGAGACACAGACAGCAGGCAACAGAGTAATCAGCAACCGGGCCAGGATCGGTAACAGCAAGGCAGACCATCCAGGGGAGCAGGCACAGGAGTAGTCCAGAGGCAAGCCAGGGGTCAGTATGGGCAGCATTCAGGCAGAGTCAGGTACAGCAGAGGTCGGCAACAAAGGATCAAAACACAGGAACAAATGCTCAGGAGCAGATAAGACCAAATGGCACTGACACAATGCGTCCTTGAGCATGCGCACCTGCACCAGCTACTCGGCTACGGGCAGGAGTTGCCAGGTTACTGCGCATATGAGAATGCAAATGTTTTCCGTGAAAACTACAAGGGCAATTTATGCATTAAAGCTGAATATTGCTTCAAAAGCTGGTTTTAATAATTTACCTCATATTGGGCTATTTATTTTTAAACTGCTATGTGAATGGCATCTAAAGGTGATGGACTGGCCAAGCATGTCTCCAGACCTAAACCCTATTGAGCATCTGTGGGGCATCCTCAAATTTAAGGTGGAGGAGCGCAAGGTCTCTAACATCCACCAGCTCCGTGATGTCATCATGGAGGAGTGGAAGAGGACTCCAGTGGCAACCTGTGAACCACTGGAAGTTCAACATGTCACCTCATGGCAAATAATTCTCTGAGGATCTGAAACAAAGAATTGTTGCTCTACATAAAAATGCCCTAGGCTTGCTGAAAACGAGCCTCTGATGCAAGGGAATGTTCGGGTACGTCCACCTGCATGGCACGTATCCCGTCCGGTCGTTTATATACAGTGGGGACGGAAAGTATTCAGACCCCCTTAAATTTTTCACTCTTTGTTATATTGCAGCTATTTGCTAAAATCATTTATGTTCATTTTTTTCCTCAGTAATGTACACACAGCACCCCATATTGACAGAAAAACACAGAATTGTTGACATTTTTGCAGATTTATTAAAAAAGAAAAACTGAAATATCACATGGTCCTAAGTATTTAGACCCTTTGCTGTGACACTCATATGTTTAACTCAGGTGCTGTCCATTTCTTCTGATCATCCTTGAGATGGTTCTACACCTTCATTTGAGTCCAACTGTGTTTGATTATACTGATTGGACTCGATTAGGAAAGCCACACACCTGTCTATATAAGACCTTACAGCTCACAGTGCATGTCAGAGCAAATGAGATTCATAAGGTCAAACAAACTGCCTGAAGAGCTCAGAGACAGAATTGTGGCAAGGCACAGATCTGGCCAAGGTTACAAAAAAAATTCTGCTGCACTTAAGGTTCCTAAGAGCACAGTGGCCTCCATAATCCTTAAATGGAAGACGTTTGGGACTACCAGAACCTTTCCTAGAGCTGGCCATCCAGCCAAACTGATCTATCGGGGGAGAAGAGCCTTGGTGAGAGAGGTAAAGAAGATCACTGTGGCTGAGCTCAGAGATGCAGTCGGGAGATGGGAGAAAGTTGTAGAAGGTCAACCATCACTGCAGCCCTCCACCAGTCGGGGCTTTATGGCAGAGTGGCTCGATGGAAGCCTCTCCTTAGTGCAAGACACATGAGAGCCCACATGGAGTTTGCTAAAAAACACCTGAAGGACTCCAAGATGGTGAGAAATAAGATTCTCTGGTCAGATGAGACCAAGATAGAACTTTTTGGCCTTAATTCTAAGCGGTATGTGTGGAGAAAACCAGGTACTGCTCATCACCTGTCCAATACAGTCCCAACAGTGAAGCATGGTGGTGGCAGCATCATGCTGTGGGGGTGTTTTTCAGCTGCAAGGACAGGACGACTGGTTGCATTCGAGGGAAAGATGAATGCGGCCAAATACAGGGATATCCTGGACAAAAACTTTCTCCAGAGTGCTCAGGACCTCAGACTGGGCCAAAGGTTCACCTTCCAACAAGACAATGACCCTAAGCACACAGCTAAAATAACGAAGGAGTGGCTTCACAACAACTCCGTGACTGTTCTTGAATGGCCCAGCCACAGCCCTGACTTAAACCCAATTGAGCATCTCTGGAGAGACCTAAAATGGCTGTCCACCAACGTTTACCATCCAACCTGACAGAACTGGAGAGGATCTGCAAGGAGGAATGGCAGAGGATCCCCAAATCCAGGTGTGAAAAACTTGTTGCATCTTTCCCAAAAAGACTCATGGCTGTATTAGATCAAAAGGGTGCTTCTACTAAATACTGAGCAAAGGGTCTGAATACTTAGGACCATGTGATATTTCAGTTTTTCTTTTTTAATAAATCTGCAAAAATGTCAACAATTCTGTGTTTTTCTGTCAATATGGGGTGCTAAAAATAGAAAAAGAACTGCGCTAAGTGCATAAAAGAATGAGTGAAATGTGAAATGACAATGTAATGAAACGTCCTGCTGCTAAACACTAAACCTCGATATAAGGCAAAAAACAAAGTGGATAAAAAACAGTGTAGCGCTGGATAAAAATAAGAGTTACTCTAAAAATGTGTTAAGCTCAACCCCTAATATCACCAGATGCCTAGTGAGTTAGGTATCGGCAATGAAAAATGATGATAAATACACAGTGAATAAACAACGTGACATTAAATAAATAAATAAATAAATAAATAAATAAAACAGTGCAGATAAACAATATAAGCACACCTGGTTTACTTATCAAAAACTATGTAAAAATAAAATCCATATAAGCAATAATGACCATTAATTGTGAAATTATACCCACAGGGTATATATGAAGAGAAACACAAAATATGTGAAAAAATGTTGTGAAATTAATATTAAGTTCATAAGTGTCCCAAATAAGGAATAAGTGATAATTCCAAAGAAATCCAGAAGATCCACAGGGTTCAGGATTGTTTGGTACACCTCGAGTGCGGCCCGCCACCAGATGTAAGAATTAAAGGCTTACCAGAAAGCCAGCGACCACCCTTACTCAGGGGGGTCAGGTCAGGCTTAGTAGTGGAAGGTAACCAGGGATGGTAAACCTCTGGACTCACAACACACTTTGTTCATCCGACTGGTAGTCCACAGCGATAAGGGCTCCAGTGTGGAAAAAACCTGGGGTTCCTTCAACTCTCCGTCCCAGGAGGCCAAAGCCACGGGTTCCAAAAAAACACAAGAGGGAACTCCAATAGTGCAGATTGAAAACGGAGATTCAATTTATTAAACTTAATATGCCAAAGCAGCACTTACAGCAAAATGACAGTAAAAAATTCCTAAGTTGTTTTAAAAGCGGTTCGCGCATGCGCGATGCGTGACAACGTTGTGACCCAATATGGGGTGCTGTGTGTACATTAATGAGGAAAAAAATGAACGTAAATGATTTTAGCAAATGGCTGCAATAGAACAAATAGTGAAAAATGTAAGGGGGTCTGAATACTTTCCGTCCCCACTGTACATAGGCTGGACAGGAAGCGGTTAATCTTTGGCAAAAAGCTGATTGGTTTCCATGCAGAGCTGCATCAGATTTTGCACTCTCCAGTTTTAGTAACTAAACCCCTATGTACTGCATAGCACAGTGATGATATCACCACTATTTTACAAGGCAATATCTGGGATTTAACTACTTGCCGCCTGCGCTATAGCCGAAAGATGGCTACAGCGCGGGCCTTAATTGCCGGGAGGGCATCCATGGATGTCCTCCCGAGCAAGCGCTGTCTGCGCTGATGACGTGATGTTAACAGAAGCTCGGTAATCAGTATTTTTCCCAAAAAAAAAAGATCACCGGTGTTCTTCCGAGAAAGTTCCGCTCGGCTGATAAGTTCCCCCCTCTACTGCGCAGGCGCTGCGCCTGCGCAGTAGGATCCGGCGGAAGTAGCCGAAGCGGAATAGCTGAAAATCAGCTGTACACGGCGCCTGTAAGAGGGCCCCTCGCGGGCTTGCTTCGCTCGCCACGCTTCGGGCACGGCCTCGCTTCGCTCGGCTCTTTTAGATTCCCCCTCTAGGTCCACTTGGATGGTAGGGAAGGAACCTGGACCCAGAACGCAGGCGCCGTGTACAGCTGATTGCCGATCTTGAGCTTCGGCTATCTCCGGCGGCTGTTAGTAGTTCGTACTGCGCAGTCTCTGCGCCTGCGCAGTACAGGGGGGAACTTATCCGCCGAAGGAACTTATTCGGCAAGACACCGGCTTCCCTCACACAGGAAGCCGCAGCTGCATTTTCTGTGCCCACCAGTCAGCTGCCAGTGCCCACTGTGCCACCTACCAGTGCCACCCATCAATGCTCACCAGTGCTGCAAATCAATGCCCATCAGTGTCTCATAATCAGTGCCACAGATCAGTGCTGCCTATCAGTGTCACCTATCAGTGCCACCCATCAGTGATCATCAGTGCCGCTTATCAGTGCCACCTATTAGTGCCCTTCAGTGCCACCTATCAGTGCCGCCTCATCAGTGCTTATCAGTGCCACCTATCAGTGCCCATCAGTGCCGCCTTATCAGTGCTGCCTATCAGTGCCCATCAGTGCCGCCTATCAGTGCCCATCAGCGCAGCCTATCAGTGCCCATCAGTGCAGCCTCATCAGCGCACATCACTGCAGTAGAAAAACTACCTGTTTTCAAATTTTTTTAACAAACTATGAAACAGTTTTGTTTCTTTTTCAAAATGTTCAGTCCTTTTTTGTTTTATTTAGCAAATAATAAAAAAAACCCAGCAGCAATTAAATACCACCAAAATAAAGCTCTATCTGTGTGAAAAAAATGATAAAAATTTAATTTGGGTACACTGTAGCATGACCGCGCCATTGTCATTCAAAGAGTGACAGAGCTGAAAATTGGTCTGGGCAGGAAGGGGGTTTAAGTGCCCAGTAAGCAAATGGTTAAAGGAATTTGGTGCACACAACGCAGATTTATAGCCTGTGTGGCTTTTGAGGAATATAACTAAATGAAAGTTTTTGTGCTGAGCATTCTGCTTTTTATAAACACACAGATTTTTTGATTAGACATTATAAATCTTTATAATACACATCCTTATGACACAGGAAACAGGAAAAGCCTTTAACATAAAGCATTACCTTTTCAAATTCATATACCCATCTTTTAGATTTGGTCATTAAAGTTGATGTAAACCCTAAGTGAATTCATTTTAGTTTACTCTGTGTATTGTGTATCAAAAATAGCTGTAATTTTCCCCTACTTTGCTCCATATCAGTGCTGCTGATCTTTTGTGCCCTCTTTGCAGCCATTTCCTGTTTGCATGTACTACAGCGATGACTGAATGGCATTTCTCAGGGGAAGGTTCCTAAATGGTGACAACATTGGACCATGCCTGTCACCCTATAGCAGAATGTGCCTGAGCAAAGTTTTACATGGCAGGATCATCAGGGATTATTTTAGTGAGAGCTACAGATTAGAAAAAAGGTTTGCTATCACAAAGCATTCATTTAGAACCCTTCTATGTGAGTAAATAATTTGTAAGCTTCTCTGGTTTGATGTTACTTGCTCAGTGTTCTCTTTACAGCACTGCGGAATATGTAACACCTATATAAATGTATAATAATATTAACGCATGACTGGGAAGACACTAGAGTGTAAGCTCCTCTGCTGCAGAGGCTGATGTGATTGGCTCAGTGTTCTCTGTACAGAACTGCAGAATATGTCAGAACTATATATAGGTTAATGTATTATAATAATAAAAGTGTGTGATTGTGGATGGGACACTAGAGTGTAAGTTTCTTTGGTTCAGAGGCTGATGTGATTGGCTTAGTGTTTTCTGTACAGCACTGCAGTATATGTCAGAGCTATATAAATGTATAATAAAAATAATAGTGTGTGATTGTGGTGGGACATTAGAGTATAAGCTCCTCTGGTGCAGACACTGAAGTGACTAGCTTAACCACCTCAATACAGGGCACTTACACCCCCTTCCTGCCCAGACCAATTTTCAGCTTTCAGTGCTGTCACACTTTGTATGACAATTACTCAGTCATGCAACACTGTACCCATATGAAATTTGCGTCCTTTTTTTCACACAAATAGAGCTTTCTTTTGGTGGTATTTAATCACTAGTGCTTTTTTTAAATTTTTTGTGCTATAAATAAAAAAGTCCGTAAATTTTGTGAAAAAAAATGCCTTTTTCTTTGTTTCTGTCATAAAATTTTCCTTCATAAATTTTGGCCAAAATATATACTGCTACATATCTTCGGTAAAAATAACCCAAATAAGTGTAAATTAATTGGTCTTTGTGAAAGTTATAGAGTCTACAAACTATGGTGCCAATCGCTGAAAATTGATCACACCTGATCACACCTGATGTACTGAAGGCCTATCTCATTTTTTGAGACACTAACAAGTCAGGAAAGTACAAATACCCCCCAAATGACCCCTTTTTAGAAAGTAGACATTCCAAGGTATTAAGTAAGTAGCATGGTGAGTTTTTTTAAGTTGTAATTTTTTCCCACAATTAAGATTTTTTTTTTTTACAAAATTGTCATATTAACAGGTTATTTCTCTCACAGAGCATATGCAAACAACAAATTACACCCCAAAATACATTCTGCTACTCTTCCTGAGTATGGCGATACCACATGTGTGAGACTTTTACACAGCCTGGCCACATACAAAGGCCCAACATTGAAGTAGCATCTTCAGACGTTCTACGAGCATAAATGACACATCTCATTTCTCAACCACCTATTACATTTTTGAAGGCCCTGGAGCACCAGGACAATGGAATTTCCCCCAAACTGACCCCATTTTGGAAAGCAAACACCCGAACATATAATCTATGAGGCATACTGAGTCTTTTTAATGGTTCGTTTTCTTCCAGAAGTTTTTGGAAAATGTGGAACAAAAATGAAAACTTTTTTTTTTACACATAGTTGACCATTTATCAGATATTTCCAACACATAGCATGCACATAGCAAAGATGACACCCCAAAATACATTCTGCTGCTCTTCCTGAGTATGGTGATACCACATGTGTGAGCCTTTTACACAGCCTGGCCACATACAGAGGCCCAACATCCAAGTAGCACCATCAGGCATTCTAGGAGCATAAATTACATATATAATTTCCTGGCAACCTATCATTTTTGAAGGCCCTTCATATTTCTAACACATAGCATGTACATACCAAGAATTACAATCCAAAATAAATTCTATTGCGGAAAGGGTAAAAAAAAAAAAAAAAGCATTACCTGGGCTTTTAGTGGTATCCACAGAGGAGAGCACTGGTCCAGGCAGCAGGCAGGGATGTGCTTAGCGACAGCAATAGTAATTATCCAGGCAGCAGGCAGGAATATTGTCTATAGTCAGCATAAGGATATTGTCAGCACAGCACAGTCCATAGAAATTGTCCAGGCAGAGACAGCCAGCACAGCCATAATATTGGTTCTGGTACACTGTTACCTGCAGCAGACACTCGTTGTACCTTCTCCAGCCCTTCATAAACATACTGCCTCTTGCTACAGCTATTTATTTGCATAGTCCAGGTAGCGGTGTGGTCCGTTCATGCCGCAGGCAGAGGCATGATGGCAGTAAGTCAGCAACAGGCTGAGGGCCGCAATCAGGTAAGACCTGTGCACAGGGGCACAGGGGTAGAGGCTTTGACCCACCCAAATCTCTATGAAGCCTTCGCACTCCAGACCCTAATCCGGAAATTCCGAAACCTGGAGAAAACAAAAAAAAATAGTTTTCTCCATCCGGAAAAACAATTCTGGAGACCCTCACATATGTGAGACCCCTGTGTACTACAGTAGCAGGGCAACAGATCAGTCCAAGCGGTAGGCAAAAGCATAGTCCATAAAACAGGCCAGGGTCAGTTCACATGCAAACAGTCCAAGCGGTAGGCAGTAGCGTAGTTGATAAAACAGGCCAGGGTCAGTTCACATGGAGGCAGTCCAAACGGTAGGCAGAGGCATAGTCACAAAACAGGCCAGGGTCAGTTCACGTAGAGGCAGTCCAAACGGTAGGCAGAGGCATAGTCAAAAAACAGGCCAGGGTCAGTTCATGTGGAAGGCAGTGGCATGGTTATTTGGGGAAGCATGGAAAATGGTCAGCACAGATGATGAAAATGGGGAAATGGTTAAAAATATGGGCTAATATTTTAGGGATGTATGATAAAGTTGAAAGCATTCACCAATGGAAAGGCCAGATTGGGAGGGACACTGGGGACAATGGTAGCTGGTATCTTTTCGAAATCCTCTTTTAGTGCACATGTAACATTTTTTTTGCCGTCTTCGGCCTGCTTCAGATGGTGACAGCCTCAGAACGAAGGTCTTCTGGGGGGGGTCTTTGGTGATAGATGAGGGATGTAACAACTTCTTCTATGAATTGTAGGAAGGGGGCGGGGCTTTCTGTGGATTTGGTGTAGACTACGTAGGAATTATAAACGGCCAAATGGATGAGATAAATTGCTACCTTCTTGTACCAGAATCGGGACCTCCTTATCGACAAATAGGGCTGAATCATTTGATCATTGAAATCCACCCCCCCCCCCCCCCCCCCATGTAGAGATTATAATCTTGGACACATACTGGCTTTTCAATGGGACCTCATCTTCTTTGAACCTCAATTGTAGTGTCATCATGGATGGTGGACATCATGTGTACATCCCTATTATCCTTCCACCTCAAGGCCAGCACTTCGTTGCATCTCAATGCTGCTCTTTCCCCCTTCGCAGCTTTTTGTTTGCTAGAGATTGTGGGAAGCCCTTCCTATTTTTTCTGGAGGTTCCGCAGGCCAGGATTTTTGCAATGTATAGGTGTTTGAAAAGGGGCAGGCCAGTGTAGAAATTGTCAAGGTATATGTGATATCCTTTGTTCAGAAGTGGGTATGCCAAGTCCAATACAACCTTTCCAGTTGTGCCCATGTAGGCCGGGCACTCAGGGGCCTGGAGCTGGGAATCTTTTCCTTCATATATGCGGAATGCATACAGATATCCCGTGACTCTCTCACAGAACTTGTAAAATTTGACTCCGTATTTGGCCCTTTTGCTAGGAATATATTGCTCTATTCCTAGCTGGCCTGAAAAGGGTACCAGGGACTCATCGACACATATATTCTGATCGGGGACATAGAGTTCTGCAAATTGTTGGGAAAGTAAATTTATCAGTGGGCGAAGTTTATATAATTTGTCATAATTTGGATGATTGCGGGAAGGGCACTGGGTGTTATTGCTAAAATGAAGAAAGCACATTATCATTTTGTATCGGGACCTGGCCATTACGGCAGAATAAATGGGCATGTTGTGGATGGGGTTAGTGGGCCAATAGGCATGTCCTTCCTTTTTTTTTGTAAGCCCCATGTTTAGGGTGAGGCCCATAAACAATTTGAACTCCTCCAAATTCAGATCTCTCCACTCAAATTGACGGGCATAGGATGATTGGGGGTTGTTGGCAATATACTTCTGGGCATACAAATTTGTCTGGTCCACAATGAATTGCAGAAAAGTGTCAGGCAAAAACAGATGAAAGCAATCAATCTCTGAGAAATTTTGGGTTTTGGCCTGCACACCTGGCTGTGCTGTGAAAGGGGGAATAATTGTTGATCCTGAGTCGGATGGCAGCCATGTTGGGTTGGCAAGACCATCTGACATATATGTAGAGGCCCTGGCTCTTGGGGGACGTGACACTCCAGTAGTTGGGGAATTTAAATCTCCTGTGCTGGTACTCAGGCGTGATGTGGCAGCACTGGTACTGGGTCGGGGCATTTGTTACTGGGGCCTATCGCCGGCGGCAGCGCTGGTACTGGGCATTTGTTCCCTGGGCCTATCGCTGGCGGCAGCGCTGGTACTGGGCCTGGGAATTTGTTCTTGGGGAATATTGCTGGCGGAAGCGCTGGTACTGGGCCTGGGAATATAATCCTGGTTTCCAGAGTGCCGTGCCCTTTTAGGAGGGACCCATTCTTCCTCCGAATCATTTGCCGATTCACTATTCGGTTCAAATGACGAATTTGATTCGGAATCAGAATTGTAATCTGATGAGAACTCCCCGTTGCTCTCATCAGTCATGGAGAGGATCTGAAACGCCTCTTCACTGTTGTAAACTCTTTTGGACATGACTCTGATGGCTGTGTGACAGGTGTCAGTTGACATCACTGATGGGCTGTGAGATGGGTGACAGGTGACGTTCACTGATTGGTGATGACGGTGTGACAGGCGATGGTCACAGACGGGTGACAGGCCACGGTCACTGATGGGTGATGGGTGCACCGCTGATGAGTGACGGATAATGGCTGACGTCACTGATGGGTGACGGGTAATGGCTGACGTCACTGATGAGTGACGGGTAATGGCTGATGTCACTGATGTGTGACGGGTGATGGCTGATGGTCACTAATGGGTGACGGGTGATGGCTGATGGGTGACGGCTGAGGTCACTGATGGCTGACGGGTAATGGCTGATGGTCACTGATGGGTGATGGGTAATGGCTGACGGTCACTGATGGGTGATGGGTAATGGCTGATGGTCACTGATGGGTGATGGGTGATGGCTGACGGTCACTGATGGGTTACGGGTGACGGCTGACGGTCACTGATGGGTGACGGGTAATGGCTGACGGTCACTGATGGGTGACGGGTGATGGCTGACGGGTGATGGCTGAGGTCACTGATGGGTGACGGGTAATGGCTGACAGTCACTGTTGGGTGATGGGTAATGGCTGACGGTCAATGATGGGTGATGGGTGATGGCTGATGGTCACTGATGGGTGACGGGTGATGGCTGACGGTCACTGATGGGTTACGGGTGACGGCTGACGGTCACTGATGGGTGACGGGTAATGGCTGACGGTCACTGATGGGTGACGGCTGACGGTCACTGATGGGTGACGGGTAATGGCTGACGTCACTGTTGGATGATGGGTAATGGCTGATGGTCACTGAAGGGTGATGGGTGATGGCTGACAGGTGACAGCTGACAGTCACTGATAGGTGACGGGTGATGGCTGACGGTCACTGATGGGTGATGGGTGATGGCTGATGGGTGACAGGTGTACCCCTGACGGTAACTGATGGCAGTCTCTTACGTGACAGGTGCACTTCATGGGGGTGACTGTGGTGACTGTTGGGTGACAGGTGACAATGGGGGGCGATGGGACAAGTGTTCTGCTTGGTGCAGTACAATACAGACACAGATCGGTAACTCACTGCTCCTGGCCCTTCTCTCCTCACACTGGAAACAGTGTGTGAGGAGAGAAGAGCTGGTAACAACTAGTTACCGCTCTGTGTTTACATTTAGTGATCGGCTGTGAAAGGATCACAGCCGATCACGTGGTAAACAGCCACTGGTCAATGGCTGTTTACCATCGTCAGTGACAAGCAGTGTTCCCGGGAACACGCCACCACCGACGTGCACATGCGGTGTGCTCCCGAATGGGTGCATGCTGTCCACAATGGGGTCAGTACCATCTGTCATCGGCCATGATTTCATCACGGCCGATCACATAGTAAACAGCCATGCCCAATGGCTGTTTACCCCCCTTGGTGGCGAGTGGTGTCTCCGTGACACGCCGCCACCGAGGGTACGATCGTGCGCATTCCCTGTTTAAAGGGCAGGGCATCATATGATGCCCTCCCAGAATAAGAGCCGCGCCGCCTGGCTGTCATATGACGGACGGCGAGTGGCAAGTAGTTAAAGAGGAGTTCCAGCCTGGGTAAAAAAAAACTTAAAAGTCAGCAGCTACAAATACTGCAGCTGCTGACTTTTAATATATGGACACTTACCTGTCCAGGGAGCCCGCGATGTCTGCATCCCAAGCCACCCCATCCCTCGGCTCCAGGTGCAGGCGCATCCTTACTAAGGGAAACAGGAAGTGAAGCCCGACAGCTTCATAGCCTGTTTCCTACTGTGCATGCGCGAGTCTCGCTGCACTTTCTGAATGGTCCCTGCTGTTTTCTGGGACCTGTGTGTCTCCCAGAAGGCAGAAGGGGGGGGGGGAGCAGCCATTGCGTAGTTCGGAAGTTGGAGCAGATACCTGGATTTGACAGGTATACGCCCCCCCCTGAAAGGTCCCAAATGTGGCACAGGAGGGAGGGGAGGAATCCAATCCGCTGAAGTTCCATTTCTGGGTGGAACTCCGCAATAAAGTGATTGTAAAGCTTCAAATATTTTTTTTTTTAAATAACAAACATGTCATACTTATCTCCACTGTGCAGTTTGTTTTGCACAGAGTGGCCCTGAACACCAACTTCTGGGGTCCCTCGGCGGCTCTCGTGGCTCCTCCCCGCATCAGATAACCCCCTAGGAGAAGCGCTCTCCCGGGGGGGGGGGGGGGGGTTAGGGTTACCTTGTGGGCGCGCTCCTGAGTCCAGCATTCAGCGTCCATAGCCACCGAATCTATGACTCGGCCCCGCCCCCCACATCATTGGATTTGATTGACAGCAGCGGGTGCCAATGGCTGCGCTGCTATCTATCCAATCAAGAGCTGAGAACCCTGGGCAGAGGGACAGCGCGTTCCCGCTGGATGAAGTTCCAGGGCTCAGGTAAGTAAAACGGGGGGGCTGGGGGTCCGGCCACTGCCAGGTGTTTTTTCACCTTCAGGCTCGGTTCACACGGGGGCGACTTGTCAGGCGACCTAGCCGCCTAACAAGTCGCCTCCCGTTCTGTACAATCGAACCGTTCTAATCGGAGCGACGCAAGTCGCTCCGACTTAGAAGAAAGGTTCCTGTACTACTTTGGGGGCGACTTGCATAGACTTCTATACAGAAGTCGTCTTGCAAGTCGCCCCGGCAGTCGTGTGCAGGTCGCCTCGGTGAGGCGACCTGCAAGTCGTGCCGCGTCTAGTGTGAACCGGCACTAATGCATAGGATGTTATCTGTACTGCACTGCAGAATATGTCAGAGCTATATAAAATAAACTATATTAATGCAATTTAATGATGTTATCATGGGGTATATTTATAAGGCACGCAATGTGACATTCACCAAACATTCACAGGTGGTTAATAATTTCCTGGGAATTAAAAAACATGTACCTGGAAGATTCTCCTGCAGTTAATATTTGAAGAATGTCACATGCACTATTTTATAAATAATTGTTTCTAAAGCATTTGCAGTTCACGTGGAGCTGTTAAGCCCAATTAGGGAGGGGGGCTCTGCGGCAGCAGCTGTCGGTCCGCACACAGAACGCAGGTATAATATTGTCCATGTTGCTGCTCATTAGATTGCACCCTCCTCTGCTACATATTAGGGCTTGCAATATGCTCATGTCTCGATTGCTCAGGTCTGCAGCATTTAAAGCACCAGGCGCTGACGTCAGTGGTGTGCAGAGTCCAGCAAGCTCAGATTACAGGGTCTCCCAACCCAGGACCAGCCCCTCCCCCCAGCAGCACCAGGCCAGCACATGTGACACCATCGTCAAGCACTGCAAGGGTTAAGTTATCATTTAGTTACTCAGCAGCGTCACATGTAATAATGTATATAAATACCCCATGGGCACCGATTGTGATTGGATATCTTCTCTGAGAGACGCACAAAGAGATCTAAAAAAAGAAACATATTTATATTTTAAGTGTAATTATTTATATAGCTCTGACATATTCCGCAGTGCTGTACAGAGAACACTGAGCTATTCACAATAGACTCTACACCAGAGGAGCTAACACTCTACCAAAAAATCATCACAGTCACACACTATTATTATGCATTTATATAGCTCTGACATATACAGCAGTGCTGTACAGAGAACACTGAGCTATTCACATTAGACTCTACACTGGAGGAGCTTACACTCTACAAAAAAAACCATCACAGTCACACACTATTATTATTATTATTATGCATTTATATAGCTCTGACATATACAGCAGTGCTGTACAGAGCACACTGAGCCATTCACATCAGTCTCTGCACCAGAGGAGCTTACACTCTAATGTCCCATTACAGTCTCACACTATTATTTTACATTTATATAGCTCTGACATATTTCACAGTGATGTACAGAGAACACTGAGCCAGTCACATCAGTCTGTGCATCAGAGCTTACACTGTAATGTTCCTATTACAGGCACACACTATTATTATTATTCTAATTATTATATATTTATATAGCTCTAACATGTTCTGCAGTGCTGTACACAAAACACTTAGCCATTCACATTAGTCTCTGCACCAAAGGAGCTTACACTCTAAAAAAAAAACAAAAAAAAAAAACACCACATGTATGCAATAATTAAATTAGCTGGATAGGGATTAATCTATCAGTATTTTTTTGGAATGGGATATAACCAGATCAGCCAGAAGAAAAGCCACACAGACCTTTGGAGAACAGACTCCATGCAGATAGAACTGTGTTGCAAACTGAACCCAGAACACTTGAGCTGCAAGGCTACACTGCTAACATAGGTGTGCACACAGGGTGTGCCAGGTGTGCCTGGGCACACCCTAATCACTCTGTGCAGTGCAAATTCCCCCTACTGCCCTGGCTTCCCCCTGCGGTGCTGCCAGCTTCCCCCCCAGTCTCTTCCACTAGTTGCTACTGCAGGCACACACTGGTGGATGTTTTAGAATGAGTGGTTGAAGGTGCCTGTAAATATGTAATTTACTGACCCCTTCCCTGTCTGAATGAACACAGTGAGTGATCGGTACCGTGTGTTTGAGCTTTGGAGTGCACACCCTAAAGCAATAGGCTGCACACACCTATGACTGCTAAGTATGGTTACTAAGGCTAAAAAAAAAAAAAAAACAGCAGTGGTGCCTGTTATTTAACAATGGGGGTCAGTACCTTCATGAAAGGAATTACCATTGTCATTTCTTTTGAAATGGGAGCAGGAATTGCAAATATGGTCGGATGATATGGATTGGGAAAAAATACTGGCTGTTTCATACAAACCTCTCATGCACACGAGCGTAATTATCAGAACTTATCTAGATGGTATCACTGATCCTACACTTCTACACAAATTGATCCATCTATCCCTGATACTTGGTGGTGATGTTTTCGGGATCCTGGCACCATGACCCATATCTGGGGCACCTGCCTGAAAATTCTCCCATTTTAGGATAAAATTTTACACTTGTTTGGAAATTGGTGTGAGATAAAATCCCAAATGAAGCTCAGATTACAGTGCTATCCATGTTACCAGGCTCTTATAGACATATTTTAAGAAACTTAGACACTTTATCATAGCGCCTCGTTCTGTGATAGGCAGTCGTTGGCACCAAGCAGAGGCTCCATCAATGGCTGAATGGGCTTGTGAGTTGGACAAGATCGAGCTTATGGAACGTATGATCGCATGAGATGAGGATAAATCTTAATCACTTATGTGGTGGACAGTATGGTCTCATTTTATATTTTCTTCTGACTTTGACTCCTTTATCTCCAGTCCACTAACGTTTGGGGTTTCAATCTTCTCTGTGATGGTCCCATGGCATCCCCCCCTTCCCCCTTCCGCTCCTCTCTCTTCTTTTTCTCCTCTCCTTCTCCTTTTTTTCTTCGTATTACAATTGATACCATTTTTTCTGTACATGTTAATCGAAAACTGGCATCATTATGTTGCCTACTAACCCAGGTATTGTGTCCTTGGCTAATATGAATATTATTGTTTGGTATGCCTCTTGGTGCATACCCCCTTTTTTCTTTTTTTTCTTACATTGCCGTTTTTTCAATGTAGTCCAGTGGCTTCTGATAACTTGTATGCTTAAAAACTATTATTGGTATTGTGAACTTTTTTCTGTTTTTTATTCTGTTATTCTCTACATTGCTTGTTGCTCATCATAATGTGGATGTACTAATGCGGATACATTTGTTGAGTTACGATTTGCATTTGTATTGCAAACCTATATTATCTGCAAATACAATAAAAGAGATTAAACATGAAAGGAATATTACAATGGTTTGGGGTACAAATTATTGTAATTTTTGTTTTTCAACTGTTTAATATCCTCTATATATTAAATCAGGGGTCCCCAACCCCCGGGCCGTGGACCGGTACCAGTCTGTGACCTGTTGATGACTGGGCCACACAGCAGGAGGTAAGCGGTGACCATGATCCACACAGGGCTATCACAGACCATGGTCATTGCTCATCTAGGAGGTGATGCTTGTACAAGGAGGGGGTCTGTACTGAGGAGGTGGGCTGGGAAGGGGGATTTAGGGCTGTAGAGAAGAAATCTGTACTGGGGATTGGGGCTGTTCATTGAGATCTGTGCTGTGAAGGATGTGGGCTTGGGGGGGATTTTTTTCTTTGAGGAAAGGGTCATTTTTTGTTAGATTTTGTACAGTGGCTTGTTTGTTACTCACTCCTGACCCCTGCATACTACTGACCCTTGCTCTCTGTACAATATGCACTCCTGACCCCGGCAGTCTTTGCGATACACACTCCTGACCCATGCAATCAATTTATTTCTCACTCCTGAGTCCTGCATTATCTGATTTACATACTCCTGACCTCTGCACTCTCACATTATGCACTAAAGAGTGCTGCATTATGCACTCCTGGCCCCTTCACTCTGTGTATTATTCCTGAGCCCTGCACAGTAGACACTAAATTGTACATTTCATACTAACTATTGAACTCCCTATGCTGGGCTTTATATGACATACGCCTGACCATTGTACTCTAAGCACATTATATACTCCTAAAGGCTGTGTATAGAAAATTACATGTAAGATAATGGTTTCATTTTGTATGTGCTGAGATTTGTACATGTTTGAAAATGGCTTGTACCTATGTGTTGCAGCCCTTGCCGCTAGAGTTGCCACCTTTTCTTCAAATAAAACCCGAACACTTTAGCGGCGCACAGCAATTTCTTTATAATAATATAAACTATACATATATTTTGCTATTAAATAAAATTTCTAATCATATGACGTTAATAACAAGAGTTCCCCTTTACATCAGAGTCCACAGAGTTCCCCTTTTACTTCTAAACTTGCAGAGTTCCCTTTTACTGTAAGGGGGGACTCTGCAGACTCTGAGGTAAGGGAGAACTCTGGGGACTTTAAGGGATGCTCTGGGAACTCTGATTTAAGGGGGGGACACTGAGAACTCTGATGTACGGAGAGGACTCTGGTGTAAAGGGGAACTCTGATGTAAGGGGTGCTCGTGTACTCACTCAGAGGCAGGAGAGAGAAGGGGGCATACTTCAGTCACAGACAGGGATGGATGGTGAGCTCACTCACCCCTTGGCAGTCAGCACCTCTCATTCAGATGTATCTGAGGCTGCTAGACTTCAAATTTCCCGGCCCCCACTATCCTTTTCTGAGGCAAAGCGTTGGGGATTAGAGTGTGGGCAGACACAGAGGGGTAGGGGCGGGAGAAAGAGGTGCAGATCGAGCCCTCCTCTCCCTTTAGTGTGGGGGTCGGGGAATTGTTAGTATTGTTAGTGCTGGCTTTGGGCAGTGGCAAAAAGAGTGTAACAGACACTCTCAGCTTAGCCAACTGCAGCCAGCAACCCTGCTGGGAGGCCATAGTCCAGTCTGAATAATGTGCCCGGGTTTCAGGCAGTCTGAAACCTGGACACATGATTCCAAACCCGAACTGTCCGGGTGAATCCCAGACAGGTGGCAAACCTACTTGCCGCCCCTGTAAAATGCGATCTGAGATGGATTCCATTTTTAGGAGGCGTCTGACAGGCAGTAGAGAGGCAATATGTCACCTTCAAACTACCTGTTTTAACCCTGATGCTGACCCACAACTCTGCAATTGCATGCATTGCACACTGTTGCAGGGCGGTTGTCCCATGGCCTCATTCACTCAAATGGGTGGCGTGCAGTGGCAGTATTGCCTGCCAAATGAGACATGGCATTTGATCTTTGCCACGGCATGTATACAGCCCTCAGCGGCTACTCTTGTTTAGGTGGGCAGTTGGGGGAAATAGGTAGAATCATGGCTCAACTTCCTCCTTTTACAGCCCCCTGGCTGAATGAGCCCTCAGACGCTTGCTTGTGGCACAGTAATTAAAGCATATTTTGTCAGTACAAGGACTGTGGCATACGTGTGTTGTGAATACAGTAAACAGATTCAGGTTTTATTTATCCGTACCCCCTTAAGCCCCTCCCACTGTTAGCACAGTTTGTCCACATCCATGATTCAGCACGGCATGCTGAGTGCATCACGTTATTGCTTCAAATACATTTTGAGGGGAGGGGGGGGGGGGGTTGAAAAAAAAACGATCAGCCCTGGATGCCAGATATGCTAGGTACGTCACTGCTAAGGAAGCTGTTTTACTTGCCAAATGATTTGTATTTTTGTCCATCTATTACTGAGATTTGCAGCTTTGCCACACAGCACAGCCTTATCTGGGGGCAAGAGACCTGATTTTTCTCTGCTGTAGTTAAATATTATTTACAGGTCTTGCTCACCCCCAGCTTGTGACTGGACAGTGACAGCAGAAGCAGCAGACTAGTGCACTCATCACTTTCTCACTCTGCTTTCTCCTGCTATCGGCATGCTCATTGCACTGTATCGCTTCTGATTGAATCCTTATGCTGCTTCTCCCTCTTCCAGCCTGAGCTGACTGTGCAGGGAAAAACAAGAGGCTGATACTGGGTCAAATCCAGGTATGTAAAATAGGAAGAACCGCGCTAACACAAAAACATATAAGCAGCAGCATATAGTGCGATCACACCAAAATCTAGAGTCCTGTAAAAAGCTGCGCTAAAATTATTAAAAGTTCATATAAATGACATCAAGGGGATTTCTCCAAGTCCTTATTTCAAAGTGAAAACACCACCACCGTGCACTTCTAAGCAGTAGTGACAATCCACCCTAGTAGTAGAGCCTGCTTACCAGATGGCAAGCATAAAAGGGCAAGTGGCTTTAGCCTAGCCAAGGCCTTTTAGCTTGCTGACGCTCCTGGTGTTCCTATGGGGGGTAAATCTCCAGGCTCCCTTAGGTTATCCTCATGTCGCCATTCAACACGAAAAACCCGGATGACTGGAGGGATGTCTGTGTTCCAGATCTTCTGATGGGGCCTCTCTGCTCCCAGGAGGTTTACCTGTCTGATTGATCAAATCCAGGTATGTAGACCGATGAACTCTGCATCACTTTGTTCTCCCCTCCTCTTAGCATGTTCCTTAATAGCACCTGAGCATTGTAATACAACAGATTGACTCTTTGTGTTGCTTCTTTGTCCCCGAGTTCGAGCTCTGCTGTACAGAGGACAGTAAGAGGCGGACACGTGGAATTTAGGTACTTACACTGCTTGTATTTAAAAAAAAATTAAATGATTTACCAATGATTAGAGATTAATAATTTTTTTGTCATTTATATTCATTTGGAGTTGAGTTGTAATATGCAATATTTCACATCTACCTTAGTTATTTGAATTAATTGTATCTATTTGTAGCACTACCCCTATAGGAGTTGCTGAAATCAGGGTTCCCCACTGCTGCACAGCCAGTCACATGGCTTTTCTTCTTTCATCCGGACACAAAAATCAGTCTTTGGCTTGGTTTTGTTGTTTTATTAGAGGATGATAACTTGGGTGGGGTAAGGGATAATGGGATGCCCAGTGTGACAGCATTCAAACTTCAGGGACACTTCCTCTCTATTTACAAAGATCCTCCTCCTGCACAAACTTGGTTCACTATGTAAAGCACCTGCTGATCACTCCTGATGGAATTATTAGTCACTTTGTTAATTGAGCAACAGCCCATTACAAGCCAGGAAGGGTCCCTCAAGCCACTGAAAGCCTTCTCAGCACCGAATCTCCATCTTCCACCCGGACTCCCTGCTGGCATGGCTCATGTCTATTTAAGGGCTTCTTTAGCTCCCTGCATGGTCCCCAACCTGTGGATTGGCCAAAGGCCCCTAAATATTCAAAGCTACCCTGCCTATCCTCGGCCCACTAACTTCTAGAACGTTCTCCAATGTCCTAGAAACGGGGAATAGGGGCGGGGGGGAGGCACAAGAGAGCTGCCAGGATGAGTCATCCAGCCCTGGGCTCTAATAAGCCTGACCCAGATTCAATGACTATCCCAGATCTAGATGTTTTGCCTGTACTACACTCCTAGTAGCACACACTAGAGGGTGCTACATATTATTTTATAACTATTTCATTTACATTCTATTGTCATTCATATTATACCGTATATACAGTGGGTATAGAAAATAATCTTTGATGATTTGCAGCCTGAAATTAAGACAGACAGTTTTTGCTTCATCCAGTTTTTTACATATAATATCCAAGTGCAAGATATAACACCAACATGTCAGAAAAAAATAAAAAACTTTTAAAAACAGAAAAAGGATCACCCCCTTGTGTCAGTATTTTGTTGAACCACCTTTTGCTTTACTTACAGCCTTTAGTCTGTTGTGATATGTCTCTACTAAGTTTGCACATCTAGACTTTGCAATATTTGCCCACTTTTCTTTGTAGAACTACTCAAGTTCAGGTAAATTTGATAGTGACCGTTTACGGACTGCATTCTTCAAGTCATTCCACAGATTTTCAATGGGGTTTAAAGGAGTTGTAAACCCTCAAGGTTTTTCACCTTAATGCATTCTATGCATTAAGGTGAAAAACCTTTTGTAGTGCAGCAGTCCCCCAGAGCCCCCCTTTTACTTACCTGAACCCGATCGTTCCAGCGATGGGACGAGCAGAGGAGCTCCAGCCACTGTCTCGGGTCCTCATTGGCTGGATTGATAGCAGCAGGAGCATTGGCTCCTGCTGCTGTCAATCAAAGCCAGTGACATGGGAGCAAGGGGGGCAGGGCTGAGTCCTGCTGTCTGTGTCAGTGGACGACCACATGAGTGCCCCCCGGGAATGCGTTTCTCTGTGGGAGCACTCGTGAAGAGGAGGAGCCAGGAGCGGCGCTGGGGGACCCCAGAAGAGGAGGATCGGGGCCCCTCTGTGCAAAACCAACTGCACAGAGGAGGTAAGTATGACATATTTGTTATTTTTTTTAAAAAGAAAAACAAACCTTTACAACCCCTTTAAGTCTGGGCTCTGGCTAGGCCATGCAAGGACATTCAACTTTTTCTCCTTCAACCACTGTGTGATAATTTTTGCTGTGTGCTTTGGGTCATTGTCATGTTGGAAGGTAAACCTTCTTCCCGCTAACAACTTTCTGCCAGAGGGCATCAGCTTTTCCTCAAGAATTTGATGGTATTTTGCTCCATCCATTTTTCCTTCTATCCTGACAGGTGCTCCAGTCCCTGCTGCAGAGAAACATATACAGGATATTACCCCCTCCATGCTTTACTGTAGTAATGGTGTTATTTGGATGGATTTCCAGCAGAGATATTGTTTGGTGTTGGGGCCAAATAATACAATTTTAGTCTCATCTGACCATAACACCTTTTTCCATGTGACCTCAGAATCTTCAAGGTGCGTTTTGGCAAAGCTCAGTCGTGACTGCATGTGGCCTTTCTTGAGGAGTGACTTTTTTCTTGCAACCCTTTCATACAAGCCACATTTGTGGAAAATTTGTGATATTGTTGTCACATGCACACAATGACCACTCTGTTATAAATTCTCGAAACTACTTCAGAGTTGCTGTAGGCTTCTTGGTAGCCTCTCTGACCAGTTTCCTCCTGGCTCTTTACTTTCATGCAGTTTGGAGTGACATCCTGATCCAGGAAGGGTCTGTATTGTACCAAATACCTTTCACTTCTTAATCATAGACATCACTGAGCTTCTAGGCATTGATAAAGCCTTTGACATTTTGTTGTATCCATCTCCTGACTTGTGCCTGTCCACAACTTTATCCCAGAATTTTTTTTTTTTTTAATTAGTTTTGCATGTAACATAACAGACATAACAGACTGCAGCACAGTCATAGACATAAAACCAAAAAACAAAAACAAAAAAACAAAACAAAATATACATCCCAATATACCTATGACCATACAGGAAAAGAAAAGCACTCCCCATCTCAAGGAAGATTAAAGACATATATACCCACCCCACCTGCAAACATCATGGCATATCAAAAGAAGATTCCATATAAATGTTTCACATTTCTAAAAAGAAGGCATCACAGATTCACAGATCATGATCTTGGGCAAGTCTTAACATAAACTCACTCAATTTGTTACAGCAGCTTAGAACATTTTTTGATCACAGCAATTAAGTGGTTAGTCTAAAAACCGTGAGTGAGGACTCAACCCATCCTCCCCATACTTTATCAAATTTCTGCGGTGCCCCTCTATTACGTAGTTTGCCTTATAAAAGGGTAAGGCTCTATTTACCAAAGCCTTCCATGCTACCATGGAGGGAGCCACCGTTTTTTTTCCAGAAAAGTATAATGAGTTTCCTGGCATAATATAGTTAAAGAGTTAGGAGCAGGAGCAGCTGATCCATTAGAGGTGCAGGGGCGCCACCCCCCTAGTTTGCATGGGGAGATGCATGCAGGGCTCAGGACTCATAAGTTTGTAGGAGTTTTTTTTGTTTCCCAGCACATGATTAGAGCAGAGCACTGCGCCCCAAACCCACCCACTTGTGACAATAGCGAATCAATATTTGTTATTGTCTTCCGGCTTCTCCTCCCAGCCAATCAGAACAGGAGGTAGATTGGGCTGGCCAGGAGGAGAAGCCGAGGAAGCCGCGAGGGACCGTGCCGTGGAGGGGTGAGTGTGGGGGAACATGCCGTGGAGCGGTGAGTGCGTGGGACCATGCCGTGGATCGGCGAGAGTGGGAACTGTGCTGTAGAGCAGCGAGTGTGGGGACCGTGCCAGGGAGCAGTGAGTGCAGAGACCGGGGAGCGGTGAATGCAGGGGACCATGGAGCGGTGAGTGCAGACCTGGGGGGATTTGTTTGCCGCCCCCCAAAAAAGTTTAGCACCAGCCACCACTGGTTAGGAGCGTACGTATAACTCTGATGGGGGGCAATCCTGGAGACCTTTTGACAGTGCCTTGCCACTCATAGTTGATTTTTTGCTTCAGTTGCACTACCAGGGTCTGGTATGCTCCAGGAAAGCTCTTTTCATGCTGAGCTAATCGACATGACCACAGCCGATCTCAGTTGAAAGTGTAGCACCCTGGTGTTTAGGCAAGGTTGCTAGTAAATTTAGTTTGCCAGGCGGTAGTTCCCCTGGTTAATTGTTAGTAGATCCACTGATTCCTCTCTAGTTCTAGACTTGCTGCACCTTCTCTCTTCGGTCACTAGGTGGCGTTTTGCTGGTGACATTAGATAGACAAGGGCTTAGCAAGGTCAGGTTATGAATGGATGGGGTGTCTCGGCCAATTGGAGGGGGTTCCTTTATCCCCTTGGCCTGCTGGGAGAGCCTATTTATTTGGGTGGAGTCAGGTGATCGGGGTTCTGTCCTACCTGGATGGCTGTCTGGGTGGACGTGTGTTATGCTGCCCTGGGCTGCTAGGCCAGAAGCCTGAGGCCTATTCCGGGGACATCTGGCTGCTAGGCTGTCTGAGGGCCTATCCAAAAGCAGGAGAAGCAGCACAGGGTTGGGACTGCAGGATTGGATTGGAGTCCAACCGAGAGTAACGATTCAGCTGGACGAAAAAACAGTGGTGGTTGGAGGTAGAGGGGAAGCTGTCGCTACTAGGGGACCATCCACCTTGTTACCGGAGACCACTGTGAGTAAGCTGGTGCAAGTACCAGAGCAGTCTTCTCACCAACCGGGGACGGTGAAGAAGTGGGAAAACTTCAGCAAGTGCCAAGCCAGGGACCCAGCGGGACAGCAGAAGTGACGCTTGAGGAGCATCAGTAAGTGCCAAGTTGGGACCTAGTGGGTCAGCAGGGGTGACGCTTGAGTATCTGTGAGTGCCAAGCCAGGGACTCAGCACAGAAGCAGGGAGTGATGCTTGAGGAAGATACCGAGTTATAGAAGGGAAGGAGCTCCGGAGATCTAGTGGCGATTGGGTCTGAGAGTCTAGTAAGAGACTGGGAGCTTGGTGAGTGAAGACCTACAGTGAGAGACTGTAGAGTGCGAGGAGAACTATCTGTGTTACCAATAGTTAAATACAACTACTGTTAGTGACTGTTACAAGATTTGTTGCCATTGGAGACAGCGGTCCTACCTATACAGAAGTGGTATCTGGCTGGAGGCCTTTGTCTGTATAGCTATCTACCTATAGAAGTCTCAGAGTCTACCAATTAACATTGCATCTACTTAATGGTGTCCTGGCCCTATCGCTCTCTCCCACAGTTCTGTTAAGAGACAATAAATCTCTTTTGCATTCAAAAAGTGTCTGGCGCCCATCACTCCATCTTGCATTACACCCACCATGCCATGTAACCCACTCTACAAAGATGGATGTCAGCTCTCCCTAACTCGGAAGTCACCATTAAGCCTTTGGAGGTCCAGGGAACTTGCTACAAAAGTCAAATGGCTTTGTGTGCCATTGGGAAGGTGATTAGCTACACTTGACTGAATTTACAAATCATTTTTAGGAGGGGGGTGATTTTTTTTCCAACTCAGTGATCCTGTTTTTTATTTTTATTTTTTTCTGACATGGTGTTATATTTTTCACTTGGAATAAATACGGTCGGATAAAACAAAAACCGTGTCTGTCTTCATTTCAGACTGCAAAGCAAAATAATGTGATTATTTTTCTTTACCCACTGTACAGTGCCTTGAAAAAGTATTCATACCCCTTGAAATTTTCCACATTTTGGCAAAAGTGTAAATGTATTTTGTTGGGATTTTACAGTATGTGATAGACCAACACAAAGTGGCACATAATTGTGAAGTGGAATGATAAATGGTTTTCCAATTTTTTTACAAATAAATATCTGAAAAGTGTGGCGTGCATTTGTATTCAGCCCCCTTTACTCAGAGGCTGGGTTCACACTGGTATGATACGACAGCCGTCCTACTTTGGATCCGACTTTGCCCTGCGACTAGAAGCCGACATGCGTCCGACTTTCAATGAACGGGGATCTGACTTGGATCCCCGCCAATGCCAGGTACTGTGTTTGGTATGAATCTTGAGGGGGAACTCCACGCCAAATTTTAAATTAAAAACCGACATGGGTTCCCCCTCCAAGAGCATACCAGGCCCTTCGGTCTGGTATGGATTTTAAGGGGAACCCCCTACGCTAAAAAAACGGCGTGGGGGGTCCCCCCAAAATCCATACCAGACCCTTATCCGAGCACGCAGCCCAGCCGGTCAGGAATGGGGGTGGGGACGAGCGAGTGCCCCCCTGAACCGTACCAGGCCGCATGCCCTTAACAATGGGGGGGTGGGTGCTTTGGGGTAGGGGGGCACCCCCCCACCCCAAAACACCTTGTCCCCATGTTGATGAGGACAAGGGCCTCTTCCCGACAACCCTGGCCGTTGGTTGTCGGGGTCTGCGGGCGGGGGGCTTATCGGAATCCGGGAGCCCCCTTTAATAAGGGGGCCCCCAGATCCCGGCCCCCCACCCTATGTGAATGAGTATGGGGTACATTGTACCCCTACCTATTCACCTAGGAAAAAAAGTGTCAATAAAAAAGCACACTAGACAGGTTTTTAAAGTAATTTATTAAGCAGCTCCGGGGGTCTTCTTCCAACTTCGGGGGTCTTCTTCCGCCTTTGGGGGTCTTCTTCCGACTTCTCCGCTCTCTGCGGCCTCTTCTCCCGGTGACCAGTTCTTCTCCCGCTCTCTGGCCTCTTCTCCCGGTGTTCGACCTCTTATCCCGGTGTCCGCTTATTCTGCCGGCTCCTCCGCTATCTTCTGCCGCTCTTTTGCTAGCGGTGGCCTGGACTTCTGCATCGTCTTCTTCCCTCTTCTCTTCTTCTGATGTTGACACGACGCTCTCTCCTGCTGTAATGATGTGTGCGAGGTGCGCGGCGACTTATATAGGCATGGGGTGTGGTCACCGGCTGATGTCACCCGGTGACCCCGCCCCGTATGACCTCACCACCCATCATGCCACGGGCCGTGACGTCATACGGGCTGGGGCCATGGCTGACATCAGCCAGCGACCACGCCCCATGCCTATATAAGTCACCGCGCACTTCGCACACATCATTACAGCGGGAGAGAGCGTCTTGTCAACATCGGAAGAAGAGAAGAGGGAAGAAGACGACGCAGAAGACCGGGCCACTGCTAGCAAAAGAGTGGCAGAAGATAGCGGAGGAGTCGGCAGAAGAACCGGACACCGGGAGAAGAGGTCGAACATCGGGAGAAGAGGCCGGAGAGTGGGAGAAGAACCGGACACCGGGAGAAGAGGCCGGAGAGTGTTGAGAAGTCGGAAGAAAACCCCCAAAGGCGGAAGAAGGCCCCCGAAGTCGGAAGAAGACCCCCGGAGCTGCTTAATAAATTACTTTAAAAACCTGTCTAGTGTGCTTTTTTATTGACACTTTTTTTCCTAGGTGAATGGGTAGGGGTACGATGTACCCCATACTCATTCACATAGGGTGGGAGGCCGGGATCTGGGGGCCCCCTTATTAAAGGGGGCTCCCAGATTCTGATAAGCCACCCGCAGACCCCGACAACCAACGGCCAGGGTTGTCGGGAAGGGGTCCTTGTCCTCATCAACATGGGGACAAGGTGCTTTGGGGTGGGGGGGCCCGCAGGACCAGTGTGAACCCAGCCTGATACTCCTAACTTAAATCTAGTGGAACCAATTGCCTTCAGAAGTCACCTAATTCGTAAATAAAGTCCACCTGTGTGTAATTTAATCTCAGTATAAATACAACTGTTCTGTGAAGCCCTAAGAGGTTTGTTAAAGAACCTTAGTGAAGAAACAGCATCATGAAGGCCAAGGAACACACCAGACAGGTCAGGGATAAAGTTGTGGAGAAGTTTAACCCCTTCCCGCCGACCGTACGCACATCTGCGTACTCGGCTTTCTGGGGTTATACCGGGATGATGCCCGCAGCTGCAGGCATCATCCCGGTACCGTTGTTTACAGCGGGCGATCGGCTATCCGAGTATAACAACCGATGCGGCTAAAAGCCGTTTGGCTGTTATACCGGAGGAGCGGGAGGGGACATCCCCCCTCCCGCCGTCTCCCGCCGCCTCCCGCCGCTCTTACCGGGCTTCCCGTGCGATCGGGAAGCCCGGTGTCCAATCGGCCGCCTTCGGCGGCTGGGGGCGGGCTGGAACGAAGCTGTGGATGGCTTCGTTCCAGCCTTCTGAATGTAAACGCGAAAGTGACGTCATGACGTCACTTTCCGTTTACTCGGCTGCCAATGGCGCCGAATTTAAAAAAATACACAGTATTCAGAATCGCCGTTTTTGGCGATCTGAATACTGTGAAGTGCAAAGGAGGGCTCGGGGGTCTTTTAGACCCCCGATCCCTCCATAAAGAGTACCTGTCACCACCTATTACTGTCACAAGGAATGTTTACATTCCTTGTGACAGCAATAAAATAAAATTTAAAAAAAAACGCAATTTACAAGTATAAAAAAAAAAAAATGGAAAAAAAAAAAAAAAAAAATTTTTAAAGTGCCCCCGTCCCCGCGAGCTTGCGCAGCGAAGAAATCGCATACGGAAGTCGCGCCCGCGTATGTAAACGGTGTTCAAATCACACATGTGAGGTATCGCTGTGATCGTCAGAGCGAGAGCAATAATTCTAGCCCTAGACCTCCTCTGTAACTCAAACCTGGTAACCATAAAAAAAATTTAAAGCGTCGCCTATGGAAATTCATAGGTACCGTAGTTTGTCGCCATTCCACGAGTGCGTGTAATTATAAAGGGTGACATGTTTGGTATCTATTTACTCAGCGTAACATCATCTTTCACATTATACAAAAAAATTGGGGTAACTTTACTGTTTGGATTTTTTAAAATTCATGAAAGTGTCCCTTTTCCAAAAATTTGCGTTTAAAACACCGCTACACAAATACCGTGTGATATAAAATATTGCAACAATCTCCATTTTATTCTCTAGATTCTCTGCTAAAAAAAAAATATATATATATATATATATATAATGTTTGGGAACTCTAAGTAATTTTCTAGCAAAAAATACGGATTTTAACTTGTAAACACCACATTTCAAAAATAGGCTTAGTTATGAAAGGGTTAACCTCGCTGGCGGTATGATTACGTCAGATTTTTGCGTCTCAAAGCGGTACAATTATTTTGCATAGAAATTTGTCATTTTATATTGTAGGCCTGTAATTCTTAGCAATAACACACTTAAATCTGTCCACCAAGAGTCTAGTAGATATCCTGGGTATGATGAAGTTTGAAACACAAAATCATCAATTACAATTAATAAATAAATATAAATAATTATACAAAATAATAATATAATAATAAAAAAACATAATTTCCCCACGATTCACTATCACTCAATTCTGCAAGTGTTCTAATTTACTATTGCTGTTTTCTAGCTAGCCTAAGACCACTTTTGACGTAAAGGGACACTTTTTGGTTGCTATGGACAATCTCAAGTTTCCAGGCAGAAAGAACAATATATATAATATAAAACTGCATGCAGGGCATTGGACAAAGCACTGGGGACAAAAGGGATGTGAAATAATTTCATACAGTAATGTAATCTGTAAGATTACAGTGTACTGTATGTATTATGATTTTTCACTTTTTTTCATTTTCTGCCGGCTCCGCCCCCATGCCTCGCGACGCTCGCAGGGAACGGACCCCAGTACAGAGAGGCATCGGGCGGAGGACAGAGCCCATGGACACAGCAGGGGGACATCTCAGGATCCTGGGGACAAGGTAAGTATCCCGCACCAGGATCCTGCAATGCAATCCCGAGTGTGGCTTGGGGTTACCGCTAATGGTACTGAAATTTAACCCCGAGCCACACTCGGGAAAACCGCCAGGGAGGTTAAAACAGGGTTAGGTTATAAAAAAATATCCCAAGCTTTGAACATCTCACGGAGTACTGTTCAATCCATCATATAAAAATGGAAAGAGTATGGCACAACTGCAAACCTACCAAGACATGGCCATCCACCTAAACTGACAGGCCGGGCAAGGAGAGCATTAATCAGAGAAGCAGCCAAGAGGCCCATGGTAATTCTGGAGGAGCAGCAGAAATCCACAGCTCAGGTGGGAGAATCTGTCCACAGGACAACTATTAGTCGTGCACTCCACAAATCTGGCCTTTATGGAATTGTGGCAAGAAGAAAGCCACTGTTGAAAGAAAGCCATAAGAAGTCGCGTTTACAGTTTGCGAGAAGCCATGTGAAGGACACAGCAAACAAATGGAAGAAGGTCCTCTGGTCAGATGAGATCACAATTTAACTTTTTGGCCTAAACGCAAAACGCCATGTGTGGCAGAAAACTAACACTGCACATCACCCTGAACACATCATCCCCACCGTGAAACATGGTGGTGGCAGCATCATGTTGTGGGGATGCTTTTCTTCAGCAGGGACAGGGAAGCTGGTCAGAGTTGATGGGAAAATGAATGGAGCCAAATACAGGGCAATCTTAGAAGAAAATCTGTTAGAGTCTGCAAAAGACTGAAGACTGGGGCGGAGGTTCACCTTCCAGCAGGATAACGACCCTAAACCTACAGCCAGAGCTACAATGGAATGGTTTAGATCAAAGCACATTCATGTCTTAGAATGGCCCAGTCAAAGTCCAGACTTAAATCCAATTGAGAATCTGTGGCAAAACTTGAACATTGCTGTTCACAGACACTCTCCATCCAAGCTGACAGAGCTTGAGCTTTTGCAAAGAAGAGTTGGCAAAAATGTCACTCACTGTGCAAAGCCGGTAGAGACAAAAAGACTTTCAGCTGTAATTGCAGTGAAAGGTGGTTCTACAAAGTATTAACTCGGGGGGGGGGGGTTGGCTGAATACAAGTGCACACCACACTTTTCACATATTTATTTGTTAATAATTTTGAAAAATATTTATCATTTTCCTTCCACTTCACAATTATGTGGCACTTTGTGTTGGTCACATAAAATCCCCCCAAAAATACATTTACATTTTTGGTTGTAACATGACAAAATGTGGAACATTTAAAGGGGTATGAATACTTTTTCAAGGCACTGTATACAAATAAAATGTATATATTTAATTGGAACCAGGGCTGTAAGATACAGATAACAGACAACATGAAATATCCAACACAGGCCCTAACTCTTCCCTGCTCTATCCAAAAACAAAACAAATTGTGTTTAAAGAGTGGTGACAGGTCCCCTTTAAATAAGCCAACTGTATGGAATCCGAGGAGACGTTCTCCTGACATTTGTAACATTTACATAACTCAGCCACAGTCAGAGATTGTTATTGACACTGTGCAGAGAATGAGGAACTGTGTGGAGCGATACGCAGTGATCTGGCTCTGGGATTTCCTGAATAAAGTAATATTGTGTTACATAAACACTTGTGGCGGATCACATGTTCCATGTGCAGTGTCTATTCACAGAACCTCATTAAATGTCGCCCAGCAGCCGAGCAGGAGAGAGACATATACAGAGCGAATACACAGGAGTGAAGCCAGGTCTGCATACCACCCTCTACATTGCCAGAGTATTTTTGCTGTTAAGTGGTTGATGAATTTGTTTTGAATTTGCTAATAAATTGCAGAAGGGTAGTAAAGTCCCCTGTCTTACTAGGAGCTTGCTGCTATATGTTTCCTCTTCCTTGTAACTAAAAAGAATTAATATTTTATAAGTGAGCACCCACAATGCACAGTGAGCTGGTGAAATGTTGAGAGGTATAATACAAAATGCATAAACTGGCAGACACACTAAAACACAAAGTCATCCACATTATGGTATTGAAGGTATCAGCATTGTGGCATGTGCTATAATCTCTGTAGTATTAATAAATATAATCACTGTTGCATTGGGAAATATAATCACAATAGTACTGAGAGGTATAATCACAGTGACAATGAAAAATAATCAAAGTGGCGCTGAAAGCTACAATTATTGTGGTGCAGCACTTAGAAGTATGATCGCAGTGCAACTGAAATAATAATTAGTGTGGTCAGAAAGCAATACTCACTGTGGCAATAAGAGTTATAATCCCTGTGGCATTAAGAGGTATAGTAACAGTGGTCCTGAGGTGTATGGTCAGAGTGACACTGATGGGTAGCGCACAGTGGCACTGAGAAATATGGTCACAGTGGAACGCAGAAGTATAATCAAAGTGCCACTGAAAGTATAATAATGAGTATGATACCGATAGGTACAATCCCTGTAGCACTGATAGTTACAATTACTGTGGCAATGAAAGCTATAATCACTTTGGCATTGACAGGTATTGTCACAATGGCCCTGAGGAGTATAGTCACTGTGGCATTGAGAGGTGTACTCACAGTGGTCCTGAAGTGTATGGTCAGAGTGGCACTGAGGGATATAATCACTGTGGCACTGACGGGTATTGTCACAATGGCCCTGAGGAGTATAGCCACTGTGGTATTAACAGGTATTGTCACAATGGCCCTGAGTGGTATAATCACTGGGACATTGACGGGTATTGTCACAATGGCCCTGAGGAGGCCCTGTGGCATTGAGGGGTGTACTCACAGTGGTCCTGAAGTGTATGGTCAGAGTGACACTGAGGGGTATAGTCACTGTGGCATTGAGCGGTGTACTCATAGTGGTCCCGAAGTGTATGGTCAGAGTGGCACTGAGGGATATAATCACTGTGGCATTGACGGGTATTGTCACAATGGCCCTGAGGGGTATAATCACTGTGACATTGATAGGTATTATCACAATGGCCCTGAGGGGTATTGTCACTGTGATATTGACGGGTATTGTCACAATGGTCCTGAGTGGTACAGTCACTGTGGCATTGAGGGGTGTACTCACAGTGGTTCTGAAGTGTATGGTCAGAGTGGCACTGATGGATATAATCACTGTGGCATTGACGGGTATTGTCACAATAGCCCTGAGGGGTATAATCACTGTGACATTGACAGGTATTGTCACAATGGCCCTGAGGGGTATAATCCATGTGACATTGATGGGTATTGTCACAATGCCCCTGAGGAGTATAGTGACTGTGGCATTGAGGGGTGTACTCACAGTGGTTCTGAAGTGTATGGTCAGAGTGGCACTGAGGAATATAATCACTGTGGCATTGACAAGTATTGTCACAATGGCCCTGAGGGGTATAGTCACCATGGCATTGACAAGCATTTTCTCAATGACCTTGAGGGGTATAGGTACTGCGGCATTGACAGGTATTGTCACAATAGCCCTGAGGGGTATAGTCACTGTGCCATTAACGGGTATTGTCACAATGGCCCTGAGGAGTATAGCCACTGTGGCATTGAGAGGTGTACTCACAGTGGTCCTGAAGTGTATGGTCAGAGTGACACTGAGGGGTATAGTCACTGTGGCATTGAGGGGTATTGTCACAATGGCCCTGAGGGGTATAATCACTGTGACATTGATAGGTATTGTCACAATGGCCCTGAGGGGTATAGTGACTGTGATATTGACGGGTATTGTCACAATGGTCCTGAGGGGTACAGTCACTGTGGCATTGAGGGGTGTGCTCACAGTGGTTCTGAAGTGTATGGTCAGAGTGGCACTGAGGGATATAATCACTGTGGCATTGACGGGTATTGTCACAATGGCCCTGAGGGGTATAATCACTGTGACATTGACAGGTATTGTCACAATGGCCCTGAGAGGTATAATCCATGTGACATTGACGGGTATTGTCACAATGCCCCTGAGGAGTATAGTCACTGTGGCAATGAGGGGTGTACTCACAGTGGTTCTGAAGTGTATGGTCAGAGTGGCACTGAGGGATATAATCACTGTGGCATTGACGAGTATTGTCACAATGGCCCTGAGGGGTATAGTCACCATGGCATTGACAAGCATTTTCTCAATGACCTTGAGGGGTATAGGTACTGCGGCATTGACAGGTATTGTCACAATAGCCCTGAGGGGTATAGTCACTGTGCCATTAACGGGTATTGTCACAATAGCCCTGAGAGGTATAGTTACTGTGGCATTGACGGGCATTGTCACAATGCCCTTGAGGGGTATAGTATGGGTATTGCCACAATAGCCATGAGGGGCATAGTTACTGAGGGGTATAGACACTGTGGCATTGAGAGGTTTACCACTAATACAGTAGTGAATATCTTGTCTGCTACACACACTGCAGCTCACAGCCACCGCAGAGAGGAAGTTCTGGGAGTTTGCTGAGGAATGAACAATTTTCAGATAGGAATACAGAAAAAGACCTTTGTCACTTCCTCTCTCTATGTCAGGAATGTCACTGATTTCAACTTTTCAACTCTCACTCATCTCTCGTAGGGTGGCTTGCTCTAGGTACTGTACATAGTACTCCTAATATTTGTAATTCACACATTTTTCATCATGGGAGAATACTCTACTAGGGGTGTGAAAGGGACAAGATTGGCCCCTAATATTTTCCTATTAAATATTTAAATCTAATATAAATTCCTCCTTACCATACATTCTAAGTAGGGATGAGCAAACCAGGCTGGATTTCATTTGCGAAAGGTTCATTGAACTCGGCAGAAACTCTGTGAAACCACACTGGTAAGCCCCTTTGAAGTCTACAGGAGACAAAGTGATCAATTGTTGAAAAGAAAGCAGGGGGAAATGCACCAATGCTAAGAAAAAAAATTCTTAAACATAATTCAGCGGGGTTGAGTGTCTTATCATGCCACTTAAAGGACAACATTGAAAATATACAATTTCAATTACAGTCTTAGGGGGGTGCCTTAAAGGAGAAGTCCAGCCTGAGCTTTTTAGGCTGGGCTTCTCCTATGGGTCACAGGAGTGAAATTTGTTTTGCTCTCCTGTGACCCGTTTTCAGCAGGGAGCGGTCTGAAGTCTGCTGTCCGCTGACGTCAGCAAGATCAGTCTAGGCAGCGCGTCATTCCGACTTAGGAAGTCAGGATCCGCCAGCTGCCTGGACTGATGGTCTCAGCCTCTCAGTGAGCCGCTGAGAGGCTGAGACAGCCGTTCCCCGCCCCTCCACAGCTCAGCACTCCATTGAGCATGGAGGAGCAGAGCAGGAGAGATGCTGACTGACAGGCAGCAGCTCTCCGCTCGGGGAGGTGAGAGAACCGAGCCATCGGCAATGTTCGTGACTCGGTTCTCAGTGAAGAGGCGGCAGGGGACAGATGCAGCATCGGTCTGATGCTACGTCCACCTAGAGGTAAGTATGATTAGGCAAAAAAAAAAACAAAACATACTTCTCTTTTAAAACTGCACGTGAAGTATGAAACAGTATAACGTAGCCATTTAAAAAAAAAAAAAACACGGGGAAAAAAATAGTGTGGGGTTCCCCCTAAAATTCCAACCAGAACCTTATGGTTCTGGTAGCCTGGGTGACCCAAAAAAGGAAGGGACAGCAAGCATGCATCATCCCCTTCCTTCCTGTACCACCCCAGGTCCAATGCCATTTAATATAGTAGTGGGTACCTTGCAAAGGGGAAAGCAAAGCCTCTACTCCCTTGCAAGTCACCTTGTTTCAATGTTGAGGAACAAGGACCTCTTCCTCAGAGGATGTGTGTGTGTGTGTGTGTGTGTGGGGGGGGGGCATGGTTATAGTGGAATCTGGGAGACCCTTTATAATATCACAAATAGTTAAAAGTAAATACTTTTTTTATTGCCAAACAAAAATACATTTATTGATGAAAATCCATCATTAATCATGCCATCTAACAACGAAGATCTATCGTCAACTAAGACACTAAGACAATAGTCAATATGTCCCTGCTGTCAAGACCCGTCACTCGACGATGCTTCCCTGCCACACTACCAGCACTAAGTTGCAGAAAGAACAAAATCCAGCACCACGATGTCTCAAAAATAGAACATATACGATTTTATTTAATCCATGCAATAAAAGGAATCAACACCTGTAGTTATTGACGTGTTTCAGCCTCTGACATAAGCCTTAGTCATAAATCACAGAATGCCCAGCACTGCTGTAATGTAAA
The DNA here is from genome assembly GCF_042186555.1 of Aquarana catesbeiana. Classification (NCBI taxonomy): domain Eukaryota; kingdom Metazoa; phylum Chordata; class Amphibia; order Anura; family Ranidae; genus Aquarana; species Aquarana catesbeiana. The sequence goes on from NC_133326.1 coordinate 544,554,917, forward strand.
GAACATCCCAAGATTTCTTGATTTGAAAAAGAGTAGGTAGATCCAGAATTAGATAACGAATATGTTTAATCACAACCTTGTCTTATAAATGGACTGCAAAGTCTGACAAAATTGATTGAAGTGATAATGGGTGGACATAGCGCTTACCCTCAATGAAGCTGTGACTGCCTCTTCCATCTCAGGCAATGGACAAAATTCCATCACGACTAACTGCCCCATCATGGTATCATTGGGAGGAATAGTGCGCCATCATTGGTGTCAGTGAAAGGAATAGTGCCCCATGGTTGGTGTCAGTGGAAGAATTGCGCCCCATCTCTGATGTCAGTAGGAGTGTAGCAAAGTCTTTAACCTCTTCCAGTCTAATGAGGACCTCCAAGGCCAAAGATAATGACATCCTTCAATATGTAGTGGGTTGTGAGGCATAATGGGTGCAAAGATGGTAAAAGTCATTGGGCGTTAGACACTTCTTGGATGTAAAAGAGGTTTTATTTCTTTTAACAATCCTTTTTGTATTTTTGGGGGAAAGAGGGTTAGGGTCAGGCCACCCTTAAGTAGTTGTAGATTCAATTTGCAGACTCCGAGACTTCAATAGGAAGACAGCCGTGCAGGGAAAGGCCCCAGCAAGGCGCCACATCTGCACATGTAGGAATGCTGTCTCCTATGGAAACAGTCTTTAACAGTTCCTAACTCAAATGTAACAGTTCCTTCAGCTTCACTACAACTGCTTCTTGTAGTTCTCCAACACTGAGACCCCGGTCTCTCACTAGACCCACTGATTCACTGACTCTGAATCCCTTGAGCTCCTCCAATCTTTGGGTGGTATCTCCCGCAAGCGTCACCCATGCCTCCCTGCTGGGTCCCTAGCTTGGCACTCCAGATACTTCTCAAGCTTCACCCCCGCTGACCGGTTCGGTCCCTGGCTTGACACACAAGGCTGCTCTGCAAGCGTCGCCTCCGCTGGTTGGGTCCCTGTTTTGATCACCGCCTGAAGTTTCCCAATTCTCCACTGTGCCCGTTCGGTGAGAATACTGCCCCGGTATTTGCTTCAGTTACTCACTGTGGTCCCTGGTAAAGGTGGTTGGTTCCTTAGTGGCGACAGCTCCCCTTCTACCTCCGACCACGACAGGTTCTCTGGCCGACAGAACCGTCACTTTTGGTTGGATTGCAAGGCACAATCCCAACCTTGCACTGCCCTCTTACTTCTGGATAGTTCTTCACACAGCCTGGCAGCCAGATGCCCCTGGTATAGGCCCAATCTCCGGCCTAGCAGCCGGGGCATATGATACACGTCCACCCAGCCACCCGTGCAGGTGGCACAGAACATAGATCACCTGACCCCCTCCAAATATATAGGTGCTCCCAGCAGGCCAAGGGATTCAAGAAAACCCCTGCCCATTGGCTGAGATACCCCATATACCCATAACCTGACCTTGGGTTGCCCTTCTCATATTTAGTACCACCAAGCACCCGACAACCTAGTGGTAGAAGAGAAAAGTGCAACAAGGCCAAACTTAGGGAGAAATCAATAGATCTCTATCAATCAACCAGGATAACTACTCCTGGCAAGTAAATTTGTGAGGAGCTCCCTGCCTAAACTACAGGGTGCTACAGAAGAAATAGTGCCTTATCGCTGATGTCAGTAGAAGGAACAGTGCCCCATCGTTGTGTCAGTGGGAGGAATAGTGCCCTATCATTGGTGTCAGTGGAAGAATAGTGCCTCATCATTGGTGCCAGTGGAAGGAATAGTGCCTCATCGTTGGTGTCAATGGGAGAAACGAGAGTGCCCTGTTGTTGATGTCAGTAACAGAAATTATGCCCCATTGTTAGTGTCAGTGGGAGGAATAGTGTCTTGAATCAGTGAAAGGAACTGTGCACCAAGGGCCAGATAAAGGCAAGCAAAGGGCTGCATCCAGCCCCCATGCCAGTGTTTGGAGACCACTGGTCTAGGCAGATCATATTGGAGGGCAGTCGGATGTGAACGGACAGTGGAGTCTGTTTACTCTGGTGTACAGGGCCTAAATCTTTTTATAAACTCTCTATGTCCATCAAATGAAGGGTCTTTGGTTTGAGATTTTTATTCTGTTGGATTAGTTAAGTTACACTGAATGATCAATAGAATGATTATATCAATACACGTGTGACATCTATTTTAGACTTTACAGGTATATACATTGATGTTAGATATGTACACCTGAAACAATTATGTCATAAAGAGCATCATTAAAAATATGCAGATCAGCTTTATAATCACATATTGTTTTTTTCCCAGAACTATATTTTATGAATTTTCTGACATATTTAGAGACAAACAGCTAAATACACAGAAGAAATACATATAAGGGAGCTAATTTGTATTTCTGGTCATTCATTCCTGAGATTAAAGCCTTGTACACGGTTCGACTGTTGGCAGGGGATTGTCTGTTGACAGACTGTTGTCCTACAATCTTACCGCTCCTTTTGACAATTGTTGTCCAATTTTCGGCCAACAAATGGATGACAGGCTAGTAACTTTTCGGCGAACAATGGCTTGACGTCTGATTTTCGTATGGTCATTACACAAATCTGTCACACAAAAGTTGAAAGTACAAAAACGCATGCTTGGAATCAATGCTCACCAAACACGAAATTAGCAGAAGGGGCCCAAAGGGTGGCACGCAAGAGCTGAAATTCCTCGTAGTACGTCACTGCGTTCATGTTTGTGGCACGACGATTGTGTAACGTTAGTATGCAAGACAAGATCCTGGCACACGCCCTTTTGACAAAAATCAGACGCTTGGTTGTCCAACAATCGTACCGTGTGTACGAGGCTTTACACAGCTCTGCTACACAACAGCCCTGTCTGGCAGCATAGGAAATCTGATTTTCTCTGCTTCAGTTCAGGAAAGCTGGCCATACACATTCAGCAGGAGGGCTGAAAAAAAAAATCTAACAGACTCCTCCATCCATGCAATACAGCACGGATGGGCAAATCTCCTGCTGCGCCCACAGGGTCACCCATGTAACAAATTTCAGCTGGGTAATCAGTGCTAGTAAACCCAATACCAAAAATGTAAATCACTGCAACTGACCAATCATTAGATGTGGTGGCTACATTATTTTTTTTTTTCACCTGGTAATGGAGCCAGTAAATCTAATATATTTTTTATTGTGTATTAAACGTGTTGCGCATGTGTTAAAAAAAAAACGTGTTGCTCTAAGAGAATAAGTGAAACTATAAATGTGTAAAACTTCATGTGTCACCAAACAAATCACCTTTAATAAGGTGCAAACTGATCAAAAATACAAACAATGTGTAACAATTGCAATCAATAAAAATGCAAAGTACAACTGATAATGATCTATGTAAAACCATCTATGTAAAGCAGAGCAATCAATATGGACAACCAATCAATAAACAACAATAAACAGAAATAAAGAACATCAGATTCATATTCATTCATATTTACTAATAATCCATGAAAACTTAATTGTGAAAGATCGATGTAAAACGTACGATCGATATACACAACCATTAAAAAAAGGATAAACATGAATTAAATGAAATATCTAGTTCTTATAAGTTCGTGTTCACTTGTGATCAATGCAAGCTTATTCATGACCACTGGATTTAAAATTACAAGGAGAAATATTAATCCAGAAATGCATTAATATTTTCATTGGAATTTTTAAATCCAACAGTGGTCACGAATAAGCTTGCATTGATCACAAGTGAACACGAACTTATAAGAACTAGATATTTCATTTAATTCATGTTTATCCTTTTTTTATTGGTTGTGCACATCGATCGTACTTTTTCACATCGTTCCTTCGTGGATAAATTCACATGGATTACTAGTAAATAGGAATTGATATGGATTTGATGTTTTTTTTTAATGTTTTATTTATTTATGTTTACTGTTGTTTATTGATCAGTGCATATTAATTGCAATGCTTTATATCTGTGGCAGGCACTGGGGTTTGTGGAGTAGGCTGCAGGCTAGCCTCTTGCCTACTGTCTATGGGCCCTGGCATTTGAGAGGGCTCTATTCTTTGGGAGGTGTGTGCCTGGGGGACCTTTAGGCCTGGTTCACACCTATGGATTTTTTAGTGCATTTTCAGTTTTGCAGAAACACACTACAGTCCATTTAACATGGTTTCCTATGGATGTAGTTCACATCTTTGCATTTTATGGAAACGACCAGGGACTTTTTTTTGTTATTTGGTTCTATAGACTTCAATGGATCAAAAATGTGTATTGAAAATGCAAAATGCACCTGGAATATGCAAACTGCAACCTGCATAGGTGTGAACCAGGCCTTAGACCCAATACACACTATATAACTTTTGTTGTCTGATTTCCTTTAGATTTACCAAAACCATGTAGTGCAAGGGCCTGCCTGATTGCATACAAATTGAAACTCTTAAGGTTTGACCTCATATTATATGGTTTTGGTAAATCTGAAGGAAAAAATCTACAGAAAATTGTATAGCTTTAAGGCTGGATTCACACCTATGCATTTTTAGTGCTTTTTGCATTTTGCAGATTTGCACTACAGAACGTGTTCCATAGGAAACCATGTTAAATGGACTGTAGTGCAAATCTGCAAAATGCAAATAGCACTAAAAATGTATTGGTGTGAATCAAGCCTAAAGTAGTTTTTCTTCGGATTCAAGTCCTGTTTTACTCCACATTGGTTCTGTCTAATGCTTGGGGTAAAATTACTATATTCTGGTTCCAGAGTGGAGGAAGCTGTATCTTGGTGGAGGCACCCAGGCGGGAGGTGCTAAGTGATCCATCACGGTATCTATCTTATTTTTTTTTTAATCGATTACACTTTGTATTTGTATTGATTGCAATTTTTACACATTGTTTGTATTTTTGGTCAGTTTGCACCTTATTAGGGGTTATTTGTTTGCTGACACATAACATTTGATACATTTATAAATGTATTTATTCTCTCAAAGGGACAGTTCGTAAAATCCATGATTTTTACATCTGTCTGTGAATGTCCAGTACAGACATAGACACTGCAGGTCTGTAATGGACATTCATGGACAAATATAAAAATCATCGATTTTACAAACTGTCTGACAGTTGGCAGCAAGCACTCAACAGCACGTTTCATACAAAATGGCCCGTACACACGATCCGAAAATTGGACGAAAAATACTGCTTTCGGCGCGATCGTACAATCACGACAGTTCATCCGATATTATTAGATTGGACAAGCACAAAAATTTTCCTCATACGATACCAGATCGTACGATTTTCGTTTAGTCAGTACAGTCGTCGAAAACACAATACATTACAACACATGACATCACTTCCGATTTTTTTTTCTGTCGTACGAGAATTTTCATGACTGTAGTAAACTATTCAATCTCTACTTGTGACTATTAAATGAAAAAAGTCAGACGATCTGTCGTCCGATTTTCGGATCGTGTGTACAGGCCATAAGGGGTTGATTTACTAAAAATGGAGAGTGCAAAATCTGGTGCAGCTGTGCATGGTGGCCAATCTGCTTCTAACTTCAGCTTGTTCAATTAAGCTTTGACAAGAGCTGCACCAGATTTTGCACACTCCATTTTTTGTAAATCAACCCCTAAGGGCCCATTTATACCAGAAACTGCACATAATTGCGTGTTTTTGACTGCATGTTTACATGCTTTTGAAACGCGTTTGAAGTGTGCTTGACGTGCGCTTGAGTGTGTTTTGCATGCGTTTTGCGCTGTGTTTGCAGTCCATTTTTCAATATGTTTTTTGGGCTTGGTATTCTTGGCTTAACCACTTGGCGCTCGCCCACCATCCAATGAAAGAGGGACGGTGCAGTTCTCATTCTGGTTGGATGTCATAAGACGGCACACTAGAGCGGCCGTGCCTGCCCGCCCACGGGGGCAAACAGCGCGGCGATCGCGGCCGCACATGTTGCTAGGACACGGCATGACCCAGATCTCTGTAAAAAGCAGCTGACACGGCTCTTTAACTATGTGATCGGCTGTGTTCAATCACAGCTGGTCACATGTAAATACAGAAGTGGCGGTAATCGGCTCTCCTCGCCTCACACTGACAGAAAGTGTGGTGAGGAGTGCCGATCAGTGGCATCTCCTCGCAGGGGAGAACAGGGCAGGTAATCAGGGCACTGATCATCAGTGTCCTGATTACAGTAAAGCGACAGAAGTGCCACCAATCAGTGCCCATGAGTGCCACCAATCAGTGTCCATCAGTGACACAAATTAGTGCCCATCAGTTGCACAAATCAATGCCCATTACCGGTGCCAGTCAGTGCTGCCTTTTAGTGCCCACCAGTGCCTGCTCATCAGTGCTGCCCATCAATGTCGCCCATTAGTGCCCATCAGTGCCGCCCATCAGTGCTGCCTATCTGTGCCACCTATTAGTGCCCACCAGTGCCACCTTTTAGTGCCGCCTATCAGTGCTCATCAGTGCCGCATATCAGTGCCACCTATCAGTGCCCATCAGTGCGGCATAATAGTGCCTCCTCATCAGTGCCACCTAATCAGTGCCCATAAGTGCCACCTCATCAGTGCCCATCAATGCCGCCAAATCAGCACATATCAGTAAAGGAGAAAAATTACCTATTTACAAAATTTAAGAAAAACTTCTTTATTTTTCAGAATCTTCGTATTTTTGTAAAAAGTAAAAAACCCTGCAGTGATTAAATACTACCAAAAGAAGTGAATCACCAAAGTGAAAGCTGAAAAATGGCCTGGGCAGGAAGGGGGTGAAAGGACCCTAAGTGTGCTTGCAGGTTATACCTGTAATAATCAATTATTGTTCTCAAACAATTTTCATTTTTATAATATACATGTTATATTTTTTATTTTAACAAACTAAGCTCTCGAGTAAAAGTGGGGGGGGGGGGCTGAGACAAAACATTTATTACTGATTGGGGTTTTTATAATGGTCAGCTTTTATACATTTACAGTATGTAAAATATTTATCCCAAAAGGAAAAAGAGTGTTACTGGAACTGCTTTAAAAGTGTTATCTGGAATTTTGCTTTAAAGCTTATCTATGGTAAAAGTTTACAATCATATACAGATTTCCACATTGAATTTCAACTATTTCTCACCTACTCCTATTAATCTTAACATTCTTGAAGTTCATAGGCATGCGCAGGGGGTGTGCCAGTTGTGCCTGGGCACACCCTAATCACTGCGTGTGGTGCTGATTCCCCCTATTGCCTTGGCTTCCCCCCCGTGTTGTGCCCCCCCCTGCAGTGCTCCTGGCTTCCCTCCTCTCCCCCTGGCTCCTGCAGGGGATGTTTCAGAAGGGAGAGTGGGGTAAGGGGCTTGTAAATATGTAACTTACCGGCCCCTTCCTTTTCTAAATGAACACAATCACTCACTGTGTTTATTCATAACTGAAGCATAGTAAACTGTGTTTACTATGCTGTAGTTTGTAAATGAACAGGGTGCTCAGCACAGAGTACTTCCCATTCATTCACTGTCCAGTGCAGCTGAGGCTGCAGAGAAAGGCATGTGTGTTTGATCTTTGTGGTGCACACCCTAATGCATACCTACCAACATTTTGAGATGGTGGTGAGGGACACCTACTAACAAACGTATGTGGGCAAAGGACACACCCCCTGCCATACCCCCTTAAAGGAGAATTAACCAAAATAAAGGTTAATTAAATCCAGAAGGGCTTTTTTTTACCACTACTATTCCTTTATATTGGCTTTTAAAATGTCAAAATACAGCAATTTGGAAACTGGATGAAAGGTTTAGCACTGGGAAACACTTTTTGAAAGATAAAAAGTGCATTTTATATACAACTATATAGATCTGACCAAAATGAGGGACATATGAGGGGGAAAGAGGGACAGAGGGACATTGCTCCAAATCAGGGACAGTCCCTCCAAATCAGGAACAGTTGGGAGCTATGCTCTATGCAATAGGCTGCGCATACCTATGTTGAAGTTTGTAAACTCACTTTGTGAAGATCCCCACACAATTACTTTCTTGAATTCTGTGACACATATTCACTATCTCATGTGAGTAGGCACTGCTGTGTCACACATTTCATAGATCCTGTGTTTCGTCAGATTAGGCAACCAGTCAGATTTCGTAACGGAAGTGACATTCTGTCACGGCCATCTTGGTACACCCCGCGCTCGGCCACACTAAGCCGACATTCTGAGGTCGCCAAGCGGACATCTTTTTACACCCACCGAAATCTTGCATCTCACACTTATTTTTACCACTAAACTGAGCTTATATCGTGAAATACAGTATTTAGAAGTCCGTGACACTGTTTTGATGTTGAATTTTAAAAGCAGCGGTCTTCTGTCAGGTTAACAAACCTGTGAGATCAGCAGGCTTGCTGCTGCTTTTAAAATTCAACATCAAAACAGTGTCATGGACTTCTAAATACTGTCTTTCTGGATATAAACTCAGTTTAGTGGTAAAAATAAGTGTGAAATGCAAGATTCCTGGTGGGTGTAAAAAGATGTTCGCTTGGCGACTTCAGAATGTAGGCTTAGTGTGGCCAAGTGCGGGTGTACCAAGATGGCTGCAATGGAACGTCACTTCCGTTACCAAATCTGACGGGTCGCTTAATTTGACAACACCTACAGTGAGAAGGCGGCAAGCGGACATCTTTGTACACCCATCAAAGTCTTGCATTTCACACTTATTTTTACCACTAAACGGAGGTTATATCATCAAATACAGTATTTAGAACTCCATGACACTGTTTTGATGTTGAATATTAAAAGTAGCGGCAAGCCTGCTGATCTCATAGGTTTGCTGACACAAGACCGCTGCTTTTAAAATTCAACATCAAAACAGTCAGACGGACTTCTAAATCCTGTATTTCATGATATAAGCTCAGTTTAGTGGTAAAAATAAGTGTGAAATGCAAGACTCCGGTGGGTGTAAAAATATGTCTGCTTCGATGTAGGCTTACTGCGGCTAAGTGCGGGTGTACCAAAATGGCCGTGATCGAACGTCACTTCCGCTACAGGATTTGACAGGTCGCCTAATCTGACAGAACAACTGCCTTCTGAACTACAGAGGAGCTGAGAGGAGGAGTTTCAGGAAGCGGAGTCAGTACAGGAATTACTGCTTGCTCCTCCATCCAGAGTGGAGACACCCTAAAACAGGAGGTGTGTTACTGGCCAGATCATCATGAAAATAATGGAAAAAAAAAACGCTAAAAAAATAAATGAAAAAAAACTAAGGCAGCCACCTTATTTAAGAATTAGTAAGCTGCAGAATATTACATGATTGTTTTTGGGTTTGGATACGCTTTAACACCTACAGTACAGAAATTGTCCCATGCCCAGCCTGTGATTTATTCATTTTTTCATCCGGTACAAAAGAAAAAAAAATGAAGGCAGCTGGTTACAAAAGTAATTGATTTAGATTTCCAACAGAGAATGCTGCAATGTATTGTACAGTATTGTTACATGAAAAAAAAATGCAATGACACTTCAACTATATGTAATAGATACATGCACCCTTAGGATCCCGGTGGAAGTTGGAAATCACTGCAGTAGTCTCTGCTACTACAGTGATTGCCGCTGTCTTATGGATGCCGTGCCAAGCAGCTGCCCTGCTGCATAGTGAACAGAAGGTGTCACTCATATAACACAGAAGCCGTTCACAGAACGCCTTGCATTTTTCTCAAATTAATTTGCAAGGAGTTCTCTGATTGGACAAGTTTCAGAGACCACAATCTCCACCTATTCCATTCAGAGAATGCCTTGCACTTCCTAGCTGGACCAATGTACACAGCTGTAATTATTACAAACTACAATAGTAGCAAAAAAAAAGCACATACTGTAGCAACCCACTACCTATAAAAAATAACAGATCTGTCACATTTTGCTACATGTCACAATATGTCCCCAAGAAATTTGAAGCTAGGTTCACACTGCTGCAATGCAATTTTGATCTGAGTTTGGTGCGATTATGTAGTGCAACTTGGATGTGGTTTGCATATTCTATGGGGCCAAAATCATGTTGATATCACACAGAGTTGTACATAAACCTTTTCCAAAAATGCACTATGCTGAGTTGCTTTGATGTGAACAGGCACTATTGAAAATAATGTGATTTCCATTGTCATGTCACATCTGAAATCGCATTAGTGTGAATGGAGCGTAAAGATGAAACTTAATCACCAATGGGATAAATGGGATTGTACATGGGGGCAATTGTGATAAAATGTTGCTCCAAAAAAAGTGTTTTTATATTTATGTTTGCTCAGACAGAATCTGGATTAGCTGTGCAATCAGCTTCTATCTTTCATTTTCAATGCTTGCCTTGAACAAACTAAAGATTGAAGCTGATTGGTTGCCATACACAACTACTCCAGATTCTGTGTCTGAGGGGTTTGAACCAGGAGTTAAAATGAGGGGGTCTTTTTTTTTTTTTTTGGTAGATGGAAAGTACTCCTTGCTGGTGATTGATGGTGAATCTCAGACCTTCTCAGGATTTGAGAAGGATTTGAATTTGTGTTTATACAGTATAAGGATATTATTCTGTGAGGCAGAAAAAAAAAACCCCTCTGGTTTTCGTTTCTGATTGGAGCTTTCTGGCAGAAAAAACACAAAACTCTCCTAAACGCATCAAAACTATGTACAAAAAACGATCTATATGAGCATTTTTTTTTCTGCCAAGGGAACTGCCATTTTTTATGCCCAGTGTGGATGGAGCGATTAACCATCAGATCAGATCGAAAGCAAGCTAATCTGTCCGATCGTTTTCAGATCACTTATTGGAAACGCCACAATTTTCCCTCATTCCAGCATATAGATAGAAAACAAATTCTCTTTGCTGGTACATTGTGACCCCACTGGGAAAATGCTATTTACTTCACTTGTGCTTTTTGAGTGATATTATCTGTGTTCTGCAACAGGAACAGACAGCAAAATACAGACGTCAAGTACTGAGGACGCGGAGAACTCAAATAGTTGATTTCCTGGAATGATTTACATTGAAATACGCAGAAATTTCATTGAAGAATGCTGCCTGAAGGCGATGTGCAGATCTCTGTTATGTATCCGGCTTCCTTCTCTGGCTCAGACACGCCCCCTGCTGTCCCAACACTGAATTTCTTTCATCAAGTCTAGCAATGTATTCTGTAGAGCAGTTGTCTCCAAACTGCGGCCCAAAGGCCGGATGCGGCCCTTTGCTTGCCTTTATCCGGCCCTTGGGGCATTATTCTTTCCACTGATATGAGACACTATTCTGCCATCTGATACTGACAACGGAGCACCATTTCTCCCATTGACACCACTAATGGGGCACTGTTCCTCCCCCTAATACCAAATGTTTACTCCCACTGATGCCAGGAAAATTTCCCCTTCCACTGGCCACAGTCTGGCCCTCCTAGAGTCTGAAGGACAATAAACCGGCCCTTTGTTCAGAATGTTTGGAGACCCCTGCTGTAGAGCTTTACTAAAACTTAAACAGAAGCTCCAGTCTGGGCAAAAAAATGTAAAGTCAGCAGCTACAAATACTGTAGATGCTGACTTTTAATATAGGGACACATACCTGTCCTGGGATCCATCGATGTCGGCACCCCGAGCCGATTCGTCAATCAGATTCGGGGTGCGGGCGCCAACATCTTTACTAAGGGAAACCGGCAGTGAAGCCTTCAGGCTTCCCAGCCAGTTTCCTATTGCGCATGCGCGAGTCACTCTGCGCTTTCTGAATTGTCCCGCCATCTTCTGGGACCTGTGTGTGTCCTAGAAGGCAGCAGAGGGAAGGAGGAGGGGCCGGGAATACTCAGAGATTGCCATGGTGATTATACCCAGAAGTGGGAGGTACTTGTCAAAAAGTGGGAAATGTGTCAGTGGAGGGGGTGGGGGGTGCTTCCTTTTTTGGGTGTAACTCTGCTTTAACTCCAGGATAAACAAATTTGCTTAAATACAGGAGTCAAGTGTATTCTTAATTGAATCTAGGTGTGCTTTGTATATTTCTTCCAGATCTGTGCAGTAATCCAATGTGAAACGTTAACTCTGTGCAGGAGTTTCCAGTAATAAAGACCGGTCACTGCTGCTCCCTCTCCTTGTACAGGGTGACTGGTCTTGTCTCCGCCCCCTCCTGTAATTTCTTGCAGGCAGCCTGTAGTGGGTGGGGCCTGCTATTTAAAGCACAGGGATGATGGCACTTTTACTTTTACAAGGTAATATCTGGGTTTGTAAAGGCATTTGGTGTGCACAGAGCAGATTTATATCCTTTGTGGCTTTGGAGGAATATATTTAGGAATATATATAGTTTCTGTGCTCAGAGTTCAGCTGTAAAGGGGAACTCTGCTGAAAATCTTCTTACAGTAGGTACTGCCTAGTAACATTCTTTTTATTCCCTGTCCCACCTGTCCTTGCTACTGTGTTCCTATTACTTTGTTGCTGCATTACGTCAATGACTAAAATTCATGCTTTTTAGGCCTGCTGTGATTGCTTTGTGGCTCACTAATCCACTACTTTTCACCATTGTATTTGCCTATTTTATCAGTTTCAGCCATTTCTTGAACAGCTTTGGGCTGTTTTTTTTTTGTTTTTTTTTGTTTTTTTGTTATGTAAATATTTTTTTGAAGGTGAAAATATTCCATTTAAGTCTTTTCACTGACATATTTTGCTACTTGTCATTACTAATGTTCTTCCCCCAAAAACGTTCCAAGAATTTAGGCCACTCTGAGCACAGTGTGATCCAATAATTAGAAGGAAGGATAACAGGATGCAGTGCAGTGTGACTAGTGAATCATTTGCTGTCCTTGATGAATCAAACTAGTTCATCACATCCAGGCTGTGGGAACCCTGTGAGCTGCCTCAGTACCTCACAGTGGCTTGAAACAAGAGACTGACAGAGCTGTATTAGCTTCTTCCCTGGCCACAGAAACAAGAGACTTCAGGCTTGGAGTAACTACAGGTAATGTAATGCTACTACTAATAACTTGATTGTTCTGTGTGTTATCCTTATTAGGGATGGTCTACCCCTCTTCATGCATCAGGCCCCTTTTAGGGCACGGGGCACCTGAATTACAGCGGCGGGGGTGTTTTTTGAAGCACCTGATTAGAGTCATAGGCTCTAATAGGCTTCAAAATAGGGTGGACTTGGAGCGCAGAGCATTGCGCTCGGAGCCCACCCAGGTTTGTTAGAAAGGAAATGAATATTCGCTTTTCTAACACCGAACAGCCTCTCCGCCAATCAGGAGGCATGAATCTAAAACCTGTCACCTGATTGACTGAAAGGACAGGTGCTCCTATTGGATGCCTAGCAGGAGGAAAAGCATGGAGGACACAGGAGCCGCTGCCTGACCCGCTGTCCGTCCCACAGCTTGCCGCTGTGACCCACTGTCTGACCGGCCACCAAGATAGGGTAAATGCCTGTCAGACAGGAAGCGAGCAGGTGCACGGGGGGTGGGTGCTGGGGGCACAGTGGCTGCATTTGATGGGCACAGTGGCTGCATTTGATGGGCACAGTGGCTTGCCTTTGACGGGCACAGTTACTGCATTTGACGGGCACAGTGGCTGCATTTAATGGGCACAGTGGCTGCATTTGATGGGACACAAAGGAAGAGGTGCCTCTGGGTGCAGACACAGGACAAGGTTTTAATATAGATAAAATTCTCAGGCAACTCATATTTACGTGGTTAAAAAAGGCATTGGTCCCAACATAGGGGGTATCGTCAGTGCAGTCAGTCCGTTCCTGCATTGTGGGCGCTTCCAGGCTCGCTGTGGATACCGCTGGATAGTTGTTGGCAAGCCGCAGTGGAGGTATACTTGGAACGAGGCTTGAGGCGCAGATGGTTTCAGGTGAGGAGGGATGACGTCACTGGAATGCAACGCGTTTCATGAACGTGCAGGCTGCAAGTGACGTGGCAGCCATGCTCCTTCTTCAAGCTGAATAATGGAACTCAAAGCCATGCAATATAACAAGTGAAGAGGGGAGTGGTCAAGATAAGTGATGCATAGTGATTGGTCGGCGCATTGTGGCAATCCACCAGCGGCGATTCAGGCGCTAGGCAATGACATAGTCTGATGGTGATCACAGAAAGACAAATAAATATAGATGTATGGCCAGATCTGTTTTTTAAGGCAATAAAAGCAGGAATATTGCCTTAAAAACAGATCGCCGCTGGTGGATTGCCACAATGCGCCGACCAATCACTATGCATCCCATATCTTGGCCACTCCCCCCTTCACGTGTTATATTGCAAGGCTTTGAGTCCCGTCATTCAGCTTGAAGAAGGAGCCACGTCACTTGCAGTCTGCACGCTCATGAAACGCGTTGCATTCCAGTGACATCATCCCTCCTCGCCTGAAACCATCTGCGCCTCAAGCCTCGTTCTGAGTATACCTCCACTGTGGCTGGCCGACAACCATCCAGTGGTGTCCACAGCGAGCCTGGAAGCGCCACAAAGCAGGAACGGACTGACTGCACTGATGATACCCCCTATGTTGGGACCAATGCCTTTTTTTAACCACGTAAACATGAGTTGCCTGTGAATTTTATCTATATTAAAACCTTGTTCTGTGTCTGCACCCAGAGGCGCCTCTTCCTTTTTGTCTTTTCAGTGTAATTTGAACATGGTTTCTGTTCCCCCCCGACGGAAGCCCTGAGTGCGGGACAACCCCCCTTTATCACCACCCCATATGGTCCGTGGACTTTTTAAATCACCATTAGACTGTGGACTTTTTATTATGTTATCTCAACTGTGCATATACCATATATGCCTATACAGCACATTACTTAACATTGTGGGATATTTATTGTTCTAGTTCTCTGCGCCTTTTACTTGTATATTATGCTGCATTTGATGGGCACAGTGGCTGCAATTGATCACACAGTGGCTGCATTTGACATGCACAGTGGCTGCATTTGAGGGGCACAGTGGCTGCAATTGATGGCACAGTGGCTGCATGTGATGGACACAGTGGCTGCATTTGGCGGGCACAGTGGCTGCATTTGATGGGCACAGTGGCTGCAATTGATAGCACAGTGGCTGCATTTAATGGGCACAGTGGCTTGCCTTTGACGGGCACAGTGGCTGCATTTGATGGGTACAGTGGCTGCATTTGATGGGCACAGTGGCTGCAATTGATGGCACAGTGGCTGCATTTGACAGGCACAGTGGCTGCATTTGAGGGGCACAGTGGCTGCAATTGATGGCACAGTGGTTGCATTTGATGGGCACAGTGGCTGCATTTGGCGGGCACAGTGGCTGCATTTGACAGGCACAGTAGCTGCATTTGACGGGCACAGTGGCGGCAATTGATGGCACAGTGGCTGCATTTGATGGCATAGTGGCTGCATTTGATGGGCACAGTGGCTGCATTTGATGGGCACAGTGGCAGCAATTGATGACACAGTGGCTGCATTTGATGGACACAGTGGCTGCATTTGACAGGCACAGTGGCTGCATTTGACGGGCACAGTGGCTGCAATTGACGACCATGGTGGCTGCATTGGAAGGGCACAGTGGCTGCATTTGATGGGCACAGTGGCTGCATTTGATGGGCACAGTGGCTGCATTTGATGGCATAGTGGCTGCATTAGATGGGCACAGTGGCTGCATTTGATGGCACAGTGGCTGCAATTGATCTCACAGTGGCTGCATTTGACAGGCACAGTGGCTGCATTTGAGGGGCACCGTGGCTGCAATTGATGGCACAGTGGCTGCATGTGATGGGCACAGTGGCTGCATTTGACGGGCATAGTGGCTGCAATTAATAGCAGTGGCTGCATTTGATGGGCACAGTGGCTGCATTTAATGGGCACAGTGGCTTGCCTTTGACGGGCACAGTGGCTGCATTTGACGGGTACAGTGGCTGCATTTGATGGGCACAGTGGCTGCAATTGATGGCACATTGTCTGCATTTGACAGGCACAGTGACTGCATTTGAGGGGCACAGTGGCTGCATTTGACAGGCACAGTGACTACATTTGAGGGGCACAGTGGCTGCATTTGATGGGCACAGTGGCGGCAGTTGATGGCACAGTGGATGCATTTGATGGCATAGTGGCTGCATTTGACGGGCACAGTGGCTACATTTGACGGGCACAGTGGTTGCATTTGATGGCATAGTGGGTTCATTAGATGGGCACAGTGGCTGCATTTGATGGACACAGTGAGGCTGCAATTGATGGTTATTTTTTTCTGTATTTTTCAGAATTTTTCAGTTTGTTTGCGTCCCCCAAAAATTTTAAGCACCAGCCGCCACTGGATAGGAGTCAGGTAATTGTTTAGGGATGGGCATGGGTAGAATATTTAGTGGGGCCCCTGGACAGGTAAGTGTCCTTATATTAAATGTCAGCAGCTACAGCATTTTTAGCTGTTGACTTTTTTTTTACAGACTGGAGCTCCCCTTTAATGCAGTACAGTTACAATACAACTCAATAAAGGAGGAATTAGAGGGCCCTGCTTGCTAGTGCTTACAATTTAAATAATAATAATAATAATAATAAATTACAGTAAAGTTAGTAATAACTGATGATCTCGATTATAGTAATGAAAATAATGATAAAATATAATAATAATGTGTATTTTCTCCAGTAGTCCAGCAGGTGTCACTGTGCCCCAGTAAAGGGTTAATCCCCCACCCAGAGGCGCTGCACAGTTTAACCTCTCCTGAAACTTGTCTTTTCCTCCAGACTACATTTCCCAGCATGCCTCTCTCCCCTCTTCCTGTAGCTGACCTGCGCCCTAAAGGATGCTGGTATTTGAAGTCCCTTCTCCGCCCCTCTTAGGGTGTACATGGACGCGCTGAACTACATTTCCCGGATGTAGCTGTGGTTCTCTGGCTCCACCTGGTGGCGAGGAGCTGCAAAACAGGCGCTGTCCAGTGTACACGGAGTGGAGAACGGAGGTGACAGGTAAGAGGGGCTGCTGGGGTGTCCTTGTGCCCTGACGGCGTGGGGGAGAAGAATTCGTTGCAAAATAAAACTTTTATATAGTGGTGGTCTGCTAGGAAGAAAAGAGGGTAAGAAAGGTACTGGGGGCTCATAATGATTTTATATAGTTAGGTGGGACTCGGGGGGGGGGGGGTTATTGGGGGTGCTGGAGCAGGATTGGTCAAAAAGTACAATAGGTTAATAAGTGCTGGTAGAGGAGGAATGGGTTAATAAGTGTAAGGGGGGGGGGGGTAGTTTAATAAATTTCAGGTATCAGAGAAATGTGTTAATATGTGCTGCCAAGAGAGGAAAGGGTTAATAAGTGCTGGAAGAGGAGAAATGGGTTACCGATTGCTAATAGGTTAAATTGGTAAACGGCTAAATAATTGTTGACAGCAGAAGGGTGGGTTAACTATTGCTGCCAGGGGAGCAATGGGTTTAAAAGTGTTGTCAGGGAAATAATTGGTTAAGTGTTGGCAGAGGGTGAATGGGTTAATATATTCCTGCAGGAGAGGGATGAGTTCTGTTCGGGTAGGAATGGGTTAACAGGTCCTGGGTGGTCAGGAAGGGTGGATAAGAAGTGGTGGGGCCTGGAGTGGGGAGGAATGAGTTAATACATGCTGGTGAAAAAATGTGTTAATTCATATGGATAAAAACTACTGGCTGTTGCACTAATAATTTCATATGTGTGGGTGGGGCAGCAATGGGTTAATGAGGACGGACGATAAAATGAACTGATGTGGGAAGGGGATGAACTGGTGAATGAGTGATTGGGTCACTGTGAAGGGTTAATGTGCTCTGGGGACCAGGGAAGGGTTGTTGTGCCCCGGGGGTAAGTGAAAGGGTTAAAGGCGCTGCCTCCACATGCCCAGTAATGGTGTATTTCGGCACCTCCAGCTATAAACGATCACACTGCGTATTGTACTTTCTGTACACTGTATCCGTCAGCTGTGCAGAACAAGCGTAGCAGCTGCAGTAACCCCTGGCAACCAATCAGATTTCACTGTTCATATTACAGCAAGCCTCTTCTCATTGGCTTATTTGCCATGTTGCAGTTTTTATTTATTTGACTCCGTAGAGCATTGCCATCCCCGATGTCCCATGAGAGCAGGAGATACCAGCTGTCCTTAGCTTGGTGCATTGAGTATTATGCCGGATTTAGGGTGGAGTAAAGTAGCGGTTACATGTTTTATTATGAACATGCAGAATTGGCGCTATTATCGGCAGGAGGGACGGGCGGACTCCTGCACTTTATTTCTGACCCGAATGTCAGAATCATTTCTGAAGCCTCTTGCTTGTGGCATTGAATTCTGATTTGGATATTATGTAGTCACCTTCTTCTGTTTGATCCATTGTTTTTTATTCCCCCAATCACAGCAATGTGAGCACATTTCTGATCGATCTCAGATGCATGCCGCTTTCCCTTGGAGGAGCATGCTGATTTTGATGCTTGTGTATAGAAACCCAAAAACATTTCTCACCTGGAGAGCGAAGGAAGAGATTCTCCAAAACAGATTATTAAATCTGATCTCCAGCCTTCCCTTTAGTCTTACACATTTGTACAGGCTCCTCTCCTGTACTGAAATTCCTTACTGCACACTGTGAGCTCCTCACAATGTGCATTAGAAGCTGCAGCAGGTCACATAGAGCTTGTCTCATTTCCTGGCAGGAAGATGCCCAGCATCCTCTAGCTGTTTACTTCCCAGCCTTACTCTCTCTGGTCTGCCCCTTTCATTCATTGGATTTCAATTCTTTCAATCATGGAGGCTCAGCATCATATGTGGGCGTTACCCAGGGTCACCTGCATGCAAATACAGCCCGTCTAGAAACGGCAATTCCTCCAGACAGATATCACAGCATCCTGCCCACCACTCCTACCAGCCATGATCTGCCTGCATTGCATAGAGAAGAACAGAGACCCAGTGATGATGTCAGTGGGTGTAAAATAAGGTAGGTTAACAAAGATTTTATTAGCATAAAATGAGGGGAGGGGCTTGCTGACTGGCCCATGCAGATATACTGCAGACCGGCATCTCTCCTGCACCACATCACGTACTTGTACATGATCTGGGATTTCCCGGTAGGGGACACGCGCCTGCTACCCCAGCTGTGCTGTCAGTCGCTACAGCACAAGCCAATCAGCGGGTCCCGGCCAATGATTTATGGCTGGGACCTGCTGATCGGCTAAACGAATAACAGAGGAGAGCCCTGTGTTGTTAAACAACACAGTGCTCTCTACAGACAGCAGCGATGTGCCGTTTTTGTTTCCCCCTACAAAGCAGGGAGTAAAAGCCAGCACATTGCTTAGTCAAACCGTACACAGTTAACCATTTGATTGCCCCTAAATGTTAACCCCTTTCCAGCCAGTACCATTAATGCAATGACAGTGTATATTATTAAGACTGATCACTGTATTAGTGTCACTGGAGATGTCTGTGGCAGTTACTCAGTTCCCACAAAGTGTCAGGCCAGGTTCACACTATTGCGGGCCATTCATTTGAATGGGCTGCTGTGCCTGTGTTTCCTGCAGGGAAAAGGCGCATGCACCTTTTTTTTAAAAACACAAATGCAAGGAAACCAGATGGTCATTTTAACCATGCAATTTCTCTCTGGTTCCCGCACCCACAAACGTGCTGTGGGCTGAGATGCGTGGGGGTACCATTCAAAACTAATGGCAGCCCCACGCATCTCATAAGAGCAGCGCGATTTGGCTGCGGGCGGGTGTGGGAACAGGTGCGATCCCTGCAACCGCAACCAGTCCACAGACTGTAGGCAAGTGTGACCTGAGCCACAGTCCCTCTATAAGTCGCTGATCACCGCCATTACTAGCATAAAATAAATAAATAAAAATTCCAGTATATATATATATTATCATTTGTAGACACTATAACTTTCACACACATTAATATACACTTATTGGGTTTTTTTTTTTTTTTTTTTTTTTACCAAAGACATGTAGCAGAGTACATTTTGGCCTTATTTTATGAAGAAATTAGATTTTTTTCATTTGATTTTATTGGATACGTTTTATAGCAGAAAGCAAAAAATATTGTTTTGTTTTTTCATTCATATGATAAAAAATAAAAACCCAGTAGCGATCAAATACCACAAAAGAATGCTCTATTTGTGTGAATTTTTTAAAATATAAATTTAATTTGGGTACAGCGCTGCATGACCGAGAGATTATCCATTAAAAGTAGCACAGTGCTGAATAGCAAAACATGGCCTGGTCATGAAGGGGGTAAGACCTTCCGGAGTGGTTGAGGAAAAAAGATTTCCCCTCCAATAAATTGTTTCGATAGCACGTATAACTTTCATAAATCCTTTTTTTATTCCTTTTTTTCATTCTCAAGATGAACTATGGCAGCATAAAGCCCCAGAGACCCCAAAATTTGGACGATTTTGTTTCTAGATCCCCATAATAGATCATTTTTTTGTGGCTAAAATAAGAACTGTCAGTGTTGCAGCTCAAGCTTTCACTTTCCAGGACGGATCTGACTCGTTGCTGTCAGTCAGGACAGACAGTGCATGTTTCTTATACATGTTGCTATAAATGCGTAGGTTTGTAGCCTGTTTTGGTGCAGTTTCCCGATTGGTTCTTTTTTTTTTTTGGTTGTTTTCACAGTGATGGTGTGCCAGATGTGTTTATAGTAAAATAAGTGAAAAATGCCAATAATTTCACTGGAAACTTAAATATTTACAGGATCTGTCTCCTTTTACTTTCATTTGGCCCTAGACGTTTTTTTTTAATGTAGATATAATGTCAATTGCTAATACAATCATGGCCAAAAATATCGGCAGCCCTACGTTTCTGTCAGATAATGCTCCACTTCGCACACAAAATTGCTGCAATTACAAATGTTTAGGCATTCTCATATTTATTTCTTGTGTTTGTATTGGTATGACACAAAAAAAGTAGAGAAATAAAAAGCCAAATCTGACATTCCACTCAAAACTCCAAAAACGGACTGGACAAAATCATTTGCACCTTCTCAAAATTGTAAGAAATAATTGCATTCCAAGTTTGTGACTCTTCTGTATTTGTAAATCAACTCACCTGTATCAATTATCAGGTGATGACAATATAGAAATCACCCCCGGCAACCAGTAAAAATGGTGAAAAAGTTATTCAACTTTTCTCTTGTGTGCCACACGGGGCATGGAGAAGAGAAAGAGCAGCAAAGAATTGTCTGAGGATCTGAGAACAAAAATTGTGGAAAAACATGGACAATCTCAAGGTTACAAGTCTATCTCCAGAGATCTTAATGTTCCTGTGTCCACTGTGCACATTGTCAAGAAGTTTATGGCCCATGACACTGTGGCTGATCTCTCTGGACGTGGACAAAAGAGCAAAATCGATCAAACAGTTTGCCAAAACTTATGTGAGGAAGCCAAAATCCTTTTGCAATAATGTGCTGTGGATAGACGAAACAAAATGACAGCTTTTTGGTAAAGCCCATCATTCTACTGTTTTTAGAAAAAGAAATGAGGCCTTTAAAGAGAAGTCCCTACAGTCAAACTTGGTGGAGGTTCACTGATGTTGTGGGGTTGCTTTTGATGCTTTAGGCACTGGGTGTCTTGACCGTGTGCATGGCATTATGAAATCTGAAGACTTCCAAAGAATTCTGGGGTGCAATGTAGGGCCCAGTGTCAGAAAGTTGGGTCTCGGTCAGATGTCATGGGTCTTGCAGCTAGAAATGATCCAAAGCACACGTCAAAAAGCACCCAGAAATGGTCTAAGACAAAGTGCTGGAGAGTACTGAACTGGCCAGTAATGAGTCCATATCTAAATTCCATAGAGCACTTGTGGAGAGATCTCAAAACTGCAGTTGGGAAAATGAACCCTTCCAATCTGAGAGACCTGGAATAGTTGGCGAAAGAAGAGTGCTCCAAAATTCCAGTAGAGAGGTGTGAGAAACTCATTGATGGTTACAGGAAGCGATTTGATTTCAGTTATTTTTTCCAAGGGGTGTGCTACCAAACATTTAAATTGAGGGTGCCAATTATTTTGTTCAGTCCATTTTTGGAGTTTTATATGTGTCAGATTTGTTTTTTTGTTTCTCCACTTTTTTCTGTCCTACCAATGCAAACAAAAGAAATAAATATGAGAATCCCTAAACATTTGTAATTGCAACAATTTTCTGGACAAATTGGTGCATTATCTGACAGAAATGCAGGGGTGCCAATATTTTAACTGTATCTTCATATAAGTTTTAACATTTTAATGGCCTAAAACAAAAACTTAAAATCTGCAGCTGTAAATAAAGTAATGCTTGGTGATTCTGCCATGAGGGTGACAACCCTTTCTCCCTGTCTCCCAGTTGTGCTCCTTCATTGTCACCCTGTCCCATGGGCTTCCAATGGAGACTACCAGTGGCTGTTACAACACACATTATGCAGGCATGGTCCACTGTTGTCACCATCAGAAAACCCGCCATGAGAAACGCTATCCCTGAACTGCATCTAGATAGGAAATGACTGCAAAGCGGTGGGATGCCCATAAAATATCTTCTTAAATGGTTAGTTCATTTATACAGAAAATGTGTAAAGGTGACCTACCCACCCTCCACCCCTGTGGTCCCGCTATGCTTACCTCACTCGATTCTGAGCTGTCAAGACTCCTGCAAGCAACTTCACTAGTCCATGGATTTTAAATCTCTGCTACTTTCTCTCCTCTCCACCCAGCGCTGTAAGGACGGACCAGACAGATTCTGATTGGTCAGCGTTGTCCATGTGACAATGCTGACCAATTTGAATCTGTCTGGTCCATACTGGCAGCGCTGGACAAGAGAGGAGAGAAAGCAGCAGGGATTTCAAATCCCTGGACTGGTGAAGTGGTTTGCGAGAGTCTTGACCCCCCAGGAAGGGGAGTCCGATGTTGGGTCACCTTTACAGATTTTCTGTAAAAGTGAACTAACACTTTAAGGCTTCATGTACACGGGAAGTTTTCAAACCTCTCCTGGACGATGGAACTTATGGTTAAAAATGTCCCTTGTGTGGCTTTTACATGCCACGTTTGCGTTTTAGAAGCGTTTCTTTGCATTGCAAATGGTTAGAATTGTATCTCTACTAAAAACGCCTAGAAACAAAACGCGTCAAGCGTGAGTTACCGTGTTTGCACACGCTTACAATCTGTTACAGGCATTTGGGGCTTCAAATGCCTCTGAACATCCGTCCTGAATGCATTTTTTTTTTTTTTGCTTACCAAAAAATGCTTCTAACCTCAACTGCCTGGAAACGACTATAAACGACCCTGTGTACATGTGCTGATAACATAAGGTAGAGGAGAGTTCAGGGGTAGCTGAAAAAAAATGCCCAACTGTTCCTAATCATCCGTTTACCAGCAGCAGATTACATGAGGCCTAAGACAATAGGAGATTTGTTAAATCTGAAGAAAGTTGGAACGTTGCCAATAGGAGTTCATCCAGAATAAGATATATTTGCCAAAAACCACAGTCCACCACAGCTGTCTATATACAATTCCAGATCATTTTCAAACTGTTAAATTATCTTCCACAGGTAAATAAGATAAACTTAAAGCGGAACTAAACCCATCGACTTAATGGTTTCAAAAAACAGTTATATTCCTGGCATGCTGTGAATGCTAACTGTCACATTTTCTTGTGCTGTCAACCAAACTGTCCATCCATCAGGTGACTGGTGTCATCACTGATCACATGTGCAACTCCATGGCAGTTGGGGAAAAAAAAAGAGAAGGCTAAGCCCCGGTTCACACAGGCGACCTGCACACGACTTCCACGGCGACTTGCAAAACGACTTCTGTATAGAAGTCTATGCAAGTCGCCTCAAGTCGCCCCCAAAGTAGTACAGGAACCTTTTTTCTAAGTCGGAGCGACTTGCGTCGCTCCTATTAGAACGGTTCCATTGTACAGAACGGGAGGCGACTTGTCAGGCGGCTAGGTCGCCTGACAAGTCGCCCCTGTGTGAACCGGCATTAAGAGTAAAAATGGAAAGTGATACTGATGGTGAGAGCGATAACGCTGCACGCTCCTAATAAGGCATCAATAGGAAAGGTTCCCCATTGGGTTTTGAATTGCAGCAACAAGAAATTAGAAAAATATATGATTTCATTTAGAAAAAATGTTACATCAAAGAGACATTTGTTTGTGTTTAAAACATGAGCTCTGTAGGTAAGGCTAATACATTGTCAGGGCTGGGCTCAGCCCTTCCTTCTCTGAGCTGGCCGCTCAGCTGTCGACTAATTGCCAGCTCCTTTCTCTCCACAGTGACTCAGCTGTTGATGATCTGCTTGTTAGTCCTGCCTACTTAAGGCTGGATTCACACCTATGCATTTTTAGTGCTTTTTGCATTTTGCAGATTTGCACAACAGAACGTGTTCCATAGGAAACCATGTTCAATTGACTGTAGTGCAAATCTGCAAAATGCAAAAAGCACTAAAAATGCATAGGTGTGAATCCAGCCTAAAGCCACCCAGCTCATTTCATCTCTGCCTTCCCCTTTGGTCACATCTCAGAGACTTTCTCCTGCATTCCTGTTGAAGACTTGCTCGGATAACGTCTCTTCTGGCTCCTGATCTTGCTTGCTGTACTACTACGTTGATCTCTAGCTCTCTGACATTGGCTGACTACCCGATCTGGTTACTAACTCTGGCTATGTATTGACTATGCTTACTCTGTTTACCTTTTTATTATTATTAAACAATTGTGATTAACTGTACTTCTGTCTCGGTCTGATTCATGGTTTCTGACAGTAGGTGAAGGCCATGAATTCACAAGATGCAGTCAGTCCACTTGTTGGTAATATTTTTTCCAGATTGGATGATGAGGATCACTGCATGGATCAGTTTGCCTTGGCGTTACAAACGCTCCTGAGTTGCACAGCTCACCTGGATTTTCTACTATGGCTGCTCCGGTACAACCTGCTGCTGCTCCAGTCTCTGTGCAGGGATCCCGCCTCGAGTATTACCTCTATAAAAGGCATGTCTGGTTCCGCTCTGCTTCCCCAGCGATTTGGGGGTGATCCAGTTCAATGCAGAGGGTTTCTCAACCAAGTTGAGATATACTTTGAGTTGCTGCCCCAGGCATTTCCCACTGACAGAAGCAAAGTAGGTTTTGTGATATATTTGCTTTCTGAGAGAGCCTTGGCCTGGGCAAACCCTCTATGGGAGAAGCAAAAACCTGTGGTCCTGAGTTACCCAGAATTTGTGGCTATCTTCAAAAGGGTATTTGATGTTCCCGCACGCTCTGCTTCTGCTGCCAAGAGCCTCATGTCCATCAAACAGAGTACGAGAACTGTTGCCGATTACGCCATTGAATTCCGTACCCTGGCAGCAGAGGTTGCTTGGAACAATGAGGCCCTCGTGGCTGCCTTCTCTCATGGTCTCTCAGATAACATCAAGGTTGAGATAGCAGCCCGAGATATACCCACTAAGCTGGAGAGGTTGATCACATTTGCTATCCTCATTGACTCCAGACTCGGAGAAAGACTGTCTTTTAAGGAGCGCTGGCACAAGCCTCCAGTACATTTGCCTCCGAGCTTTGCAGTACCACCCTTGCCTCCCTCACCTCCCATGCCTCCTGGTACCGAGTCAGTCTGTGAAGATGAACCCATGCACTTGGGCTTCACGTGTCTCTCTACGGATGAGAGAGCCCTTAGGAGGAGGGGGAGATTGTGCCTTTATTGTGGCCAGGCTGGTCACTTTTTGAAGTCTTGTCCTATCCGTCCACGGAACGTCCGAACCTTGAGGTCCTGTCACGGACAGACCTTAGGTGGCATTGTTTCGTCTCCAGTTTCCCAGAAAGATAAGCCCCTGGTTTCGGTTACCCTGTCTTGGCTGAGTCATCCGTCGAGATACAGGCTCTAATCGACTCTGGGGCTGCAGGCCTGTTCATTGATGCTGCCTTTGTATCGAAGCACTTGATTCGGCTGCAGCTGAGTGACACTCCACTTGCCATTGAGGCTCTTGACGGGAGACCTCTACAGCCTACCCATATGACTCATACGACTGTTCCATTGTCCATGGCCGTAGAGCGCCCTTCACCATGAGATAATCCAGTTCCAAGTTATTTCCTCACCTAAGTTTCTGCTGGTTATTTGTTATCCTTTGTTGCTGAGGTTCTGTCCTGGTCGCCACAGTGCAGGAGAGATGCTTCCAGAAGGTAGCCAAGGTCCTGTGCACCTCTTCACTCTCCTCCCTGCCGGAGGGGTACCGCGATTTTAGTGATGTCTTTGACAAAGGTCAAGCCGGTATTTTGCCTTTCGTATAATTGCGCAGTTGACCTTCAACTTGGTGCCATACCCCCTTGTGGCCGAGTTTACCCTTTGTCGGTCTTGGAGGATAAGGCCATGGAGGAGTATGTTGCAGACGCACTTTCTTGGGGTTTCATCCACAAATCCTCGTCTCCTGCTGGTGCTGGTTTCTTTTTTTGTGAAGAAGAGTGGTGAACTGAGATCTTGCATTGATTATAGGGGTCTCAATCGTTTCACGACTAAGCATGCCTATCCCATTCCGTTGATTATGGAGTTATTTGACCGCTTCAAGGCAACAACGGTTTTCACGAAGCTTGATTTGAGAGGGGCATACAATCTCGTCAGGATTAAGGAGGGTGACGAGTGGAAAACTGCGTTTAATATCAGATTAGGTCATTATGAGTATCTCGTAATGCCTTTTGGCCTTTGTAACGCTCCGGCAGTTTTCCAGGAGTTCATTAACGATGTCCTCAGAGATTTGTTGCAGTTATGTGTGGTGGTTTATCTCGATGATATTCTCATATTTTCCAAGTCCCTGGAGAGCCACCACACAGATGTCTGTTGTGTGCTTCAGAGACTACGAGAGAACAATTTCTATTGTAAATTGGAAAAGGGCGAATTCCATTGTGAACAGGTGAAATTCCTGGGCTATGTCATTTCCACTGCTGGTTTTTCGATGGACCCAGAGAAACTTTCAGTGGTCCTACATTGGCCTTGACCTGTGGGTTTGTGTCCTCTGTAGCGTTTTCGTGGCTTTGCCAACTATTATCGGAAGTTTATTCATAACTTCTCGTCTCTGGTCAAGCCCCTGACTGATATGACCAGGAAAGACGGCAACCCACAGAGTTGGTCTCCAGAGTCCATTAAGGCCTTTGAGAGTCTCAAGGTTGCCTTTGTCTCTGCTCCTGTGTTGGCACAACCTGATCCTACGTTGCCTTTTATCCTAGAAGTTGAAGCTTCGGAGACTGGAGCTGGCGCCCTTCTGTCTCAACGTCCTAACTCTGAGTGTGCTATGCAGCCGTGTGTCTACTTTTCCAAGAAATTGTCACCGGCAGAGTGCAATTACGAGATTGGTGACAGAGAGCTGTTGGCGATCATTTTAGCCCTAAAAGAATGGAGACATCTCCTTGAAGGTACCAATGTGCCGGTTCTCATACTCACTGAAACATAAGAATCTCACATTCTTGTCTGAGGCTAAGCGCCTCTCTCCCAGAAGGGCGCAATGGGCTCTTTTCTCGTTGAGTCTTAATTACATTGTCTCATTCTTACCCAGTACTAAGAATGTAGGGGCTGACACCTTGTCACAACAATTTTCCTCCACTTCCAAAATGGAGTCGGTTCCGGTTCCTGTGATTCCTCCTGATCGTATTCTGGCTATGGTTCGCACCAGTCTTCTCCTTTGGGTGACAAAATTCTTGCTACTCAGGCCGATGCTCCTCCTGAGAAACCTTGTGACCGCTGCTTTGTTCCCGAGAGTCTCTGTACTGCCATGCTCCAGACTTACCATTCTCCCAAGGCTGCTGGCCACCCTGGGAAGAACGAACTCTTTTGGGCTGTTTCCCAACAATTCTGGTGGCCTAGTCTACGTGCTGATGTAACCGCCTTCGTAGCTGCCTGTTCTGTGTGTGCTCAGAGTAAGATTCCACGACACCTTCCAGTGGGCCTCCTACAACCCATACCCAGTGGAGAGAGGCCCTGACCCACCTGTCTATGGATTTCATTGTGGAGTTACCAATATCCCAGGGCAACACAGTTATCCTTATGGTGGTTGACCAGTTTTCTAAAATGTCGCATTGTATTCCACTCAAGAAGTTGCCTTCTTCTAAGGAACTGGCTTCTATTTTTGTTTGGGAGATCTTCCACTTACATGGGTTACCCAAGGAGATTGTCTCAGACAGGGGTAGTCAGTGTGTGACCCAGTTCTGGCGAGCCTTTTTTGCGCAGTTGGGTATTCAGCTTGCTTTCTCCCCTGCGTATCACCCGCAGTCTAATGGGGCCGCAGAACGAGCCCATCAGTCCTTGGAGCAATTCCTACGTTGCTATATTTCTGACCATCATAACAACTGGTCAGACCTCTTACCGTGGGCGGAGTTTGTTCACAATAGTGCCTTGAATTCAGCTTCCCGTTTGTCCCCGTTTTATGGCGAACTAATGGTTTCCAACCTTCCGTGTTGCCTGCCTCGTTTGTTCTGCAGAGTATTCCTGCGTTAGAGGAGCATCTCCGTGGTCTTCGTTCCACTTGGGCACAAGTCCAGGAGGCTTTGCGACATGCTTACGATAGGTACAGACTCCATACTGACCGCAGACGCCTGCCTGCGCCTTCCTACCAGGTTGGGGACAGAGTCTGGTTGTCGTCTCGCAACCTCCAACTTCGTGTTCCTTCTTTGAAGTTGGCACCTCGGTTTATTGGGCCTTTCCGTATCCTTCGCAGGATTACAGGATTAACCCAGTGGCTTACGCGTTGGACCTTCCTCCTAGTATGTGCATCTCTAATGTGTTTCATGTCTCCTTATTGAAACCTTTGGTCTGCAACCGCTTTACCACCTCGGTGCTATGTCCTCACCCTATACTGGTTGAGAACCATGAGGAGTATGAAGTACAATTCATTGTTGACTCCCGTAGGTTCCGTGGGCGCATACAGTACCTGGTGCATTGGAAGGGGTGTGGTCCGGAGGAACGCTCTTGGGTTTCATCCTCGGACGTACATGCTCCTGTCCTCCGTGATTTCCATAGATGTTTTCCTCTCAAGCCTGGTGGTCCTACGAGGGGGAGGGGTCGTTGAGGAGGGGGTACTGTCAGGGCTGGGCTCAGCCCTTCCTTCTCTGAGCTGGCCGCTCTGCTGTCGGCTATTTGCCAGCTCCTTTCTCTCCACAGTGACTCAGCTGTTGATCTGCTTGTTAGTCCTGCCTACTTAAAGCCATCCAGCTCACTTCATCGCTGCCTTCCCCTTTGGTCACATCTCAGAGACATTCTCCTGCGTTCCTGTTGAAGACTTGCTTGGCTGACGTCTCTTCTGGCTCCTGATCCTGCTTGCTGTACTACTACGTTGATCTCTGGTTCTCTGACATTGGCATTGGCTGACTACCCGATATGGTTACTAACTCTGGCTATGTATTGACTACCCTTACTCTGTGACCTTTAACAGTAGAGGTCTTTTTCTGGGGGAGCAAGCAAAAAACTCTAGAGGAAAAATACATGTATAATAGTAGAATCATTTAGAAACCAAAATGTCAACAGGCAAAATATATTGATATTGACACGTATGTTATAGTGGTTCAAATATATTTACCAATCACAACTGAGAAAAACCTCCTGATTGTTGTGCCCATGAGCTGCCAGAGAATCCAAGCAATGCGGCAAGACACCCCCACCTCAAACGCCGAAAGGGGGAGGGGCAAAGACCAGCGAGCCAAAGAGAGGGCCTACAAGAGGCCACACTTGAGCCCACACAAATGAGGGGGCGGGGAGGAGCCGAAATCAATGGTTCCCTATGAGAGTCCATTGATTTGAATAGAAGTCGCTCCACAAGTGGGATCATGATGATCTGACTTGCGCTGCGGCTTGTGCGTTGAGGATCTTGAAGGGGAACCCTTGCCAAAATGAAAAAAACTGGCGTGGAATTACCACCAAAATCCATTCCAAACCCTTATCTGAGCACGCAGCACGGCAGGTCAGGAAAAGGGGGGCGGGGATGAGCGAGAGCGCCCCTCCCCTCTTGGACCATACCAGGCCACATGCCCTTGTCCTCATCAACATGGGGACAAGGTGCTTTGGGGTGGGGGACGCAGGGTATCCCCTGCCCCAAAGCATCCACCCCCTCATGTTGAGGGCGTGTGGTCTGGTATGGTCCAGGAGATCCACGCCCACTTGTCCCCCCCCCCCTTTTCCTGACCTGTCGGGCTGCATGCTCGGATAAAGATCTGGTATGGATTTTGGGAGGACCCCACGTCAATTTTTTTGGCGTGGGGGTGTTCCCCTTAACCACTTCAGCCCCGGAAGGATTTACCCCCTTCCCGACCAGGCCATTTTTTGCGATATGGCACTGCGTCGCTTTAACTGACAATTCTTGAATCTATCATGGGACTAGGGTACCCATATAGTCTTGTAATTGGAGTGGGATAGTAAGGCTCCTTCCTTTTTTCCACCTGTCAGACGGAAGGTGGAATGGTCTTCAGGCAAGCCGGATCAACACAGGAACATATTCAGATAGGCAAGGAACACACTGAACGCTGTAGAGCAGACAGCAAAGTTCCCCTGTGTCAGTCAGGTTTAAATAGCCCACCTGGCACTAATTGGTGCATGTGCGCACGTTCCCATGTGCATGCGTTCCATTGCGCACGCATTAGCGATTCGCGCACCA
The DNA here is from genome assembly GCF_042186555.1 of Aquarana catesbeiana. Classification (NCBI taxonomy): domain Eukaryota; kingdom Metazoa; phylum Chordata; class Amphibia; order Anura; family Ranidae; genus Aquarana; species Aquarana catesbeiana. Next base: position 544,585,352 of record NC_133326.1, read on the forward strand.
GCAGATCTGGATCGACTGTTGCTGGCAGGATCTTCCTTACACTTGGCCAGGAAACAAACACCTGAAGCTTGTAAAATGCATGAAAAAAATCTTCAAAATTAAAATCTGCTCAGGAATAAATGCAGGTGAGGAGGGACTAAAGCAATTGAAAAGTCCTCCAACCAAATTAGTGCATAGTAAAGTAAAGCCTTCTTAGAACAGAAGGTATTTACATGTCTGATTCCATCACATATCCCGCAAATAAGAGGATTATTCCTCATTTCAGGACAGTGGGCGGGGCCATGAAAATCATTACTTTACACCCCATTGGCCAAATGCACATCCAGAACTGCAGGAGTATACAGTGGGGAAAATAATTATTTGATCCTCTGCGGATTTTGTAAGTTTGCCCACTAAGGCTGGGTTCACACTAGAGAACGCAGTGGCTCACAGCAGGAGTCCAGTGCGTCTCCATTCACTGTTTCACCTGTATCCAATTCTCAATAGTGTGAACCCAGCTTTATAAAGAAATGAAGGGTCTATAATTCTTATCATAGGTATATTTTAAATGATAGAGACAGAAAATCCAGAAAAAACACATGATACAAATGTTATACATTGAGTTGCAGTTCAGTGAGTAACATAAATATTTGATCCCCCTACCAACCAACAATAATTCTGGCTCCCACAGACTGGCTACTGTAAGGATCTACAGTATGTGCTCATGTGGTACACATAACGACAACTCGTTATGTGTATAAAAAGACACCTGTCCACAGAATCTCCTTCTTCCATTCAAACCCACGATCATGGGTAAGACCAAAGAGCTGTCTAAGGACGTTGGGGACAAGATTGTAGACCTGCACAAGGCTGGAATGTGCTACAAGACCATCAGCAAGAAGCTTGGTGAGTGGGAGACAACTGTTGGATTGATTATTCGCAAATGGAAGAAATACAAAACAACCATCAATAGCCCTCTGTCTAAAGCTCCATGAAAGATTTCACCTCATGGGGTAAGGATAATCATGAGAAAAGTGAGGGATCAACCCAGAACTACATGGGAGGAGCTTGTGAATGACCTCAAGGCAGTTGGTACCACAGTCGCCAAACAAACCGTTGGTAGCACACTACGCCACCATGGATCGAAATCCTGCAGCACCCACAAGGGCCTCCTCCTCGAGAAGGCACATGTACAGGCCCATCTGAAGTTTGCCAATAAACATCTAAATGATTCAGGTAAGGATTGGGAGAAAGACCAAAATTGAGCTCTTTGGCATTAAATCGACTTGTCGTGTTTGGAGGAAAAAAAATGCTGACTATGACCCTATGTAGGCACCATCACTACAGTTAAGCACAGAGTGGAAACATGCTTTGGGGCTGCTTCTCTGCTAAAGATAAAGGCTGACTTTGCCGCATTGAGGGGGCATGTATTGTATTGTAAAATTTTGGACGAGCACCTTCTTCCCTCAGCCAGAACACTGAAGATAGGTCGTAGATGGGTCTTCCAGCATGACAATGACCCAAAACATACCGCCAAGGCAACAAAGTAGTGGCCGAAGAAGAAGCACATTAAGGTCATAGAGTGGCCTAGCCAGTGTCCAGACCTAATTCTATTGAAAATTTATGGAGGGAGCTTAAACTTCAAGTTGCCAATCGACAGCCAAGAAACCTTAAGGATTTAGAGAAGGTCTGTAAAGATCTGTAAACAAGAGTGGACCAAATTCTCTTCTGAGATGTGTGCAAATCTGGTAACCAAAGGAAGTAGAAAAAATGAATGCTCTATTGACAGGATGAACAGGTCTATGTTATGGGGGGACTCAGAAAAACCAAAAAACTCTGTGTTAATGCTACTGACAGAGTGCATCATATGTGTCATGTTCATTTTGACCTTTGAATAACAGGTCCATGTTAAATCCCTCACTTTCTAAAAAGAAACCAGCCACAAAAATATATTCTTGCTTTTTGAAGTGGTAAAGGTTGAAGGTTTTTTACCTTAATGCATTCTCTGCATTAAGGTAAAAAAAACTTCTGAGTACAGCTGCCTCCTACTCCCCTTATACTTACCTGAGCCCGATCTCGATCCAGAGCCGTCTGTGTGTCTATGGACACGCAGAATCAGCTCGGAAGCGACCCTGCACGAGTACTCTCATAGGAAGCAGCTTGCTATGGTGGGCACTCTGCAGGGGGAGGAGCCAGGAGCGCTGGTGGGGGACCCATGAAGTAGAGGATCGGGGCTTCTTTCTGCAAAACCACTGCACAGAGCAGGTATGTATAACATTTTTCTTATTTAAAAAAGAATGAGGGGGTTTACAATCACGTTAAGGATGCAGGGGGGCGTGCCTGACTTCCGGTATGTGAGAAGCCTTTTTCTGGAGCTCTGGACCGCGCCAAGATCCTACACTATCCTTTGCAGCCAAAAAACCCTGATTTCAGCTCCACACTGGCTGGAAAACTGTCCGAACATCCCAGGCACCGGACCATGGTGAAATATGGGTCACCTGCTGAATGGCTCTCCCGTTTTGCACACAAGGAGGGCTAAAATGGCGCCCAGGACACTCGGGATCCATCTTGATCCCCTGCCGTGGACAGACAGCCCTGGGCCGAAGGGGAGACGGAGTGGATGGACGCCGCGGATCCTCTGGCTGTCCCAGTAGCCTCTCCATCTGCAGATTCCACTCCAGGAACAGCGGACGATAAGGTAAGAGAGCCGTTCCTGTCACAGATCTTGGACACCATAAAATCCTGCCATGCCTCTCTATCCACACAAATAAAGACCCTTAAAGTGGATTTTGCAATCCTTAAAGATGATGTGCATAAAGTCAAGCATAGTATAACTAACGCTGAGCAATGGATTAGTGCTTTGGAGGATGACCTCAACCCCCTTATGATCACAGTGAGAGAGGTAGCAGCGGACCACAAGTCCCATGAAGCCAAACTGGGGGATATTGAGGACAGGCTCCGCAAGAACAACTTGCGGTTCCTGGGGTTCCCCGAAGGCTCAGAGGATAAACGCCCTGAAGAATTTCTATTCCCCTGGTTAAAACAAACCATTGGAGAGGAAAGTTTCTCCCATGTATTTGCCATTGAACGTACTCACCGAGTCTCGCTTAGGGCACCCCCACCGGGGAGATTTCCTAGACTGCTAGCAAGGTTCCCTGTCTTTCCGGGCATGGTGCAGAATGGTATCTTTATCCCTGAGCACGCCTGATTTGCTTTATAACAATGACCACATCACCATTTTTCCTGGACTTCTCCGCTGCGACACAGAAACAGCGGGCAGCGTTCCATAGTGTGAAATTGCGCCTCTGAGAACGCAGTTTGCCATACAGTATGCTATACCCGGCGAAGCTCAGAGTAGTGCACAAACGCAAGACCCAATTTTTACCTCGCCTAGGGAAGCCAATTGCTGGTTGGAGTTGCTGGGGAGCACCTGATGCCTAACAGACCACTCCATTTCTTCAAATACATATGCCCACTGATCCTCTTGCTCCACTGGGGGCCTGAAACACATAATTGATGGCAAGGAAAAGCTACACAAGTCTGCAGGTGGCTTGTGCCACACTCTTTTAATGCTGCGGTCCGTTGGCTGTTTGCTGCTTAACGCATTAACACCCTTCTCTTCTTTCCCGGATGGACAAAGAAGAATCCCCCTCTAGGGTGACATTGTTTTCAAGATTTTTGGGGAAAAAGCCTATAGTGTGTTTGGGACTATGGACAGGGCAGGGTGGGGGTTTGGGGAAAGTTTCACTGTTCTGTGACATTTCAAAATGAGATTAGCTTATCTCAAGGTTCGGTTCTGTTTTCAAAGTTTTTTTTTTTTTTTTTTTTTTTGTTTTACTATGCAAAAATGATGTGCTTTACTCAGGGCAGCATATATTTGAGAATAGTCACCCTTTTTCAAACTGTATGAAGGAGAAGCAGATTTGTGTTTCCTCTGTGGACCCCTTGTCAACACACCCTAACAGTCAGTCTATATTGTTCTATAACTATCATGGCGAATCGCATACAAAGTCTTAACCTAATCTCCTGGAACGTATGGGGCTTGAACTCCAGGATTAAACAAGCACTGGTATTCAATTATGTACAGAAACGTAAGCCCCATGTCATTTTTTTACAAGAAACCCACCTGATGGCATCCAAAATTCTTGCTCTCAAACGAGCCTTTATAGGTTACACCTTTCACTCCCTATACTCTAACTACGCCAGAGGAGTTTCCATTCTGGTGTCCAAATCTTTAACATGTACTCCTAACATCATTGTTATGGACCCGTACGGGAGGCTTGTGGTGGTGGTTCTCCTTATTAACGATGCGCCGTATACCTTTGTGACAGTATAGATTCCTCCGCCGTTTACATTGGCGGTGTGGGAGACTGTGTTGACAAGGGTACTACAGGTGGCGGACGGCCCAATTATTATGGCCGGTGATCTGAACACAGTGCTTTCACCTGAGAAGGACAGGCTGAATGCCAAATTCAGCTGCAGCTCTCCACTAGCAGCCTGTATGTCTCAAAATGGCATGGTGGAGGCCTGGAGATGGAAAAGCCCAGACACTCTTACCTATTCTTGCTACTCCTCTACCTACAATACGCTCTCGAGACTAGATATGTGCTTCTTAACTAAGGATATTTTACCCAGGGTGGTAGCGGTACAATACCTGCCGCAGGCAATTTCGGATCATTCCCCTTTAGCATTAACGGTGACCGTTGGTCATTCCTCGGGGTACAACCTATGGAGACTGAGCCCCCTGTGGCTAAAAGAGGAATATTTTGAAAGATCTTCCGCTATCACTATTGGTGAGTTCTGGAAGGATAACAGAAATGATGTCGCTGTTAACTGAAATTGGGATCTGCCTGCTGTCTGTATGTGTGTGTCTCTGGTATGTGGCCTTCTCTATCTGTTGCCCTGTGCGCACAACCATGACGTTGTTATTTGTTGCTCTGGACTGTCTTACCTAAGTTTTATGTGTTGATCTTATCTTGGCCTCTTGCTATTCTGACTTTTGAAGCAAAAAGTCCACTTTGATTGTTAGGCATTCTTACAGTCACTCATGATTAATTAACGAACTTCAACCCCACCCTTATAACAGTATATATTTGAGCATCCTTAAGGGGTGAGCACATTGCTCGGGGTGCACATTGCAATGGCTTCTACTCTAAGTGATTCTTTCTACAAGTGATATGCACTTCAATCTCTGCACTTCAGCGATTGCACGAAGCAAACAAATACAGCAATCTGCACTGGAAAGCAGCTAACAGACTGCAGGTGACCCTGTCTCTCTAATAGGCTCTCCTTCCGCTCTGTAACATGCACTCTCTACCACTGCTTCTGACACTCCTCTCCTCTCTCCTCAAACTCTCTTACCTTCACCCCCCCCCCCTCTCCACCTGCCTGCTTATACATATCACCCTGCCTTCTGTCTTCTCCCTACTACTGCTCCTACCAACTCTCGCTCATTCTACATCCATACACTGATAAAACCTCCAGTACTCTGAGACATGCCCCTTCACATAAATCACAGTCCCACATTACCTCCCTCACCCTCCTGCTTCTCCTAATCTCTGGTGACATATCCCCAAACCCTGGGCCACCATCATCTGTCTTTGCCCATTGCTCCCATCCCCCTACACCCTCTGGCAGGAGCCGTAACCCACAGAACTTGGTCTCTATTCCTCTTTCCAAAACCAGCCCCCCCTTTTCCTGTGCCCTGTGGAATGCACGTTCTGTCTGCAACAAACTCACCGCCCTTCACGACCTCTTTATCACAAATTCCTTTAACCTACTTGCCATTACTGAAACCTGGCTTCATGAATCGGATACTATTTCTCCTGCTTCCTTCTCCCTTGGGGGCCTTCTCTGGACTCACTCCCCCAGACTAAGTGGACGGAAGGGAGGTAGAGTGGGAATCCTTCTAGCCCCATGCAGCACCTATCAGGTTCTTCACCCACCTCCCTCTCTGACACTCTCCTCTTTTGCATTCGTCTTTTTTTCTCCCATTTCTCTAAAAATCGCTGGCATCTACCGGCCCCCTGGACCAGTATCAGCCTTTCTTGATGACTTCTCTGCCTGGCTACCCTACTTTCTCTCTTCTGAAATCCCCACAATTATTCTAGGGGACTTCAACATCCCTGTCAACACTAACACTACTATTACTTCTAAACTTCTCAGTCTAACCTCATCGCTTGACCTGAAGCAATGGATACAGGTTCCTACCCACTCCAACGGCAACACCCTTGACCTTGCCTTCTCCTATCTGTGCACTCCGTGCAACCTTTCCAACAATCCACTCCCACTCTCTGATCACCACCTTATTAGTTTTGCTCTCTCCTTGTCTTCCACCTCTTCTCCCTCCAACCACCTAACAATTACACGTAGAAACCTTTGCCACCTCAACCCTTCTCTTCTCTACTCTGCTACTGATCACCTCTATGACAAAATCTCACCTCTGTCCTGCCCCAACCTAGCTACTTTCATCTACAACAGCTCACTGTCTTCCTCCCTAGACAAGCTTGCCCCCCTCACTACACGCAGAATTAGGCCCCGACTGCTACAACCCTGGCAAACAGATGACACCAGAAGTCTCAGAAAACGTAGCCGCGCTCTTGAGCGCCTGTGACATAAGACTAAGACCCAGGAAGACTTCACACAATATGAATCTGCCCTCCTAATATACTACTCCTGCCTTCACACTGCCAAACAGACCTACTTTATCACACTCATTAACACCTTCTCATCCAGTCCACGTCAACTCTTCTCTACCTTCAACACTCTACTCTGTCCTCCACTGCCTCCACCCACCAACTCACTCACTGCCCAGGAGATTGCCAATCACTTCAAAACTAAGATTGATACAATTCATGAGGAGATCACCAATGCGCAAAAACCTCCCCCATGCAACACCCCATGTCCACAGACACAATCATTACTTTCCTCATTCAACCCTGCTACTATTACTGAGGTTGCTAAACTTTTATCTAGCACTCATCTAACCACTTGCCCCCTGGATCCTGTTCCCTCGCAAATGCTACGCTCACCCTCTGACTCGATTCTACGCTCTCTAACTCACATTTTCAACCTCTCCCTCTCTTGTGGCATCTTCCCAAACTCTCTAAAACATGCGCTAGTCACCCCCATACTAAAAAAGCCCTCACTGGATCCCACCAATCTCAACAACTTACGTCCCATCTCCTTACTCTCCTTCTCCTCCAAACTTCTTGAAAGACTGGTCTACAACCGACTAAGCGACCATCTGACCATGAATAAAATTCTTGATCCCCTTCAGTCCAGTTTTCGCCCTCAACACTCCACGGAAACTGCTCTCCTTAAACTCTCAAATGATCTACTAATGGCTAAAGCCAATGGACACTATTCTGTACTACTTCTGGATCTCTCTGCTGCCTTTGACACAGTGGACCACCCCCTCCTCCTCAAAAAACTCCACTCCTTCGGTCTCCGTGACTGTACTCTTCGCTGGTTCTCATCCTACCTATCCCACCGCTCCTTCAGTGTCACTTACAACTCTACTTCCTCCTCTCCTCTTCCTTTTTCCGTTTGGGTCCCCCAAGGTTCTGTTCTTGGACCTCTCCTTTTCTCAATCTACACCACCTCCTTGGGTCAGTTGATTGCCTCCCACGGCTTTAAATATCATCTCTACGCTGATGACACCCAAATCTATCTCTCCACCCCCCAGCTCTCTCCATCTGTCTCCTCACGCATCACCAACTTACTAGCAGACATATCAGCCTGGATGTCACATCACTTTCTCAAACTCAACCTATCCAAAACTGAGCTCATGATATTTCCTCCCTCAGGTGCCACTTCCCCTGATTTCCCTGTCAAGATCAACGGCTCAACTATCAACCCATCTCCCCACGCCAAGGTCCTAGGTGTAATCCTGGACTCTGAACTAACCTTTCGACCCCACATTCTATCACTATCCAAAGCTTGCCGCCTCAGTCTTCGCAACATCTCCAAGATACGCCCCTTCCTAACCAATGACACCACAAAGCTTCTAATCCACTCCCTGGTCATCTCCCGCCTCGATTACTGCAACTCCCTCCTCATTGGTTTACCTCTAAATAGGCTATCCCCACTTCAGTCCATCATGAACGCTGCTGCCAGGCTCATCCACCACGCAAACCGTTCAGCGTCTGCCACACCCCTCTGCCAATCACTCCATTGGCTGCCACTCAGTCACCGAATTAAATTCAAGATACTAACTATAACTTACAAAGCCATCCACAACCTGGCCCCCAGCTACATCTCTAACCTAGTCACAAAATACCAACCTAATCGTTCTCTTCGCTCCTCCCAAGACTTCCTGCTCTCAAACTCCCTTGTCACCTCATCCTATGCTCGCCTTCAGGACTTCTCCAGAGCCTCCCCCATCCTCTGGAATGCTCTACCCCAATGCGTCCGATTTTCTCCTACTTTATCCACTTTCAGACGATCCCTGAAAACTCATCTCTTCAGAGAAGCCTATCTGGCCCCCACCTAACAACTGTACATTTATCTTCTCAATCAGCACATCACCCATAGTTATTACCTCTTGTATCTCTTGACCTTCCCTCTTAGATTGTAAGCTCTAAGGAGCAGGGCCCTCTGATTCCTACTGTATCAAATTGTATTGTATTTGTACTGTTTACCCTCAAGTTGCAAAGCGCTACGTAAACTGTTGGCGCTATATAAATACTGTATAATAATAATAATGTCGCGCTAGGTGTCACCTGGGATGCATTTAAAGCTGCCCTTAGGGGCTCCACTTCAGGGGTCATTAAAAGAATTAGAATGGACAGGGAATGAAAACTTAAGGAATGCAAACAAATGGCCACGGATGCTGAGGTAGAATATATTAGAAATCCATCCTCCTCTAACTTTAGGGTATGGCAAGATTTTGCTCGACAACTAGAGTTGGTATTGGTGGAAAAAACTCAGAAAAAATTACTTTATCAATCTCAACGAATTTTCGAATTCGGAGACCAGAATAGTAAATTCCTAGCTTACTTGGCCAATTCACAACATTCACCTGTTTCTATTCCCCAAATCTATGATGAACACCAAGCTTTACGTACCTCCCCGGAAGATATAGCGAGTGCATTCCTCCAATTGTATTCTACTCTGTACTCATCCTCTGTGAGATATGATACAGCAGAGGTGCAGAGTTTTTTGGAGCAGATTCCTCTTACCGCCCTGTCCCCGGAGGCAGTGGCGGAACTAGAACTTGCAAACTCTGTCTCGGAGATAGGAGAGGTAATGCACTCTCTCCATCCTAACAAAACACCGGGGTTGGACGGATACCCAGTGGAGTGGTACTGTATGTACCAGGAATTCTTAGTACAAAAATTACTGGAAGTATACCATGATGCCTTTTGAGAAAAGTATATACAGCGCTGGCAATAGAACATGTCTTTGATGATGCCCTGGAGGAGGTTTGAAGCGCGTCAACGCAATATCCAGCTCACGTTGCTAACCAGTGACGCTGCTTCCTGTCTTCCGTGAAATGCACGCTACGAGCGGTGATTGCGGAAGTTTCTCTGAATGCCTGTTTGCAAGCCCGATTTCGTGAGTAGCGCTGCTATGCGCATTTAAATCTTTCCCCACAGTACTTCACCATAGTATTTTCTTTTGCTTTTTGGGTGGAACATGATGTCCAAGCACTTATCCTATTGACCACGCTCCAGGACCATCCTCTTTGCCTTTCTGAACCGCAGCATATCAGGTGACTGACTGTTATCATAGGCTGAAGGGTGATATCCCACCATTGCTGACCAGTGGGACTGTTCTTGGGAATTTGTACAGCATTTCAGCTCGTGTCACACATGTGTATACACTTACTGTCACTCTGTTCATAATAGCATCAAGTTTTTTCTTGCCAAACCATTTCATTTTATGTCACTCATTTATGTTTAACACTTATGTAATAGGTTTATTTATGAACACATTATTATACTTTGGGGTTTCTTCCTTACCAATTATCATATTTACTCTATAGTGTTGTTCTATTGCCAGCGCTGTATTCACTTGTTTTATTTATGCTAAGTATCATTACTTATTTACAGCAGCGGCAACACATAGCTTTCACTTTATTTGTTTTGTTTAGTTGCTAGCGCTGCATTTCATCGTTTTTTGAGAAAAGTATGCTCCCAAACTCACTCAGAGAGGCTTTAATAGTCCTAATCCCCAAGCAACACAAAGATCACAATTTCCGTGAGTCATATCGCCCTATCTCATTAATCAATGTTGATGCTAAAATCCTAGCTAAACTCCTTGCTAGGCGACTCGATAAGGTGATAGCTTCCATCATTAACTCTGATCAGACTGGTTTCATTCCAATGCGCTCGACAGCTGTAATGCCTCGTACTCGTGTTCCGAATATCATACGACCGTTCTCGATAGTCGCAAGTAGAAATTGAATAGCTAAATAAAGTCACGAAAATTCTCGTACGACAGACAAAAAAATCGGAAGTGATGTCATGTGTTGTAATGTATTTGTATTGTATTTTCGGACGACAACTATACTGACTAAATGAAAATCGTACGATCTGGAATCGTACGAGGAAAATCTTCGTGTATGTCCGATCAAATAATATCAGATGAACGGTCGTGATCGGCTGTCGAAAGTAGTGTACACACGATCCAAATAACGTACGATCCTTCCTCGGACGACTGTTTTCGTATATTCGGATCGTGTGTACGGGCCATTAATCTACGCAGACTGTTTACAGTCCTGCAGTCTATGGGACCTAATCCTGACACATGCATTGAGGTGTCTTTAGACACTCACAAGGCATTTGATTCTATCGAATGGCCTTACCTAATGGTAGCCCTCGAGTGGATGGGTTTTGGACCTAGATTTATTGCTTGGGTGAGACTGCTGTTTGCCAGTCCTCCTGTTCCGCCTAGGAGTGAACAACATCATAACTGACACTTTTGAAATATGCAGGGGCACACGACAGGGGTGCCCTTTATCACCCCTGTTGTTTGCCATTGCAATAGAGCCACTGGCGGCCAGAATTAGGGCAGATAGCACAGTTAAGGGCTGCAGACGACCTGGAAGAAAAAACGTCCTTGTACGCAGATGATATGCTGCTGTACCTGACAGATTCTCAAGGCTCCCTCTCTCAGGCGCTGCACATACTATATCTAGTTTTGGTACATATTATGGATTTAGGGTTAAATGGGGCAAATCCATAATTTTCCAGGTGGACCCCCTCTTTACCCCCAGATGCTCCTTTGCAGGTGGTGAATAAGTTTTGTTACCTGGGAGTGGAGATCCAGCTACCCCTTAAAACTTATATCCTCAATAATCTCACTCCCCTTATGCAAGGCCAGAAAAAAAATTTGCAGACCTGGTCCAAATTGCCTCTCAATTTATTAGGCAGAATCAACATTGTTAAAATTATCTATCTCGCTAGATTTTTATATATCTTCTGGCATGTCCCGATCTATATCCCTAAAAAAATGTTTACCGAAATCAATGGGACAATCACCTCGTTCTTGTGGGGCTCGAGACCACCCTGGGTGTCTCTGGAAACCTTGCACCTACCTATTGGGGAAGGGGGACTAGCCTTGCCAAACCTCCAGTGTTACTACTTAGCAGCCCAACTGACACATCCACTGGTGGTTCTTTCCGGACCCTGACATTGCATTGGTAGATACCCAAGCTGCCTTAGTTCACTCCTATAAAGCATTGAGAAATATAATATATAGAAATGGCCCGTACCCCAATTTCGAAGCCAGAATCCTTAAACTTTCGTACAAAATCTGTCACCTATGCAACAAAAAAATGGGGGACTCCTCTTTGAATAAATCGCCCAACAACCCTCTCTGGCTTAATCCCCAGTTGCCCAAAATATACAAAATACCTGATGGAATATGCTGGGTTAACTACGGCATTAAATATGTACACCAATTATTTTCCGCAGGGGTCTTTAAAACATTCCGAGACCTTCAGCTAGAGTACAAGGTCCACAACAAATATTTTTATGGCTACCTGCAATTGAGGCACGCGATCTCAGCGCAGTTTGGGTTCACTTCTCCCTGCTAAAATGGAGAAACTTATGCTTGAGGATGATCATACTAAATTGATATCTAGGTACTATTCCCTTCTCCTGCTCTCCGCGCCCAGGAGAATGGAAAAAGTAGCGAGGCAGTGGACCACTGACATCCCAACACTGACTGATGAAACATGGGCGGAAGTGGTGGGGGATATTTTGCCCTTGGTTATATATGCTAGGGACAAGGTAATACAATTTAACTTCCTACATAGAATATATTATACCCCAGCTTGTCTGTATCAGATGGGTAGAGCAGATTCCCCTGAATGCCATCGCTGTCACGAAAAGGAAGGTAACTACTTTCACATGATATGGAGGTGGCCACATGTAGCACAATTTTGGAAGGCAATCCTGGTATTCCTAGCAGATAGATTGGCCATCCCAAACATTTACTCCTCAGCGAGGTGCCTCCTTGGAGACTTCGATGAGTAGGAAATGTCTAATGATAAGTAAGTAATAAGAAAACCCTTTTGCGTATTTTGTTTTTTTTTTATGCCAAAAAGGCTCTAGCGCTCAAATGGAAAAACCCCATTGTCCCTTCCGTCCAATTCTGGGTGGACTTAATTAATAGAGCATTACTACTATTCAAGCTCACATATACTTCCAGAGGATGCCCCAAAAAACTTGAGAAGCTATGGTCAGTTGGATCACCTCGGTTTCTGGTGACATTGAGACGTAAATACCCATGGAGGCCATGTTACGGTCTGTGGAGCATAGATCTGCTGGTATTAAAAGTTTTACGAAGCATTTTGGTGTAAGCATGGTGAAATTTGATATGAAAATGGGAGTGGTAGATACTCAGTACCAAAGGTCTGACTGTTATGCATATATTAGCATAATTGCACATCTATAACTAATGTACTTGTATTAGGTTTTTACTTTTATTTTCTTTTACTGCTCTGTAACAGTAGAAAATACTTGAATTGCTGTATGTTGGAAAATAATACATGTGACTACACAAATGCATATGTTTGAATATGTGACCATATACCATACTTTCTGCTGAATAGTTAACACTCTTTATTGTATTTTGTGAAAACTCAATAAATTTACCCTTTAAAAAAAAAAAAAAAAAGGATGCAGTCTTTAGGGCTGCCATCCTCTATCTCTGAACTAGAACAAGGATGCAGACTTTTTTAGCCTTCAGTGGCTGCCACCTTGTTCCAGGTCACTTGAATAGAGACAAGAATGAAGATGGTGGTCCTGTCCGGGGCCTGAATAATGAATACAGTCAGGAATGGCTCTGATGTTCCTCTCCCCAGTAAAGAAAAACATTTTTATGCGGTTATGCTTGCTACCCTGCCGGGTCACTGGTAGGTAAAATCTCATTGAGGCATGAGGTGACTGACCAGGCTGAGAGAAAACATTCTGCTTCATTCTGTTTCGGCCTTGTCTTCAGTCTGGTGATGAGAAAACAGCTGATTTGCCCTTCGGAATATAGTATTGCTACAGGCTCAGAAGTGAAGGCCACATGTTTGGCATTCTCTGTAGATCTCGGTGTAGGGAAGTTCGTCTGCAGATCATGGCTGCATGTCTCTGCTTGCCCACCAGTTTCACATCTGATCCACAGATCTGCTTCCTTGACCTTCCTTCAAGATAACGTCTCCTCTCTGCAGATCAAACTGCGCCCGGCATCCTGTGAGTCATTAAGGTGACAGAAACTCGCTGAGCTGCGTACACTTCTGATCTCCAAGCTGAAACTCACCGCGGTGAAAATTTGGCAATTCTGTGATTTCCAATGGGCTTTGGAATCCTTCTAAAATACTGCAAGGGAAAATGTAACACAGATAACCAGTGTGGGATCTGAATGGGAAAACTAGCCATGACACCACATGCAATTTCATGTGCTATGATTTTTCCTGGTTTGAGGCTCGCCGCCAGCTGCAAGGAGTTGATTTGTAAACTGTGGTCTTTGGCCTGTGCACAAAACCCTTTAGGCCAGGTTCACATATGTGCGGCCACGGGTTCTTGCCTGGGGTCTGGTGCGTCCCTGTTCACCAGTTCAGGTGCGATTCAGGTCTGAATTTTTGCCTGAATACACACCTGAACCAGACCCAAAGATGCACAGGACCCTTTTGGAAAGTGGGCTGCGGCCATCCCGGACTTGTGTAAACCGGCACCATTTAGCACCCGCATCCAATTTGCACATGTGTGAATTCAGCCCATACAAGTTTACTGGAAATTATATTAACCAGTGGAGTTCCCCTTAATATGTTGTGTTTAATTCTTTCCTTTTCAGAACAGATAAAATTGCTCAGTGAATTACATTCAGATAGCATGAGTCTAAGAGCCGCACCAGCCAGGATCCAGAGAGTTCCTCACATTTGGGGTGGGTGGCTCAGCCTCCTGGATCTGTGCTGTGCAACTACCTGTCTGTTGCCTCTACCACCAATCATATTAAAGTTCCCAATGCAGCTTTTAATATGATTGGTGGCTGTGGCAGGCCTTCTGATACATCAGATGTCCTGCATGTGAGAGACCATAAGGAACTCAACATAAGGAACTTGCAGTGGGTGTGGCTGTGAATCCCTTTTTTTTTTTTTTTTTTTTTTTTTTTTTTTTTTTTTTTGTACAAGCGAGCCAACTGGTTCCCAGACTACTAGACAGAAAGAAGTGGATGTGGGAATTACAGCAAAATCTAGGCAGAGCACATAATCTCATAGTGGGTCAGCCATGTTTTTTGCCCCTTTAAACTGTAACATATTTATTGGAGGGAATTCCATTGTGAATTTTCACTCAAATCTTTACAGGTCTGAAAACTTTTCATCTTTTTTTTTTTTTTTTTTCAAATCGTGATGGGTTAGTAAAAACAAGACCTTTTATATGAATCATTGACACGGTAGAGAACACAGACTCCACAGATTCAGAGTTCACTGTCAGTGCCACAACTTGATTGGCTGCATTCTTGCGAATGTTAAAGGTAAAGACAGCCAGACTGGAAAGTGTAGGGTGGAAATACACTGAAGGAACAAGAGCTTGTATTGTGCTATCTGGCATTGTCTAAGTACATCAGTCTATCCAATTTACACGTTTGTGTTGTGGTAATACACATTCCATGTGTTGCCATTCATCTTGAATGGTCCCCAATGCACTTGTACTGTAGCATAGTAGTACTTTGTAGTGTGTTGTATTGTAAGTAAAAAAGATTATATGCTTTTCGTAGTACATTAGAATACATTGGCAGGCCATTATTTTCAACACAAGATCTACCACACATGCCTTAATGCACCACAAGCAAGTAAACAGGCCCTCCGTGTTGAAATCCTCTGGTCTGCGGCATTCTGGGAACACCCAGTCCTCAGCAGGTGGTTTTGTCAAGATTTATTAATCCTATCCATTAGCCTTTTTTCATCAGTCTGAATAAAATATATCTAAAGCCAAAACGATTAGTTATTGATAGAGTAGGGAAGAATTAAAAGCCTTTTTTTGCTGTCTGTGTTTTTTCCTTCACTTCCTGTCCCAGTGACACAACAAGAAGTGAGAGGAAATCTCTCCGAGAAGAGGGGAATCTGCTCTTAGGGCTCATTCACTCTATAACTGCAGAGGCAGCGGCTGGGGTGTATACATGCCATAGCTGCGATCGTTAGCTTTGCAGGAATTATATCCCCTGTTGCTTTCGGCAGGTGCTTCTGCCCAATGAACGCAACCTATTCAAGTGAATAGGGCTGCTCTGCAACTGTGTGCAATGCATGTGGTTGCGGTGCGCTAGTGTGGGTTTCAAAGGGTTAAAAAGTTGGCAGTGCGGAGTCAATACAACGCCTCTTCACCACCTGTCAGATGCTGACCCCAGAACAAATACAGTGAATCTCCTCAGTGGGACATAGACAGCCATAAAAAACCTGGCTGAGGCTTCACTCTTTAAAAATAAAGTTTAACTTAATAGACACTTTAAAAAAAGTTGTAGTGGTTTCTTTTTTTTTTTATTTTCTATTTTTTTTAAGCTTAATATGAAATATTGCATATAAACATTTTTGTTTTCACATGCCTACCTGTCTAATCTTAGCTGCTCTACTGAAAAAAAAACAAAAAAACGTGTTGCTTGCCTAGCTCAAAAGCTTAAGCTGAAATTTATGAACACAGCAGAATTCAGGCCGTTTGACACTAGTGATCCTGTCACTGGTGAAAACTAGATTATTTACACCCCTGCTCTGTCTGATGACCAGGAAACCTCCCAGGTGAAGAGATAATAGTTGTGAAGGAGGCTTGCTTTGCAGTGCATAAGGCTGTGGCCATTTGGCTGCAAAGGATCATAGGAAATTTACAGCCAGAATAAAACCAGCTTTCTGACTGGTGTAGATGACTCTCTGATTCCCTGATTTCACTTGTTCTGTTTCCTCTGTGAACACTGTCTTGTGTCCCCCAGGGTGTCGGCGTGCCCCGACGTGTCTTCCTCTGGCGCCACTTAGTCATCATATACTTCTTCTTAGTTTGGAATTGGCATTATTTACATACTTTTTTTTTTTTTTTTTTTTTTTTTTTTAGAAAGACAAGTAATATAACACAGAGTTCACCATCCATCAGGGTGTGGAGCAGACCGAGCCATGAGCAAAAAAAGTGGGTTGGGGTAGGGGAAAAGTATATATCTACTGTATGGAAGCTGAAATATCTTCTGAGAATGTTAACCAATTTGGTAACCATGTATCACGCTTTGGAGTGTATCATGTATTACCACTGAAGCTCCTTGTAACCAAATTCGATTTGGACAGATCCTTCTGGTAGTGCATCCTCTTCCGTATCCTTCTACCAGAACATATTCAACATGAACATTAGAGTAGGAGTCTCTAAGCCCCGGGCCGTGAACCAGTACCTGTCCGTGGCGTGTTGATGACTGGGCCACACAATGGGAGGTAAGTGGTGATTGGGGTGCGGACAGGGCTATCACAGACCGTGGTTGCCACTCACCTCCCGCTATGCAACCATGCCTGTGTCTCCTCTCCCGGCTCTGCTGCCCCACCAACATTGTCATCCTATCAGCAGGGCAGGGGGTGGGAGAAGCTGGAGATCTGCACAGAGAGCAGGAATCTTTTCATATTTACAAGCGGGTCATTTCCCACTTGTTAATATGATAAGTTGGGCAGCTCCTGCCCACCGTCCAGATCTGCAGCTCCTCCCACCTCCTGCCCTGCTGATAGGATGACATCTTTGTCGGGGCGGGAGACCCTGGAGAGGATACTGGCTAAATCCTGCATCTGACCTGCCGAAGGTAGGACTGTGCAGGGGGAGCAGAGAGTAAAAGGGGGCACTGGGATTACAGAGAAAGGGAACAGGGCATCGCTGCAAGGGATACTGGGATAGCGGGTGTGCTGACTTGCTAGGGGCACTGTGATATAAAGGGGCACTGTAATGATTACAATGCAGTCCCCTTTACAGTGAAGTCCCCTTCACATCACAACCCCCCCTTTACATTACAGTGCAGTCCTCTTTACATCACAGTGCCCCTTTACTGTGCAGTCCCTTTTACATCATAGTGCCATCCCCTTCCCATCACAGCCCCCCCTTTACAGTGCAGTCCACGTTACATTAATGTAAACGGGACTCCACTGTAAAGCGGCACTGTGATGTAAAGGGGGGGGGGCTGTAATGTGAACGGGAGCTGAGGACACTGTGGGACTGCTTTTAACAGCTTGACGGCCGTACCATAGCTAAAAGACTGCTACAGATAATTCTGGGAGGGCGTACACCCGATTTAATGTCCGTGATCGTCGGGTCTTCCAGACCTGGCGCGTCACGGTCCGGGGTAAAGGGCCAATGACAGCGGCCCTTTACTGCATCCAATGACGGAGTAATCACTTGTAAACAAACCAGAGCATGTCCGGTTCAGCTCCTTCCCTCTCCATCTAATTGGTACAGCGTGTGAGGAGAGGAGGGAGCAGGTGCAGCAGCGCTGTGGGCTGGATCTGAAGTGCCCACAGCGCTGATCTGTGCCCATCCCTGGCTCATCCATCCACATTCATGCTCAACCATTCTCCATCCCTGGCTCATCCATCCTCATCCATGCTCCATCCCTGGCTTATTCATCCTCATTCATGCTCCATCCCTGGCTCATCCATGTTCCATCCCTGGCTCATCCATCCTCATTTATCCCCATCCATGTCTCATCCGTGCCATATCCATGATCATCCGTGCCACATCAGTGATCATTTGTGCCACATCCATGCCACATCAGTGATTATCCGTGCCACATCAGTGCCACATCAGTTCTCATCCGTGCCACATCAGTTCTCATCCGTGCCACATCAGTTCTCATCCGTGCTACATCCATGCCACTACAGTACCCATCAGTGCCTCACAAATGTGTAATAGGTAGTCAAATTAAATTTGAAATGTATGTCCCTAGTACACCTGATGGTGCCCCCTTCATGTTGGACCTCTGTATGTGGCCAGGCTGTTTAAAAGTTTCATACCCAGGAGGAGTAGCAGAACGTTTTTTGGGGTGTAGTTTTTGCTATGTACATGCTATGTTAGAAATATCTTAAATGAATATCTTTAAATATCTTAAATGAACAAAAAAAAGTGCATTTTCATTTTCTTTACACATTTCCCCAAAACTTGTGGAAAGCACATACATGTTCAAAAGACTCATTATTATGCCTCATAGATTATATGTTGGGGTGTTTACTTTGCAAAATGGAGTCATTTTTTGGGCGTTTCCAATGTCCTGGTGCTCCAGGACCTACAAAAGTGTAATGCCGCGTACACACGGTTGGACTTTTCGTCTACAAAAGTCCGACAACCTGTCCGACAGACTTTCGACGGACTTTTGGCGGACTTGCGGCAGACTTTCTTACGAACGGACTTGCCTACATACGATCACACAAAAGGCCGACGGATTCGTACGTGATGACGTACACCGGACTAAAATAAGGAAGTTGATAGCCAGTATCCAATAGCTGCCCTAGCGTGGGTTTTTGTCCGTCGGACTAGCACACAGACGAGCGGTTTTCTGCGTCTGGCGTAGTTACGACGTAAAGATTTGAAGCATGTTTCAAATCTAAAGTCCGTCAGATTTGAGGCTGGAAAAGTCCGCTGAAAGTCCGGGGAAGCCCACACACGATCGGATTGTCAGCCAGCTTTAGTCCGTCGGCGTCCGTCGGACTTTTGTAGACGAAAAGTCCGACCGTGTGTACGCTCTATAAGAGGTAGTCTACAAATTATATGTGTAACTTATGCTCCTAGAACACCTGAAGGTGTTACTTGGATGTTGGGCCTCTGTATGTGGGCCAGGCTGTGTAAAAGTCTCACACATGTGGTATGCCATACTCAGGAGGAGTAGTAGAATGTATTTTAGGGTGTAATTTGTGGTATGCATATGCTATGTGAGAAATAATTTTGTGAAAAAAAAAATCGTAATTTCGCAAAGAATTGTGGAAAAAAAATACAACTTCAAAAAAACTCACCATGCTTCTTACTAAATACCTTGGACTGTCTACTTTCTAAAAAGGTGTCATTTGGGGGGTATTTGTACTTTCCTGGCTTGTTAGGGTCTCAAGAAATGAGATACAGTACATCACCATAGCTTGTAGACGCTATAACTTTCACAAAGACTAAATAATATTCCCTTTTGTGGGTTAATTTTACCAAAGATATGTAGCAGTATAAATTTTAGCCAAAATGTATTAAGAAAAATTACAAATTTTCAAAATCTTATAACAGAAATGAAGAAAAAAAAATTTCATTTATAGTGCAAAAAAATAAAAAACCCAGCTGTAATTAAATACCACCAAAAGAAAGCTCCTATTTGTGTAAAAAAAAAAAAAGAAAAAAAAAGATAACATTTTCATATGGGTACAGTGTTGCATGACTGAGTAATTTTCATTCAAAGTGTGAGAGCACCGAAAGCTGAAAATTGGTCTGGTAAGGAAGGGGGATTTAAGTGGCCAGCGGGCAAGTGGTTAAAGGGGGAACTGTGATATAAAGGGGGATTGTGGCCACTGATAAAAAGGGGGGAGTGTGCTGTAAAGGGGGGTTGTGGTGTGAAGCGGGGATAAGGACAAACTCTGTCAATATCCTTTCACCAACCGCCCCACGAGCACACCCCCCACCCGGTCCCTGGAATAATTGGCTGCCACAAAACTGGTCCCTGGTGCAAAAAAGGTTGGGGACCCGCTGCATTAGCGAGCTTCCTGTGAAATGGCCCACCTAATAACAAACCAGCCAGTCAGGACTCTAACGCTGCATAAACACGAGCGGACTTTTCGACCGGACTGATCCAACGGTCTATCCGACGGACTTTCGGTGGACTTCCGACGGACTTTCCGAACAAACTGACTTGCCTACACACGATCACACCAAAGTCTGACGGATTTGTACGTGATGACATATGACTGGACAAAAATGAGGAAGTTCATAGCCAGTAGCCAATAGCTGCCCTAGCATCGCTTTTCGTCCATCGGACTAGCATACAGACGAGCGGACTTTTCGACCGGACTCGAGTCCGTCGGAAAGATTTGAAACATGTTCCAAATCTAAAGTCCGTCAGATTTTCGACCGAAAAAGTCCGCTGCAGGTCCGATGAAGCCCACACACGGTCGAATTGTCCGCCGGACTTGGTTCTGTCGGACCGGTCTGGTCGAAAAGTCCGCTCGTGTGTACGCGGCATAATAATAGCGGGCGTTTCAGCACTCCTTTATTTTGCCTTTCCTCAGGTTTTATTACTATTTGTGACCCCATTGGAGACATTTTCTCTACAGGGGTTAGATGGCACAGGAACTGAGAACATTTCTCGAAAAGGGCACAGACGAGGTCTATACAAAGTTAAAAGAAAAGATGTGTTTTGGCCAGAGTGGGCCTTTAAACTGAAGATGTACTCGTCTGGAATTTTCGGATGTATTTTTAGTTCTTGGATGTTTTCCCTTCTTCCTTATCTAATCATTTTTGTAAATCAGTTGTTTATGGTGTGGAGATGTCTCCTGGATGCTGTCCTCAGGTACCCCGAGGCGGACCTGACTGTATGAACAGGGGCCCTGGTAAGTGTACAGCTCTTATAAGGGCAGGTGTGGAAGGTGGAGAGGGGGGGGGGGTGAGGAGACGTGTCATTGGCTGAAATATGACCCAGACTGCAGCTTTGTGATGGTTATTCGCCCTTCTTTTTACATTTTACTGAGAATAGCTACTATTACTGAACAACTTCAGACATGTACAAACCAAGTCCTTTAAGTTCAGCTGTTGTAACAGCCTGAATTCTGGAATTTGAAACTTCCAAGCCAAAAGTGAAAAATCAGGAACAGTTGCTCTGTTTGGGCAGAAGAAAGAGGGGCTTCAGTAGAGGAAAAGTGTTGCCTTCTTTATGAAGATCTCTATGTGCAATGACCTAAAAAGTGTAATTATTATGATCTCTACACTCAATTTTCAGCACTGTACACCTGCCGTGCCCATTATGAGGGGTTCCCACCATCCCTGTGCTGCATTTTTTGTGTCTGCACACCCCCTGTGCCCATTATAGAGGCGTTTCACTGACCATTCTGGATTTCTATTTACACTATATTACCAAAAGTATTGGGACACCTGCCTTTACATGCACATGAACTTTAATGGCATCTCAGTCTTAGTCCGTAGGGTTTAGTATTAAGTTGGCCCAGCTTTGCAACTTTAACAGCGTCAACTCTTCTGGAAAGGCCCACAAGGTTTAGGAGTGCGTCTATGGGAATATTTGACCATTCTTCCAGCATCGCATTTGTGGGGTCAGGCACTGATGTTGAACGAGAAGGCCTGGCTCACAGTCTCTGCTCTTATTCATCCCAAAGGTGTTCCATCGGGTTGAAGGCCAGTCAAGTTCCTCCACCCCAAACTCGCTCATCCATGTCTTTATGGACCTTGCTTTGTGCACTGGTCCAAATCATTTAGTGGAGGGGGGATTATGGTGTGGGGTTGTTTTTCAGGGGTTGGGCTTGGCCCCTTAGTTCCAGTAAAGGGAACACTTAAAGCATACCTAGACATTTTGGACAGTTTCATGCTCTCAACTTTGTGGGAACAGTTTAGGGATGGCCTCTTCCTGTTCCAACATGGCTGAGCACCAGTGCACAAAGCAAGGTCCATAAAGACATGGATGAGCGAGTTTGGGGTGGAGGAACTTGACTGGCCTGCACAGAGTCCTGACCTCAACCCAATAGAACACCTTTTGGGATGAATTAGAGTGGAGACTGCGAGCCAGGCTTTCTCATCCAACATCAGTGCCCGACCTCACAAATGTGCTTCTTGACGAATGGTCAAACATTCCCATAGACACACTCCTAAACCCTGTGGACAGCCTTGCAAAAAGAGCTGCTGAAGAAGCTACTGAACCCTGTTGACTAAAAATGGGATGCCATTAAAGTTCATGTGCGTGTCTTTGAAAGCGACACCTTCGACTGAATTTATTTTGACACA
This sequence comes from Aquarana catesbeiana, assembly GCF_042186555.1. NCBI lineage: Eukaryota > Metazoa > Chordata > Amphibia > Anura > Ranidae > Aquarana > Aquarana catesbeiana. Next base: position 544,607,749 of record NC_133326.1, read on the forward strand.
CTTGGGGGTGACCTATGTAATTCGGCGGTAACAACCAAACGATTCAGATGTTACATCCTTCCATCTCCCATCCATTATTTCCCATTTCCCCCCCCCCCCCTCCCATATTCTCTCTCTCTCCCTTCTAGCTTAATTCCTCTTCATTCAGATCTCCTCTTCTCCCTTTCTTTCTTGCTATATTTTCACGGCTCCACATTATAATCTTTTCTGGTATAAAAAAACGAAAAAAATGATCTAGGCAGGCAGGTTCCATGGGCTCGCTCTGTTAAGTAATTTATTCCCAGCTGTATCTTATCCCATTCTTGAGAAGATATGATGTTTTTTGTCTTTTCTTCTGATGTGACATTGTATTATGTTGTACTATATGCCCTTATGTTTTCACTGTTTTAATGCCGTTTCTTTTGATTAAATAAAAGATAAAAAAAAGTTCATGTGAGTGTAAAGTAAGACGTTGCAATACTTTTGGTAATATAGTGTTATACTCTACATGCAGTAGTAGTTGGAGAACTCCAAGGTGGGTCACCTCACCACCCAATATTGGTTTTGGGTGGACTGGCCTTTAAAGAGGAAGTAAACCCTGATGGGTTTTACTTCCTCTTTTTTCCCCTACAAAGTAAAAGCATAATGGGCTAGTATGCATCGTACCACTTACCTGCAATCGAAGCCCACGCTGTCCACGCTGGTGGCCGCATTTATCCCCTTCTCCGTCCGGGGCCACGGACTCCGGCTATGACTGGCCGGAGTGGCGTGACGTCACTCCCGTGAATGCGCGCGGGAGCCGTCAGTCACGGCACTTGCTAGTGGAGAAACGACAGGGAGGGACATCATCGGCACACTACAAGGTAAATATCTCCTTAACGGCTCATGTTTAGGAGATATTTACACTACCTATAGGTAAGCCTTATTATAGGCTTACCTATAGGTACAACTTCCGCATTGGTGGTATACAACCACTTTAACCACTTGCCGACCACTCATGCCGATATATGTCAGCAGAAGGGCACGTACAGGCAAATTAATGTACCTGTACCTTGCCCTCCTGCCGCGGCCTCTGTGAGTGTGATCGCGGGTCCCGCGGACTCGATGTCCGCACGGATACCCGCAATCAGCTCACGGAGAGGAAGAACGGGGAAATGCTGATGTAAACAAGCATTTCCCCGTTCTGCCTAGTGACAGGACACTGATCACAGCTCCCTGTAATTGGGAGCGGTGATCAGTGTCGTGTCACACACAGCCCCTCCCCCCACAGTTAGAATCACTCCCTAGGACACATTCAACACCTGCACCTAGTGGTTAACCCTTTCACTGCCAGTCACATTTACACAGTAATCAATGCATTTTTAATTGCACTGATCGCATGTATAAATGTGAATGGTCCCAAAATAGCTCCAAAAGTGTCCGATCTGTCCGCTATAATGTCCAATTCATGATAAAAATCGCTGATCGCCACCATTACTAGTAAAAAAAAAAATTAAACCAATCAATAAACGCTTATTGCGATTTTTTTTTTTTTTTTTTTTTTTTTTTTTTTTTTTAACCAAAAATATGTAGAAGAATATGTATCGGCCTAAACTTGCGGGGAAAAAATTTTTTTTTTAATATATTTTTTTGGGGATATTTATTATAGCAAAAAGTAAAAAAATAATTGTCGCTCTTTTTTTGTATATAGCGCAAAAAATAAAAACCGCAGAGGTGATCAAATACCACCAAAAGAAAGCACTAATTGTGGGGAAAAAGGGACTTCAATTTTGTATGGGAGCCACGTTGCAGGACCGCGCAATTGTCAGTTAAAGCAACGCAGTGCCGAATCACAAAAAAACGCTCTGGTCTTTTGCCAGCCAAATGCTCCGGGGCTTAAGTGGTTAGGGAAGGGATTTGAGCACATGAAATTGTCTCCCAAAGTGGTGATGCACAAGGGTTAACGTCTTCTGATAACAGGGAGCAATGGGAGGTGTGTTAGAGCACTTGTGTACCCAACTGCCTGCCAAGCTGTCATAATATTTCTGGCAGGTGAGTGTGGGGGCGGACAGCTCACTCAACAGTCCTAGATTGGTATAAAATAAGTGAAAAATAAAGTCTCCTAGCTTCACACCTCTGAACTGCTGACAAGTCACGTGAAGGTTCCAGCCAACATTTTATTTTAGGTAGTTTTGGGAAGAGCAAAAAAACATTTTTTCGTGAACAAGTGCCCAAAACTGAACTACATATTCCAGATCAGGTCTTACCGAGGCAGGTTCTCTCTCGCTTTTAGGAATCGGTGCGGTACCGCAAAGTCAGGGTCGCACCGATTCGGACTGTGCCATTGCCGACAATAGCCGCCAGTTTGCCAAATCGCTGCAATGTGAAACTAGGCTTAGTCAAAATGCCACCTTTTTCAGTAAAATGGAGACGGACAAGAAGCTCTGCAAAAAATGGAGTGAAAGTGCCTAAGGATTGACCTTTTGATGTAAAAGATTACAACGGTTAAAGTTGTTGGAGTATCTGGATTGGAGGACCCTGCCTCTCCACATCAGCAATTTGGAATAGCAGGCAGAATCGCCGCAAGCAAAGCGCTTGATGCACATTTGAGTGCTATTCATCCTGAATGACATCCCAAATGTGGCGCAATTTTTCCACTCAACAAAACGCGTGAGATCACAGGAAATGATGCAAAATGATGTAAAATCACGCCTGGCTTAGGACCAAAATTTAGTCCCCTGAGCTTCTTTGTGACAAACGTTCATAGGGCGTTTTTTATCGCTAGAGGTATGTGAATAGGGCCTAAAGTGCTACAACAGAAATTTGCATGTCCGTATACAGTTTTATTCCAGAATCAAATGAAAGGAATCTTTACCAAACCAAGGCATTTTGGGGGCCAAATGTTTGCCCCTTTATCAGGGCTTAAAATAGTCAACATTGTGTAATGGACCAAAAACTGCATTTGTTGTGAGGTAAGGTACCTTTTTGACCAGATTATTATTGGAATAATAAGGCCTCATTCACACAGGCGCTGGAGACGGTAGACCGTGAATGGGCTGTATGTTTATGCAGTTTGAGCCACTAGGTTTTGCATACAGGCAGCCCATGTAAATGTATAGGGATGTGACAGCTGCATGGGCACAGCTGCTAGTCCCAATGTGAGTGGCCACGAATACATGGGTCTCAATGCCTGTGTGAATGAGACTCAAATGATAAGGAGAGCATTGTTGTGGCCCTGAAATGCCTTGGCTTAGTGACCATTCCTTTCATTTGTTTCTGGAATAAAGCTGTATATGGATGTGCAAATTTCAGGGATAGAACTTGTCATTTTATTACAACCTGTGTCTTTCTGTACCTGTGACAACCATTTTCCTCACAGGGACAGCAAGTCAGGTAAAATCTCCCTATCAGGAACACAGACAGCAAAAAGAAAAAGGATATTGGGGAACTGAAGAGAGTACAGGGAAAATAAGAGGAATTGAGGACCCCAGTTATTTATGCCCTGCCATGTCTGGTGACCAGGAAACCTCCCATGCGGAGAGATGTGAAGGTGCTTTGCACTGTACTGCTCTGTGGCCACTTGCCTGCAAGGGATAATGCAAAATGTATGTCCAGAAGGAAGCCAAATTTTTTGATTTGCGTAGATTACTCTCTGATTTGTAGATTTCACTTGAATTGTGGCCTGCGAAAAAAAAGGGTCTTCTTTAACCAGTTTAATATTTTCCACCTAATGTTAATGCATCAGATATTGATGAGTCTTCAGCATGGAAAGGGAAAATAATTTCTTTTCTTATGCAGACTTCACTTTAAGCAGAGCAATGCAGAGGACGACTGCATGCAAAAGTTAACTGACAAAGACCAAGAAGATCTCAAAAACTCAAAATTCAGCCGTGACTCTAATACCGCGTACACACGAGCGGACTTTACAGCAGACTTTGTCCTGCGGACTTTTCGACGGACTTTACGACGGACTTGCCTACACACGATCAACCAAAGTCCGAGGGATTCGTACGTGAGCAGTACAACCGAGCAGACTTTTCGACCAGACTCGAGTCAGTCGGACAGATTTGAAACCTGTTTCATTTCTAGGTTCGTCAAACTTTTGATAAAAAAAGTCCGCTGGAGCCCACACACGATCGAATTGTCCGACGGACTCCGGTTCGCCGGACCAAGTATGTCGTAAAGTCCGGTCGTGTGTATGTGGCATGAGAGAATTTTGATGTCAGCATGTGGTCATGACTCTGCTATGGTGCCGTTACATGGGGAAACTGAATGTAATGCCGCGTACACACGAGCGGACTTTATGGCAGACTTGGTCCGGCAGATAATTCGTGTGTGGGCTCCAGCGGATTTTTTTCCCCAAAAGTTTGACGGACCTAGAAATGAAACATGTTTCAAATCTTTCCGAGGGACTCGAGTCCGGTCGAAAAATCCGCTCGTCTGTATGCTAGTCCGACGGACTAAAACCGACGCTAGGGCAGCTATTGGCTACTGGCTATCAACTTCCTTATTTTAGTCCGGTCGTACGTCATCACGTACGAATCAGTCGGACTTTGGTGTGATCGTGTGTGTCCAAGGCCGTCCGTCTGTAAGTCCAGCGCACCTACGCTACAAAGTCAGTCGGAAAGAACGTCGGACCAAGTCTGCCGTAATGTCCGCTCGTGTGTACGCGGCATTAGATGCATTTGATATGGAAGAAGGTGGTGAAAGTTTTTTGTTTTCTCTGAATACACCGTCTTCGATGTGTCTCTCGAGGTGCCGGCTTGTCCCAACGGGTCTTCTGGCACTGCTTTGTTATCCTCTGTTTTTCATTACCTTGTAATTGCCATTTTTACATGTCTATTCAGAAAGAAAAAAACAAGAGATATAACTCAGAGAAACCCAAGTTGACTTTTCAAAAGGGTGGAGCAGACAGAACAATAAGCAGAAGCCATGTTGATGTTTCACTTAAACATAACTGATTTTATACTACCTAGTGACAATTAAAGCGGAGTTCCAGCCTCAAAAAAGTTTAAAATTTTTTTAAAAATAAGTAGCTACAAGTACTGTAGTTGCTGACTTTTAATAAGGACACTTATCTGTCCAGGGAGCCTGCGATGTCAGTCCCCCGAGGCCGATTCGTCCACCGGCTCGGGTGCAGGCACTGCCATTACAACTAAGGGAAACAATGGAGCCTTCAGGCTTCACAGCTAGTTTCCTACTGCGCATGCGCGAGTCACGCGGCGCTTTCTTAATCTTTTGGGACACACACGGGTCCCAGAAGGCAGCGGGGGAGAAGGAGGAGGGCTCGCCGCAGAAGAGGAAATTACGTACTTCACCTCGGCCCGGCTGGGACGGAAGTACACCTTTGTAAGTTCTTAGAAGGTAGGAAAAAATAAAAGATAGATAGATCGATCGATCTCCAAAAACGAGGGGTGGAGGGGTGGTCTTTAGTTTAAGGCCACTTTGTAAAGTTTGGTGGAACTCCGCTTTATGGATGAATATTATCAGCATGTATAAGTACATAAATGCTGCATATAGTAAATTTAGTGCATTTGTTTTTAACCGCTTGCCGACCAGCCGCTATCATTTTACTGTGGCAGGTCGTCACGATCCTGCGAACCGTCATAGCTAGACGTCGGCTCACAGGATCGGAATAGCAGCGGGGATGCCGATGCTCGTGGCCGACGGTCGTGATGACCGCCAGCCACGAGCGATCGCGAGAGGCAGAACAGTGACGAGTGTGTGTGTAAACACACACTTCCCTGTTCTGTTCTGAGAGGAATGACAGATCGTGTGTTCCTATTAGCTAGCAACCACGATCACGTCCTCTAGTCAGTCCCCTCCCCCTTCAGTTAGAAACACGTAGCAGGGAACACAGTTAACCCCTTGATCGCCCCCTAGTATTAACCCCTTCCCCGCCAGTGACATTTTTACAGTAATCCGTGCATTTTTATAGCACTATTATGCTAAAAAATAAAGTGCTAGTGCAATATTCAAATAACAATCAATAAACGTTAAATTCATCCATGCGATTAAGTGCTGCAGTGTTTTGTGCGATATTCAAACGAAAAGTCCATAAGCGCTCCAAAAATCACCCATGCGATTCAGTGAATGCAAAAGGTAAAGTGTTGTAACCACACACAGGTTTATTTTGTCTAGAAATCAGTGGAGGCTCATAGGATTACATATTATTATCATTTTTATAGCACTGATCGCTGTATAAATGCCAATTGTCCCACAAATGTGTCAAAAGTGCCCAAAGTGTCCGCCATAATGACGCATTCCCGATAAAAATCGCAGATCGCCGCCATTACAAGTAAATCTATCCCCTATTTTGTAAATGCTATAACTTTTGCGCAAACCAATCAATATGCGCTTATTGCATTTTTTTGTTTGTTTTTTGTTTACCAAAAATATGTAGAAGAATACATATCGGCCTCAACTGAGAAAAAAAATTTGCTTTTTTTTTTTTTTAAAAAGAAAATGGGGATATTTATTATAGCAAAAAGTACAAAATTTTTTTTTTTTTTTTTTTCAAAATTGTTGCTCTTTTTTTGTTTATAGCGCAAAAAATAAAAACCACAGAGGCGATCAAATACCAGTCAGTTAAAGCGTCACAGTGCCGAATCGCAAAAAATGGCCTGGTCATTCAGCAGCCAGATCTTCCGGGGCTGAAGTGGTTAATGATGATACGATGATTTTAAGGCATTTAATAATCATTTTTTTATTAAAGTGTTACTAAACCCAGGCACCTGCATTCACTAATATCTGGTACCGCAGTACACAGAACATGGAAATGCAATTATTTTAGTAAATATAAACTGCTTTTCTCATCAGTAGTATATAGCAGTTTTGTGACTTCTATCAGTATCTGGTTAAAGCTTCTAGGAAGAGTTTTCATTCTCCTCTGACTATCCTATGAGGCTGCAGGATCACTGACCCTTCTATTTTGACAGTGCTGATTGGCCCTGTGCTGATCACATGCGCAGTGTTAAATTTGGCAGCAAATTTCGATTTCGTTTTAGGCCTGGTTCACACCTGTGCAGGTTGCAGTTTGCATATTGCAGGTGTATTTTGCTTTTTTCAATATACCTTTTTGATCCATTGAAGTCTGAGGAACCAAAAAACAGAAAAAAGTCCCTGGCCCTTTCCATAAAATGCACAGATGTGAACATGACCCTTATGCAGCGTACACACGGCCGGACTTCCCGACAGAAAAAGTCCGATGGGAGCTTTTGGTCAGACATTCCGACCGTGTGTATGCTCCATCGGACTTTTTCTGTCGGCATTTCCGACGGACTCAGATATAGAACATGTTCTAAATCTTTCCGACGGAGTTTAGCCCGTTGGCAATTCCGCTCGTGTGTACGGGGCATTAGGAAACCATGTTAAATCGAATGTAGTGTGTTTCTGCAAAACTGAAACCGTAATAAGGAGAGCCGGCAAAACTGTAATCCTTAAAGTGATGTTTATTGGTACATCAGAGTGACAATAAAACAATAAATCTGACGCATTTCGGCAATGGCCTTAATCGTAGCTACGATTAAGGCCATTGCCGAAACGCGTCAGCTTTATTGTCACTCTGATGTACCAATAAACGTCACTTCAAGGATTACAGTTTTGCCGGCTCTCCTTATTACTGTTGCATTGGAGTGTGTTGGGACACATCGAGCCTCGGCACCTGTGAGTGGACCTGGTGTATTGATTAAGTTGTCCCTGCAGAGAGCGCTGTTACCTTTCTTCTTTTCCATTCTGCAAAACTGAAAACGCACTAAAAAATGCATAGGTGTGAATTAGGCCTGAGTATTGGACCTCTTTCACACTGTAGAGGTTTTTCAGGCGCTTAATGGCGCGTACACACGGTCGGACTTTTCGGCTACAAAAGTCCGACAGGCCGTCCGACAGACTTTCGACTGACTTTTGGTGGACTTGCGGCGGACTTTCTAATGAACGGACTTGCCTACATACGATCACACAAAAGTCTGACGGATTCGTATGTGATGACGTACACCGGACTAAAATAAGGAAGTTGATAGCCAGTAGCCAGTAGCTGCCCTAGCGTCAGTTTTTGTCCGTCGGACTAGCATACAGATGAGCGGATTTCTGGGTCCGGCGGAGTTACGATGTAAAGATTTGAAGCATGTTTCAAATCTAAAGTCTGTCAGATTTGCGGCTGGAAAAGTCCGCTGAAAGTCCGGGGAAGCCCACACACGATCAGATTGTCCGCCGGATTTGGTCCGTTGGCGTCCGTCGGACTTTTGTAGACGAAAAGTCCGACTGTGTGTACGCGGCATTAGGGCTAAAAATAGCGCCTGTAAAGCGCCTGAAAAATGCCTCATCTGCAATCCCAGTGTGAAAGCCCGAGTGCTTTCACACTGGGGCGCTGCACTGGCAGGATCTTAAAAAAATTCCTGCAAGCAGCATCTTTGGGGCGCTTTAGGAGCGGTGTATACACTGCTCCTAAAGCGCCCCTGCCCACTGAAATAAATGGACAGCGCCGCCAAAAGCGCCTGCAAAGTGTCTTGGCAGTAATGCTTTGCGGGCGCTTTTAACCCTTTATTTGCCTGCTAGCGGGGGTTAAAAGCTCCCCACCAGCAGTCTAAAAGGACCTCCAAAACGACGGTAAAGCGCTTAGTCCCATTTTAGTCTTCTGCAATTGTTTTAGTTTTGGCCGTATTTAGTCGACCAAAGCTCCAGTTCATTTTAGTTGACTAAAACTCTTTTTACTCGTCTAAAATCAAATGGGTGTAGTTAAATTGTAATGCATTATTTAACCATTTCTCTACAATTTCCAAACTCTTTATATACTGCTGGAGTGAAAAATCGAATATGTTATTTATTGTATTAACTATTAAGTTTTGAACATGCACTACAGACACAGATTTGGTCGTTATATAACGTCTTTATTTAACTACTTGCTTACTGGGCACTTAAACCCCCCTCCTGGCCAGACCAATTTTCAGCGCTGACGCACTTTAAATGACAATTGCGCGGTCATACAACACTGTACCCAATTGAAATTTTTATCATTTTTTTTCCCACAAATAGAGCTTTCTTTTGGTGGTTTTTAATCACAGCTGGGATTTTTATTTTTTACTAAACAAACAAAAAAAGATGGAAAATTTTGAAAAAAAAAATCATGTTTCATAGTTTGTTATAAAATTTTGCAAACCGGTAATTTTTCTCCTTCATTGATATGCGCTGATGAGGCGGCACTGGTGGGCACTGATAGGCACAGTAAAGGCGGCACTGATAGGCACAGTAAAGGCGGCACTGATGGGGACAGATAAGGCGGTACTGATGGGTGGCACTGATGGGTGGCAATGATGGGCACTTATGGGCACTGGTAGGTGACACTGATGGGCACTGATAGGTGGCACTGATGTGCAGCACTGTTGTTGAGGCACTGATTGTGGGTACTGATGGGTGGCACAGTGGGCACTAATGGGTGGCGCTGGTGGGCACTGGTAGGCAGCACTGCTGCCTATTGCTAGGTGGCACTGGCAGGGGGCACAGGTGGGCACTGAGGATCTGCAGCAGCTCGCTGTGATCAAGACTGATGTCCCTCTCACGGCCGCCGGTGATCGGCTTTTTTTTCCTCCTCACGCTGTCAGCCCGAGGAGAAAAAATAGCAGATTACCGGCTCTGTTGACATCACATGATCAGCTGTCATTGGCTGACAGCTGATCACGTGGTAAGGGGTTGGGATCGACCCCTTACTCCGATCTGTGATCAGGCGAGTCTCATAGACTCGCTAATCACAGAGCACACCGCGCGTGCCCTGCAGGGGGCGCGCAGGCCGCTCGTGCACGGGACGATGTCAATGGACGTAGTCCCGGCAAAGCACGTCTGCGCCGTAGCCATCATTCGGCTATAGCGCAGATCTGAAGTGGTTAAGTAAAACCAAGTTTTGTTACAAGAATATTGCTAAGGGTAACGTTAAAATAAAAAAATAAATGATGCGTGATGATGCCCCCCGTGCAGTGCGCGTTTACATGAACTTTGACAGTTCCAAAAACTGAACAGAACAAAACATTTCAGCAGCTTTGTCTCATGGCCTGGTGTCAAGAAGGGCAGCAAAGAGGCCACTACTTCACTCCAGGAAAAACATCGGGGACAGACTGATATTCTACAAAAGTTACAGGGATTGGACTGCTGAGGGCTGGAGTAAAGTCATTTTCTCTGATGAATCCCCTGTAATTGTAATGTACACAGTCACACTTACAATGGGTGCTCTCTGCTGTAGACGGTGGTCGTTGCCATGAGTCGGGACTCTTGAGGTGGGACTCTCGTCTGGAGGACTCGGGAGGTCTGTAGTGCACAATGCTGCTTTGGACGGTCGTCTGAGGACTCGAAGGCCTGTAAAGAGAAGCCCATAGCTGAGAAGGAAGAAGTCAGCGGAGGGGGACATGACAGGGTGATAAGGCAAGCCAGCAAGGTCAGGTTTAAGGTGTGGCATATAAGTTTAATTAAAAGGTTATTTATTGGTTAATATTTGGTGCAAAGGGGGGGGGGGGCCAGTAGTTAATAAAATAAGGAGGAGTGGGTGGGGCTGTAACAGTCTTTTGAACTGGTCAAGAGCTTCTGGTCAAGAGCTTTAGATGTCTCTGGAAATTTGGAGTGGAGTTCCTGTTTAATATGAGTGAGCTACAGCAGCTTAGAGCAGCTGCGGATGTTCATGGAGTGGACTGGATACAGAGCCAAGTATCGGCTTCTCTGCAAGGGGTCCAGCAGAGTTCCCCCAGTTTGGGACCTGCGCCCCAGCGCGCTAGGAGGTCTAAACCCCCTGAGCGCTTCACACCAGATAGGACCCCTCAGGCTCAGCGCCGCAACGGGAGCCCGCAAGCGGAACCTTCAGGCCCCCCTGCCAAACGCATGCCTGCCTTGGACAGGGGTGAGCCTGGAAGGAATCCCCATCTCAGGCGGAGCCAGCGGGGGATGGGGTCTCCCCGGCAATCAGCGCCCCCCCAATCCTCTAATGTCTGGATTCCGGTTACTGTGGCCAGTGTGCCTGGCGAGGTACCGCTCGGCACACCGGCTTGGCGTGGGAGAGTTGGAGCTGCGAGCACCGGCCTGGAGCGAGAGGTGGCTGGTGGCTCACCCAGAGATTCGGATGGCCAGCGGGAGAGGAGGGGCACGTCTGCCCGTGGACGTTTGGATGCTGCGCCGTGCACCTCCGGACAACAGGTGGCGCCTGCGCACCCGGGTCAGGCCGGGGCGCGGGATGATGACGTCAGCGGCGATTGGCGCCGAAAGGGAAGAGAGAGGACTGACGACGCTGCGGCAGCTGCCTGAGACTGGAGGAACCCTGGAGCATCGGGGATCGGATGCCAGCAGTGCCGAGGAGGAGGGTGAGCTGGTGGAGGACCCCGGGGACGCCGTGAGGAAAGTCGGACCGGCGGCTGAAGGGGTTTTCCGCCCCATGCAGCCTGGTGAGTCTCCTTCTATTTTACCTTTTTTTTCTCCTTCTGTTTTGTCAGGGTTGGGAGCCCAGGGACAAGGGGGGGTTGTTGCTGGAGGCCCGGGGATGGAGGGACTAACGAGGGAAGTACTGCTGGGTCTAAAAGAATTGCTGCAGGGGCTTGGTAGTGGGGGGGTGCTCGGAGGAGCAGCTGCAGTGGGGGGATGCGTCCGTGGGACCGGCAGAGACAGTGATGAGCCCCTCTACCCCTTCGACAATAGGGACAATGGGGGATGTGCTGCAAGGGGCTAGTCTGGTGGAGACGGCAGAAAAGCAGAAGGATTCACAGGACAAGGATGCGGAGAAGGTAAGACTGGCTGATGCGGCAAAGTGCGAAGTATATGTGTGTTTCGAAGGACCCCTGGGAGCACACCTGAAGCAGGAAGTTCGGGATAGGTTTTGTAAAGGGGAGTATGTGGAGATATTTTCTCTACTTCCCCTGGAAAAATTTAATCTAGATTGTGTCAAGCCGGATGAAAGTAAAAAGGAGGATGAGGAAAAACGGAGGTATCGTCTGATTCCTCGCACGTTTAATAATTGGTTGCAAGCGTTTGCAATTTCGCCCAGTGTGATTGGCGAAAAGGAACCGATAAGCTGCTCGGCCTTGTTCTGTTATCTACACGCGATCAGGGAGGCGAATAGGGTTTATGGCGGCATGGCGTGGTTGCACTATGACGAGCAGTTTCGGCAACGAAAGGCGGTCAGACCGGCTATCCGCTGGGATCACAAAGACATAGGGCTTTGGATGAAACTTATGACCCCGGCCAGGAGCGGGAATCAGTTTTTTCCAGGGGGGGCTGGCAGTGCTTCCACCCCAGGTACGTCGACCATTAGAAAGAAGGGGGTCTGCTGGCAATTCAACGACAGCTCTTGTCGTTTCGGAGGGTCTTGTCGCTTCCAACATGAATGCTCAGGATGCGGGGGCAGTCATGCCTTCACCAGGTGTTTTAAGGCCGGTAAGCGCAAGACAGGAGATGGGTCTGGAAAAAGGGAGGACGCCGGTGATGGTGGGAAGGATGTTTCCTTTCCTAAATAGGTATCCGGACCGGGAGTCGGCTCGACTCCTCGGGGAGGGATTCTCTGTGGGTTTTAGAATCCCATGCTCCTTGGTTACAGTTCCCCCGATTCCGGCTAATTTACAGTCGGCTCGCCTGTTCCCTGAGGTGGTGACGGAGAAACTTCAGAAGGAAGTTTCTTTGGGTAGGATGGGCCGTCCTTTTTCTTCCCCACCATTTCAGGGATTGATAGTGTCCCCTTTGGGTGTGGTTCCCAAAAAAGAGCCGGGCAAGTTCCGTTTGATTCATCATCTTTCTTACCCGAAAGGGGCGTCGGTGAATGATGGTATTGGCCTGTGTGGTCACCTATACTTCCTTTGATGCCGCGATCTCATGGGTACGGAGGTATGGCCGGGGCACTTTGTTGGCGAAAGTGGATGTGGAAGCAGCATTTCTTTTGCTTCCAGTTCATCCGGATAGCATGCACTTATTGGGCTGTAGATGGCAGGGGTCTTATTTTGTAGACCGTTGTCTGCCTATGGGGTGTTCCATCTCATGTGCGTTGTTTGAGACCTTCAGTTCCTTTGTGGAATGGGTAGTACGTGACGTATCAGGGTTGAACTCCGTCATCCATTACCTGGATGATTTCCTGTGTATCGGCCCGGCGGATTCCAATGCTTGTGCGGTTCTGCTGGGAACGTTACAGCATGTGGCGGATCGTTTTGGTATTCCGTTGGCTCCCGAAAAAACAGTGGGCCCCACGACCGAACTGGTCTTTTTGGGAATAACGATTGATTCCCTGGCCATGGAGTGTTGTCTGCCAGAAGACAAGCTTGTGGCTTTGAGGCAGGAAGTTAGGGACTTGGGGGGCAGACATAAGGTTCGGGTCAAAGAGTTGCAGTCTCTGTTGGGCAAATTGAATTTTGCCTGCAGAATTATCCCAATGGGTAGCATATTTTGCCGTCAACTTTCGTTGGCAATGGCTGGTGTCAGCAACCCTAGGCATTTCATCCGTCTGACTCGGGATCATCGAGCGGATCTTGGGGTATGGGACGATTTCCTGGCTGCTTACAATGGGAGGTCGGTTTGGATGTCAGGCCCCGTTAGCAATGTGGACATGGAGTTGTTTACTGATGCGGCAGGGTCAGGAGGATATGGAGCGTTCTTCCAGGGAAAGTGGTGTGCGGGTAGCTGGCCTGATGATTGGAGGGCGGCGGGTTGGTTGCGTAACCTAGCACTTTTGGAATTGTTTCCTATAGTGCTGGCAATGGAAATTTGGGGTAATGCATTTCAGAATAAAAAAGTGCGTTTCCATTGTGACAATTTGGGAGTGGTTACTGCCATAAACAATTTATCGGCCTCTTCTCTCCCAGTGGTGCGCTTGCTGCGCCATTTGGTGTTGTTATGCCTTCGCCTTAATGTGTTCATCTATGCTGTTCACATTCCGGGGGTTTCTAACAGGATTGCGGATGCTTTGTCTCGTTCGCAGTGGACAGAATTCCGTGTATTGGCACCGGAGGCGGAGCAGCATGGTACCCCCTGTCCTCAGCGGTTATGGGCGATCGCACTGGAGTTGCCGCAGGATTGATTCGCAAGTCGCTGAGTGAGGCGACGTGGGGAGCATACGCTGGAGCATGGAAGGAATGGAATTAGTTGGTGGCAGAGGTAAGGGGGCTTGAGCCTCGGGATGATGAGTCGACGTTGGTCTTGTACTTTATCGTGAATAAGTTTCTTCGAGGGGCCTCTGTGTCGTCGGTAGAACGTAAGTTAGAGGGATTGGCTTTCTGGTTCAAAATGCAGGGAGAGACGGACGTCATGAAGTCGTTCATCGTGCGTCAAGCCTTAAAGGGCTATCGCAAGGGTTACAAAGCTAAGGATCGGAGGCGCCCAGTCTCTTTTGATACAGTACGAAAGATAGTGGCGGCTATACCACGGGTGTGCTTTACGAAGTATGAGCAGCGATTGTTTCAGGCGGCCTTTTTGTTAGCTTTCTTTGGGGCCCTGCGCATAGGGGAGCTGGTCAGCCCTAATAAGCGCGTTGCTGGGGGTCTCGGGAGGGAGGATGTGACACTGCACGGTGACTCGGTGAGTATTACCGTTCAGAAGTCCAAAACGGATCAGACTGGGAAAGGGGCCGTTTAGGAGCTGTTTCGGGGTGTGGAGGCCGGACTGTGCCCAGTCACGGCTGTATTGCAGCTGGCAGCGCTCAGGCCTAACATGGCAGGACCTTTCTTGATGCACAGGGATGGCTCGTTCTTATTGCGTTTCCAGTTCATTGCGGTTTTCCGCAAGTGTCTTACGGCGGCAGACTTGGTTCCCAGTCAGTTTGGTTCGCACACTTTTTGTATTGGCGCTGCTACGGAGGCAGCTAGATGGGGCCTGGGGGCAGCGGTTATCAAACGGATCGGTAGATGGGAATCAGACAGGTTCAGGCTTTATGTTAGGCCTCATCTTATTTAACCAAGTGGTGTGTGTTTTTCATGTTTCTTTCTGCATTTTCCACCTCTTGCTCCTTCTTTTTTGTGTGTTTAGTTTGTGCATGTTAAGTGGTGTTTGGGTGCAGGTGGTGGGGCAATGTTTCTTCTCTGTCTGTTTCAGGTCGCAGATGCCTGGTGTGGATCCTCGGGCATTGCTTTGTTTACTGGGGGGCCAGGAGGGCAGAAGTTAGGCCCGCAGCTAGGTTTGCCCTGGGAGGTGGGTAGTGTCCGGTGGATTGGAGTTAGGGGGATGATGTGGAATAGGGTGGTTCCTGAGGTTCATAAATTTGCATGGTGGGACAGGGCTCCTGATATTGTGGTTATCCACGCAGGGGGGGAATGATCTGGGTGTCAGGCGATCCAGGGAACTGATTCGCGACATTCGGTTTGATTTTCTCAGATTTGGATGTGATTTTCTGGGCACCATATTTATTTGGTCGGAGATTGTGGCCCGTACTTTTTGGAGAGAGGCCAGATCTGTGGACCGAATCAATAAAGCCCGGGTGAAAGTCAACAAGGAGGTAGGGAGGTTTTTTATCAGGAACGGAGGTCTGGTCATTAGGCACTTGGATTTAGAATCCGAGACTTGGAGGTTCCTCAGGGGTGATGGAGTTCACCTCAATGCAGTGGGTAATGATTTATGGTTTTTGGGCTTGGAGGACGGAGTGCAGAGGGCTTTTCAGGTGTGGCGGAGCGCGCAGGCATAAGGTGTCATACCTGCTGCGCTATGGCATTTTGGGATCCTTGGCGGTGGTAGAATGTGATGCATTCTGGGTAAACGGTGGGGAACCATCAGGTATGGTATCCTCGAGTGGGAACGGTTCACTGGCTAGTGACCGTGTAGATTAAGGACCCTGGGGTGGCTGAGGTCAGCTGGGTTTAGGCCCTGAGTCTTTTAAATAGCGGCTGGGGTGGCAACTCAGTTAGATGGGCCTCGGACACAAACAAAGAGGGTTGTGGATACACTGGTACTGCCTTGGATCTTAAAAGTTATACATTTCAGTGAGCATAGTGAAGTTTAGGTGGGTGTTTACATTATGTATTGTTAAATAAAAGTTGGTTATTAATAAAGGCCATGTTGGCCATTTAACCCACCTCAGGTGTTGTGTGGTTATTTAAGTTGTATTAAGGGGGCAGTATGGTATAAATAGGTAAGTGGTATTTAGCAGGGTAAGCTCTTAGCTACCCTTGTCAAGAGAAGCCCGTAGCTGAGAAGGAACGAGTCAGCGGAGGGGGACATGACAGGGTGATAAGGCAAGCCAGCAAGGTCAGGTTTAAGGTGTGGCATATAAGTTTAATTAAAAGGTTATTATTGGTTAATATTTGGTGCAAAGGGGGGGAGCCAGTAGTTAATAAAATAAGGAGGAGTTGGTGGGGCTGTAACAGTCTTTTGAACTGGTCAAGAGCTTCCCTCCCTCCCGCCCTGCATATAGGTAGGTGGTATAGGTTTTTCCATTTGGAGTGGTAATGAGGTGCATTTTGGGATCCTTGGCGGTGGTAGAATGTCATGCATTCTGGGTAAACGGTAGGGAACCATCAGGTATGGTATCCTCGAGTGGGAACGGTTCACTGGCTAGTGACCGTGTAGATTAAGGACCCTGGGGTGGCTGAGGTCAGCTGGGTTTAGGCCCTGAGTCTTTATAAATAGCGGCTGGGGTGGCAACTCAGTTAGATGGGCCTCGGACACAAACAAAGAGGGTTGTGGATACACTGGTACTGCCTTGGATCTTAAAAGTTATACATTTCAGTGAGCATAGTGAAGTTTAGGTGGGTGTTTACATTATGTATTGTTAAATAAAAGTTGGTTATTAATAAAGGCCATGTTGGCCATTTAACCCACCTCAAGTGTTGTGTGGTTATTTAAGTTGTATTAAGGGGGCAGTATGGTATAAATAGGTAAGTGGTATTTAGCAGGGTAAGCTCTTAGCTACCCTTGTCATGCTGACTGCACAGTCGCTTGCTTGCTGGGAGCGGAAGCAGGCAGAGCTCCATGGAAACCAAAAGTTAGTTCACGAGGGTAAACGTCCCTGCCTCACATTTTCATCCCGTTTTCATTCATTAACGAAAACAGAATTGATTTTCGTCATAGTTCTCATCAGTGGACGAAAATGTGGTGTATTTTTCGTTTTGTTTTTGTCACGGCAAAAATGCTGCTGCTGAAAATTTTGACAAAACATTTTCGTTGACGAAATTAACACTGCACATTCGCCATCCCAAGAAAAAAAAAATTCTCTAGCATTACACACTGAACTAAGGGCAGTTGAAAACCCTTTTATGAACGTTGGAAACTGAAATGTGAAAATCGTCCATTTTACAGCTTTTACATACTGAGTTTAGCAGCAGTTATGAGCATTTGAGGGTAGAAGTGTTTTTTTTTTAAAGATAACCTCAGGAGACCCTCCCAAATGCCCACAATGCATGGAAAAACAAGTACAATCTTAACTATTTCAGCCAATCTGTGAGAGAAGAGAGAGCAGTGCTTGTAGATAGTTGTCTTATTTTTTGTGTTTTCATTATGGATCCCAACATGAGCATGTGTGAGGAAATGCTCCTGATGTTGCTGAGGCTCCGAAGACATAGAAAATTGCGTGAGCGGACCAGAGTTTGTCACTATTGGACTCATCTATTGATGCAACATGTGGTGAAATTATGTAATACGGAGGCATACAATAAATAATCTCAAAAGTTCATTATTTGTATAATAAACAAAGTGTAAATAAGTATAGAAAGTCCCATTCAAAGGATCCTAGACAGCAGATACGTGGGTAGGTAGATGGCAGTTAATTCTTAGTCCTTCACCGCACCACTGTGATAATAATACAAATGCGCGCTTACCAAACAGCAAGCTTAGGAAGCTTGTGACCTTAACCCGGTCAGGGCCTTTCCAGGAGGGACCATCAAAGGAGAAACAGACCACCTTCGCTTGGGATAAGCACGCTGTTCAGCAGTTATCACTAATAGGAGAAATACCCCTGGCTAGGGATAAGCCTCAGGAGAAGTATGGCAAGAAAAGAAGGAGGGCAACATAGCGTGATCCTGCTTTCAATGTTTAATAAAATCAAATGGAAATACACTTACATTTGGATGATAAAAACAAGCACATAAGCCGGCCGGCTAAAAACGATCGCCCGTCCTACAGACGGTAATGCAGCACGTCAGCACGTCAGCCGGCCGGCTTATGTGCTTGTTTTTATCATCCAAATGTAAGTGTATTTCCATTTGATTTTATTAAACATTGAAAGCAGGATCACGCTATGTTGCCCTCCTTCTTTTCTTGCCATACTTCTCCTGAGGCTTATCCCTAGCCAGGGGTATTTCTCCTATTAGTGATAACTGCTGAACAGCGTGCTTATCCCAAGCGAAGGTGGTCTGTTTCTCCTTTGATGGTCCCTCCTGGAAAGGCCCTGACCGGGTTAAGGTCACAAGCTTCCTAAGCTTGCTGTTTGGTAAGCGCGCATTTGTATTATTATCACAGTGGTGCGGTGAAGGACTAAGAATTAACTGCCATCTACCTACCCACGTATCTGCTGTCTAGGATCCTTTGAATGGGACTTTCTATACTTATTTACACTTTGTTTATTATACAAATAATGAACTTTTGAGATTATTTATTGTATGCCTCCGTATTACATGGTTTGTCACAGCGCTGCTCCTTTACAACCATTTATATAAGTAACGTGTATCTTACTTTTAGCAGCTGCTTTTGTATATTGTTTTTGATCATTGATTGTTTTATAGTTTCATTTTTTTTGTCTTTGCACAAGTATCATTCACTAATATCCCTTCACAGCGCGGTGTTTTCCTTTTGTTTTTCCTATTTATGTGGTGAAATTAGTGTGTTTTTTTTCAACATTTTTATATGTTCAGTAACTATCAGAAATGTTTTACCCTGTAAAAATGCTTATAAATACAAACGCGCGTAAACGCAGTTTACCATGGTTACAAGCATTTGGCGTTTGAAATGCCAGTAAACTACAGTCCTGAATGCAATTTTTCTACTTTCAAAAAAATGCCTGTAACTTCAACTGCCTATAAACTACTATAAATGACTGTGTGTACATGTACACATAAGATAACATAGAGCAGAGTTCAGGGGCTGCTGGAAAAATGCCCAACTGCTCCTAAACTTCCGTTTAGCAGCTGTAGTGTACATGAGGCCTAAGCATGCGCAGAGTGACTCTATCATATAAGGCAGTGGTTCTCAACCCTTCTAGTGCCGTGACCCCTTGATATAATTTCCCAAGTTGTGGGGACCTCTAACAGTAAAGTTATTTTCGTAGCATGGGTTGTCAGCACCCAAGGCAAGATAAGTAATTTGCGCTGCTAACCCACAGACTTTTAGCGCTCCCTGAGTCCCTTCCACTTGTACAGTATTAAAACCCCTTATGGTACATTTTTGGATGTACCACTCTTTCTCTTTGTTCTCCTTTCTTTCCCTTTCATCTCTCTCTATCCCAATTTCTTGTTTTTTCCCCATCCCTCTCTCTAGCCATTTTTCTTGTTCTTTCTCTCCCTTTTTCTTTGTTCCTCCCCCTCTTTTCCTCTCCCTTCCATGTATTCTCTATTTTTATTCCTTCTCTTACTCCTTGGTGGTGGGAATGAGATGAGTGGGAGTGCTGGCATGGAGTTAGGAAGAGTGGCTGTGCTGGCGTGGAGTTGGGATGAGTGGGAGTGCTGGTGGGGAGTTCTGATCAGCCAACTTAGGTGCTCTTGATCAAAGAAATGAATGAGCGGCTGCGAAGAGGCTGCGTGGGCCGCTGCGGGCTCCAGGAACAGACCAGCTGGTCGGCCACAGGCTCCAGGGACAGCCCTGCTGGGCGGCCGCGAAAAGGGTAGGAGAGCAGTGCGGGATTCAGGAACAGCCCAGGATTCGTTAACCCCTGGCAAATCGTCATTTGAGTCCCGAGGGGGTCCCAACCCTCAGGTTGAGAACCACTGATATAAGGAGATGGATTGGGGACTGTGGAAGAAGGGGAGGATAAGAGAAGACAGAGTTAAACAGTCCCTTCATTTTTAGCGGGAGAGAGGGGAGTCACAGTTGTGCCCTCCCTTTATTGTGTTGGGGTTACAGTCCCCCCCCCTTTTCCCTCCTTCCCCTGTATTTCTATACATTTTTGGGGATGGTGCCACAATGTGGATGTTTCACAGCATGATGCTCTGACCACACACATAAATTTGTTAATTTAGTGCAAAACTCTTCACATTGCAAAGTATGAGAGGAATCTTTGCATCTGGAGGTAAAGAGGTTTAACCCCCACATATGGAAGGGTTTCCTTGCAGTTAGAGCCCTTTCACACCGGGCCGCCCGCAGCGTCAGCGGTAAAACGCCGCTATTTTTAGCGGCGCATTTCGTCCGCTAGCGGGGCACTTTTACCCCCCGCTAGCGGCCGAGAAAGGGTTAAAACCGCCCGCAATGCGCCGAAATAGCAGCGTTTTGCCGGCGGTATCCCAGCGCTGCCCCATTGATTTCAATGGGGAGCAGCAGTGGAGGAGTGGTAAACACACCGCTCCTTCACCGCTCCAAAGAAGCTGCTGGCGCTCCGGTGTGAAAGCCCTTGGGCTTTCACACTGCAGACAATGCTGCAGCTGTTTGAGGGCGGATTGCAGGCGCTATTTTTAATGCTATAGCGCCTGCAAAACACCCTCGGTGTGAAAGGGGTCTAAGAGTTGTAAAAAAGGAGATATGGGGGGTTATTTACAAAAGGCAAATCCACTTTGCACTGCAAGTGCACTTGGAAGTGCAGTCGCTCTAAATCTAACGGGTAGATCTGAAATGAGTAGAAGCTCTGCTGATTTTATCATCCAATCATGTACAAGCCAAAATGCTGTTTTTTATTTTCCTTGCCTGTCCCCCTCGGATCTACAGTGACTTTACTTCCAAGTGCACTTGCAGTACAAAGTGGATTTTCCTTTAGTAAATAACTCCCATGGCTTCCCTTAGGGACTAGTTCTAGCTACCCTAGTTGATCAATAGGAAAAAAAAAAGAAGCTGAATATGACTATTAACGTTTGGGAATAGGGTTCTGTATATGGAGGTTTCAAAGTTGTTTTTTTTGTTTTTTTTATTTTCATTTTTTTTATTCCAGCTCGATGGACTTTCATCTTTCTTGCCTTTTCCGATATTTGTATTCATTTTAGACCAGTAACATTACAAGCATATTTTCTCGAGGTCAGGACAAATTTCACAGTCTATATATAAAACTGTCAGAGCAATAGAAATGCATAATATTAGACCCAGTTTAAGATACATTTTCCATGTACAGCGCCTTGAAAAAGTATTCATACCCCTTGCAAGTTTCCACATTTTGTCATGTTACAAGCCGGCGAATCTCTACACCATAGGAACGATCATAGCAGCCGTTCCGCCGCTTGATCGTTCCTATGAGAGGCGAGAGGGGACGTCCCCCCCCCTCCCGCCGCCCTCCGGTGCCTGCTTCGACTCACCGTTACGATCGGTGAGGCGGAGAGTGGATCCGCCGGCGCCGGATCAAGATCATAGAGATTTCCGGCGGACCAGATGGTCCCCGGAGTCTCTATGATCGTCGGAGGCCGGGCGCGATGTTATGACGTCACGCCCGGCCTCTCCATTCAAAAAAACGGTGCCGCTTCGGCTTGGAAGCGGCGATCGTTTTATTTATTTTTTTAATTTCAGGCTTCCCAGCCTAGTGGTGAGATATGGGGTCTTATTGACCCCATATCTCACTATTAAGAGGACCTGTCATGTCATATTGCTATTACAAGGGACGTTTACATTCCTTGTAATAGGAATAAAAGTGATCAATTTTTTTTTTTTTTTTTTTTCAAAAAAGTGTCAGAATAAAAAAAAAAATATAATTAACAATAAAAAAAAAAAAAAAAATTTTTAAAGCGCCGCTGTCCCCGTGTGCTCGCACGCAGAAGCGAGCGCATACGTAAGTCCCGCCCACATATGAATGAAAACGGTGTTCAAACCATACATGTGAGGTATCGCCGCGAACGTTGGAGCGAGAGCAATAATTTTGGCCCTAGACCTCCTCTGTAACTCAAAACATGTAACCAGTAAAAAAATTTCAAGCGTCGCCTATGGGGATTTTTAAATACCAAACACTGGCGCCATTCCACGAGCGTGTGCAATTTTGAAGCGTGACATGTTAGGTATCTATTTACTAGGCGTAACTTCATCTTTCACAAAATGCAAAAACATTGGGCTAACTTTACTGTTTTGTTTTTTTTTAAACACAAAACAGTTTTTTTCCCAAAAAAACGCGTTCGAAAAATTCCTGCGCAAATACTGTGTGAGATAAAAAGTTGCAACAACCGCCATTGTATTCTCTAGGGTCTGATGATTTTTACATGTAGGAGCAAAGTGTCAGAATTGGCCCGGTATTGAAGCGGTTAATCTCAGTATAAATACAGCTGTTCTGTGAAGCCCTCAGAGGTTTGTTAGAGAACCTTTTTTTTTTTTTCTCAAACAAAAGATGTTTATTGAGAATTAAAAATAAGACCTACAGAAATCCAGAACACAATGGATATCAAAGACAGCAAACAACAACATTCAAGCGTGAAAAACATGCCATATACAATGGTATGCAGTTTATCCATAAAGGAAGTACAATAAAGTGTAATTGAATGATTGTTACGTAGTCATCCAGCTTAGAGTACAATATCATCATAACTATAAGTAAACGGTCCATGACTAGGTCCTCTGGAGCTAACCCAGGGACATCTAACCACGAGGACCAGTAAACAAACAGTATCATGAAGGCCAAGGAACACACCAGACAGGTCAGGGATAAAGTTGTGGAGAAGTTTAAATTGGGATTGGGTTATAAAAAAAAAATATCCCAAGCTTTGAACATCTCACGGAGCACTGTTCAATCCATCATCCGAAAATGGAGTATGGCACAACTGCAAACCTACCAAGACTCGGCCATTCACCTAAACTAACAGGCCGGGCAAGGA
The DNA here is from genome assembly GCF_042186555.1 of Aquarana catesbeiana. Taxonomy (NCBI): domain Eukaryota; kingdom Metazoa; phylum Chordata; class Amphibia; order Anura; family Ranidae; genus Aquarana; species Aquarana catesbeiana. The sequence goes on from NC_133326.1 coordinate 544,630,563, forward strand.
GAGCATTAATCAGAGAAGCAGCCAAGAGGCCCATGGTAACTCTGGAGGAGCTGCAGAGATCCACAACTCAGGTGGGACAATCTGTTCACAGGACAACTATTAGTCGTGCTCTCCACAAATCTGGCCTTTATGGAGGAGTGGCAAAAAGAAGGCCATTGTTGAAAGAAAGCCATAAGAAGTCTTGTTTGGGAGAAGCCATGTGAGGGACACAGCAAACGTGGAAGAAGATGTTCTGGTCAAATGAGACCAAAATTGAACTTTTTTTGCCTAAAAACAAAATGCTATATCTGGCAGAAAACTAACACTGCACATCACCCTGAAAACACTATCCCCACTGTGAAACATGGTGGTGGCAGCATCTTGTTGTGGGGATGCTTTTCTTCAACAGGGGCGGGAAAGCTAGTCAGAGGTAATGGGAATATGGATGGAGCCAAATATAGGGCAATCTTAAAAGAAAACCTGTTAGGGTCTGCAAAAGATTTGAGATTGGGGCGGAGGTTCACCTTCTAGGAGGACAAAGACCCTAAACATGCAGCCAGAGCTACAATGGAATGGTATAGATCAGGGATATACCTCCAGCTGTTGCAGAACTACAAGTCCCATGAGGCATAGCAAGACTCTGACAGCCACAAGCATGACACCCAGAGGCAGAAGCATGATGGGACTTGTAGTTTTGCAACAGCTGGAGGTCCACTAATTGCATATCCCTGGTTTAGATCAAAGCACATTCATGTGTTAGAATGGCCCTGTCAAAGTCCAGACCTAAATCCAATTGGGAATCTGTGGCAAGACTTGAAAATTGCTGTTCACAGACGCTCTCCATCCAATCTGACAGAGCTTGAGCTATTTTGCAAAGAAGAATGGGCAAAAATGTCACTCTAGATGTGCAAAGCTGGTAGAGACATCCCCAAAAAGACTTGCAGATGTAATTGCAGCGAAAGGTGGTTCTACAAAGTATTGACTTAGGGGGGGCTGAATACAAATGCACACCACACTTTTCACATATTTATTTATAAAAAATTTGGAAAACCAATTATCATTTTCCTTCCACTTAACAATTATGTGGCAAAGTGGCGCTCTTTGGCTCTCGCTGCTTTCAATTAAAGTGAGTGAGCCAATGAGGAGAGAGAGGGGGTGGGGCCAGACCGCGGCCTCATGTCTGAATGGACACACAGAGCTGTGGCTCGGCTAGGGTGCCCCTATAGCAAGCTGCTTGCTGTGGGGGCACTCGGTAAGAGGGAAGGGTCAGAAGCACCTGCGAGGGACCCGAGAAGAGGAGGATCTGGGCTGCTCTGTGCAAAACCACTGCACAGAGCAGGTAAGTTTAACATATTTGTTATTTTTAAAGAAAACAAACTGAGACTTTAGTAATACTTTAAGATTGGTCAGAATCGCCCAAGAAAAGAAGAAAGCCTGAGTCCTGTTATTTTGTGCTACATTTAGTTGTCCCTTTGGGTCTAGATCAGGGGTGCCCAACCTTTTGAGGAGCGAAGGCCACTTTAGCGACTTGGTAACTGGTCGTAGGCCACAGTGAGCGGAGTGGGCAGATGACAGGTCCGTGTACACTCTGCATATGCAGAGCAGACATGCACACAGCCCGCTCTACTCTATTGGCCCTTCGATCCGCCCAGACAGAAGGGGATAGAATCCCCTTCTGTTTTTTTTAAGTCGATTAGGTTGGAGATAGGCACACAAGTCCGTTTACATCTGCCGCTGCAGGGTTCGACTGGGCCCGCCTGAAAAATGGACAGGTGGACCTGATCGGACCGATCGTGTGAAAGGGGCCTAAAGCTGCTTTCACACTGATGCACTGCGGTTTACCTGCACTTCAGCTGACCTCAATCTTCACTTCTTCCTCAGGATTCCTGCTGTTATTGCTGGCTGCTGCTGTCCCCCAGGCAAGTATGGCTGGTGGCTGCTGCTGGCTGTCCTCCAGGGCTGGTAATGCTGGTTGTTACTGCTGGTGGGTACTGTTGGCTGGAACTGTTGGTGGGTACTGCTGGTGGGTATTGTTGGTGGGTATTGCTGGCTGGTTCCTGACCCACTATCCCCGAGCATCAGTATGACAGGAGCCGGTGTTCTGACATAAAGTGTCCTCCTATCGGATAGTGTCCGCCCCGTACTGCGCAGGTGCAGCGCTTGCGCAGTACGGGGGAGAAGGAGATGCCGAAAATGTCCGAAGTTGATCAGCTGACCATCAGCTGTACACGGCGCTTGGGCACTTCTTAGCGATGGCTGTGTAAGAGGGCCCCTCGCCACGCTTCGGGCATGGCCTCGCTGCGCTCGGCAACTATTTATTCTAACTCTATGTCCACTTGGATAGTAGGGAATGAACCTGGACATAGGGTGAGAATAAAAGCGCAGGCGCCGTGTACAGCTGATGATCAGCTGTTGAACTTCGGAGACTTTCGGCGTCTCGTTTGTCCTCCGTACTGGGCCTGCGCAGTACAGGGCGGACAGTATATGATAGGGGACTGTATTCGACAAGACACCGGCTCTGGAGGAAGCATGCGGCTGCAGTAGGGAGCAGAGCCGATGCTTCTTGTATCACTCCTGTCACAGGCAGAGTACATTTGGTATCACTCCGCCTGTGACAGGAGTCGGCGCTATACAGGAAGCATCGGCTCTGCTTCCTCTAGCCTGGCTCCGTTCTTCACACTTATGCTTGGTGATGGCGGGTTGGGAACCTGCGATCTGGGCTTGCCAACCCGCCGTCCCGGAGCAGGAGGTGGTGGACCATATGTGGCTCGCGGGCCAGCTTATGATTTTTTTATGTTCTACTTGAAATATATTGTATTTATGGGTTCCATATATTTTTAGAGGCCTTCAACTTATCATTCAGGCTCGGTTCATGCTGCCGCGACTAAACATCACGTGATTTGCGGTGCCACTTTGCCAGGAGATTTCCTGTTGATTTGCTAGCGATTTGAGTATGACTTGATGCGACTTTGAAGCCACTTTCAGGGAATGCCTGGATAATCTTCCTGTAATGTTGGATCCAAATCACATCAATATAGATGAGGATCAGACTTGGAGGCGACTTCCATTAAAGTCTATGGGCACAAGTCGGATAGAAGTTGTTTTTTTCAACTCTCCTAGAAGCCAGCAGTGTTTTTGCAGAAAAAAAGAATAAGTGTCTAAAGCTTTTACAAGGTTTTAGGAGCTTTTACAGGCGTCAAGCTCTTTGAAATGAAATAGAACTCAAACACTAGTGTTTAGGCGCGTTTAGCAGCTTTTATTAGCTTTAAGCATTTTTTTTTCTTCCCAAACGCTGCTGCTCCTGGATGCAATGGCAGTGGGGGGGGGTTTCTGCCTTTTAAAGCTTCTGCCACTAAATGCTGCTAAAAGCCTATGGGGGTTATTTGAGAAAGGCAAATCCACTTTGCACTACAAGTGCACTTGGAAGTTCAGTCACTGTAGATCCGAGGGGGGAACAGCATTTTAGCTTGCACATGATTGGATGGTAAAATCAGCAGAGCTTCCCCTCATTTCAGATCTTCTCCTCAGATTTACAGCGACTTCACTTCCAAGTGCACTTGTAGTGCAAAGTGGATTTGCCTTTAGTAAATTACCCCCTATGTGTGCATGGACATATAGGCTAACATGGAGGGGCGTTTAGAGGCAGGAACAAAAAAAAAACGTAAGACGCCCCTAGAAGCAGCTGTAAAAATGTCCAGTGTGCATGAGGCTTTGCTGCATTTTGCATTTTCCCGCGGCTGTGGTAAATGTAGGCTAGTGTACATGAAGCCTTAGGCTATTAGCTTTTTTTGAGCTTCAGTGTCTAGGAGCAGAAAAAAAAAATTGTTTTTGGAGCGTTTTTTTTAACCAAAAAGAAAACACTAAACCATTCCTAAACAGCTTTTTTTATGTACTGTAAAAATGCTAAAGCTCTTAAAAGCTACTAAAATACTACTACAAGCCAGCACAAAAAGGCTATTATCTGTGTTTTTTCACCTAGCTATTTTGTCTAGCATTTTTTGAACTTCTAAAAAACGCTAGTGCACATGAAGCCTTAGGGCATCAGATCAATGTTCATTTATCATTAACCATGATAATTTTTAATTAACTAATTCAAATGGGATAGTCATTGTTTTCCCTGACCTAGCAATCAATATTTTTATGGCTATAAAGGTGAAATCGAATAGTTGTTTGGAATGTCCAGGCGCCTTCACCACAGATTTATTTATTAAAGGATATGTAAGCCTTTGTGTTTTAAAAAACAAGCATGTCATACTTACCTCCTCTGTGCAGTTGGTTTTGCTCCGATCCTCCTCTTCTGGGGTCCCTTAGTGGCGCTCCTGGCTCCTCCTCTTCTCGAGTGCCCCGTTGGAGAAGCGCTCTCCCTCGGGGCACCCGTGCGGGCACGCTCCCGTGTCTTGCTGCTGCATCCATCGACACAGACAGTAGGACTCGGCTCCGCCCCCCAGCTCCCCCCGTCATTGGATGTGATTGACAGCAGTGGGAGCCAATGGCTGCGCTGCTATCAATCTATCGAATCAGAACTCGAGACACCAACTGGAGCGCGTGTCCCCAGCGCAGGAACGATCGGGCTCCGGTAAGTAAAAGGGGGGCTCTGGGGGGCTGGTGCACTACAAAAGGTTTTTCACCTCAATGCATAGAATGCATTGAAGTGAAAAACCGCAAGGGTTTACAACCCCTTTAAAGCCCATAATGGAGATTTTTTGAGCTTGATTTGCATGAGGAAGTATATAAAAATGTATATACAAATCCAAAATCTTTGAACTTTCAGACATGTCCACCAAACATGATATATTGTTCTCTCCTGACTGCAACCCCTAAAACATGCAGAGGAAGCCCTTGGAACGTACACTATTACCAAAAGTATTGGGACGCCTGCCTTTACACGCACATGTAGTTTAATGTCATCCCAGTCTTAGTCCGTAGAGTTCAGTATTGAGTTGGCCCACCCTTTGCATCTATAACAGCTACAACTTTTCTGGAAAGGCAGTCCACAAGGTTTAGGAGTGTGTCTATTGGAATGTTTGATCAGTCTTCCAGAAGTGCATTTGTGAGGTCAGACACTGATGCGGACGAGAAGGCCTGGCTCGCAGTCTCCGCTCCAATTCATCCCCATGGTGTTCTATCGGGTTGAGGTCAGGACCTATGTGAAGGCCAGTCAAGTTCCTCCACCCCAAACTTGCTCATCCATGTCTTTATGGACCTTGCTTTGTGCACTGGTCCAAATCATTTGGTGGAGGGGGGATTATGGTGTGGGGTTGTTTTTCAGGGGTTGGGCTTAGCCCGTTAGTTCCAGTGAAGGGAACTCTTAAAGCATCAGCATACCAAGACATTCTGGACAATTTCATGCTCCCAACTTTGTGGGAACAGTTTGGGGATGGCCCCTTCCTACTGCAACATGACTGTGCACCAGTGCACAAAGCAAGGTCCATAAAGACATGGATGAGTGAGTTTGGAGTGGAGAAACTTGACTCAATATTGAACCCTACGGACTAAGACTGGAATGACATTAAAGTGCATGTGTGTGTAAAGGCAGGTGTCCCAATACTTTTGGTAATATAGTGCATTGGACCCAAATACCACTGCAGTAATACGTTTTAATTTGCTTCAACAATCGAGGTACCTATATAGGAACTAAAATCATGAAGTGTCAATATGTACCAATCATTAGGATCCAATTCTATTTTCAAATGACTTTCCCATTTGAGCATAAATGGGCTTTTACCAGATATAGAGTGAGCAAAGTATAGTGTACATCTCTGAGATGGAATCCTATCAAGATTTTTACACAATTATTCCATTGATGTAATCCTTGTAAGACCTAAGTAAGATTTCAAGTTCAATTGAACGTAATGATATAATTCTATATCTGTAAGTTGGAATTGATCCTGTAATGTTTGCCTTGTCAGGATTCCTTATATCTGCTATATGTATTAGACGCCTTTCACACAGAGGGCTGTTCTGCCGCAGTTAAAAGCATATACTATGTTCTGTGAAATTCAAGACTCCAGGCACTGCGATCAGCTGCATTTGTACAGCGAGATTACCTGCGTTTAAATGCGGCTGCGTTTAGCTGCGTTTGGAACATTCTTGCCATTTCTGATGTGCTTCCTGTTGCTTTTCTTTCCTTGTTGCCGCTGCTATCCGCAGGAGAAATAGTACACTGCGATTACCTGCAGTTATGTGCAGATAGCTGCGCTAAATCGCTCCTTGACGCAGTCAATTCTATTTTTTCTATCCGCACCAAACTGCATGTAACTAAATCGCAGCTAAACGCAGTGTGTGCTTTTAGCTGCGGTAGAAAACTAGAAAATCCGCAGCTAAAAGCACAATTCTATCTGTCTGTGTGAAAGGGGCCTTAATCCCTTATTGGTCCACCATTTAAACTCTGTAGGGTTAAGACCTGGAGCAAATGTAGAATTGTTGAGGAGGGGGATAATAGACTATGTAGGGATTTAAGTCCATGGGGTTGATTTACTAAAGACAAATTGACTTTGCACCACAAGTGCAGTCACTGTAGATCTGAGGGGAAGATCTGAAATGAGGGGAAGCTCTGCTGATTTCTATCATGTACAAACAAAAATGCTGTTTTTTATTTTCCTTACATGCCCCCTCAGATCTAAAGTGACTGCACTTCCAAGTGCACTTGGAGTGCAAAGCGGATTTGCCTTTAGTAAATAAACCCCTATATGTTGTATTCAATCTGTCCCATAGACTAAATTAAAATGACAAAGCCGGTTGTCTTTTTTTATTTATTTTTTTATTTAGTTAGTGACTCTTGGTATGGAATGAGTTGCCACAGTTGCAATGTTTATCACTTTTTGGGATGCTATAGAAGAGGATGTGGCTCTGGACTGGAAGTTGTGTCTCTTATGATAACAAGGCTCTCATTTGATTACATAGTTTTTTTATTACTTTATTACTCATCATGTTCTTGCAGTCCGGCATCCAAGAGTGACGGGCGGAAGTGTATAAATATTTATAGAGGATGGCTGTCCCATCCTGTGTCACTGTGGAGACTTCCCAGCCACTCTGACCTTCTATTTTTATCTGTTGTAGGAGCCGGGTGGACACCACTGCTGGAACCAAAGAGACATGACGGGGGAATGGTCAGACTGGATGGACGGCTGTACAGTGACATTGGCGCTGGCCCTGGGTTTCCTGGGGCTGCTGTATTGGTGAGTGTTCTTCAAAGAAAAGTGTGAATCTGCCTGCCTCCTTATCAGGGACTGAATTTTCTGCCTTAGAGTTCCCAGCTCCACCCCCCTGCTGCAGCCATTAGTCAGCTTTTCTCCCCCGTTGGAGTTTTAATTTGTTTTAAAATTTAGTGAGTGCAGCAGGAGGAGTGAGACACTATAGGAGACATGCAGAAGAAGCAGAAATTTAAAGTTTTGGGTGGACTTTTGAATTTAAAGGGCAGTGGCAGACAACAGGGCATTTTAGTCTGTGATCTGTTAATACTCTGCAGGATGATGCACTGCAACTGTTAGTGAGTAGATTTTTTCTCATAGTACGTAAAGTGGTTGTAAACCTCTGAAATGAAAAATGAACAGAGCAAACACCTCTGTAGTGTATACTAGCCTCAATTCAAAGCATTGAGTGTGATTTCTATATCCTCTCTTCCCCCTGCTAGCTGCATTAGTCAGTTCTGGCAGGTTATCTGGGGAGACAGTCCTGACTCTCCCTCCAGCACAGAGAAGGTGATTTACAGCCTTAGCTGTGCATGTTTCCCTATGAGACTGTGTGTGTGTGTGTGTGGGGGGGTGGTCTTTCCCCCCACTTTTTTTAGATTACACTCAGCTCTCTCTATGCTGTGCAGTGTGTGACGTCAGATCCCCTGCTTGCTGGAACTGAAAAACATCCTTTGATCGATGTGTTCTGCGGCTGTAGAGAAGCAAGGGCTGCAGATAAACAGGTACAATGTATGTAGGAGGATTTGTTTCATCTCTGTGTATCACCTGAGGCCAGTCACTTCAGTTGGTATATGGAACAGTTCACAACCACTTTAAAGACGAGACTGGGGCCTTTTTGTTACCCGATTTTGTGTTGTGCCAAACTCTCCTCCTTCAGGGGGTGGAACTGGAAACTGAGAACACACTGGCCACACAGGCTCAAATTCGGGGGCCATTCAGTACAAGAGGCTACTGGTAATCTCCAGGATAAGAAGCAAACCAGGGTGACAACCATTCAGCGGGTGATGTGTCTAAGTTAAACTTCCAACAGGAACAGTAGACCGCTGTTATTTAAAAGGACATTCCACACTCAACTGGTATTGAAGTTATTGACACATGTTGACAGCTTGAAACACCAAAATTCACAGCTTTCTATCTTCCACGGTGCATTTTCTGCAGCACAAAGAAAATTCATTAGGGAGAGTGAGACCCTCTAATAATTGCAGCAGCAGATGGGTAAAGCTGAGAAGTTGCGTAGCGGTCTTGCATCAAATGAGAGCAGGGGCTTCAATGCACTAGTATCCCCACATATTGGAAATGCTGGATTGTTGGACAGACCCCTGGTGAAAAGTGGAAATGGGTGCTTGCATGGTGCGCATACGCAATGATGGTGACTTTCATACTAGATCACCATGGCTCGGGCCTCCTCATGTTCAGATCATGACATTTCATGGTGTAATTTGTTGCCCTGTACACAGCCTATAGTTGAATAAATTACGTTTCTGTTTGTGTTCAAACATGAGATATGCAGCATGGCATTGCACAGGTTATTGCAGGACCTCTGTCTGTAGTGTGAGAACTAATATTTCCTGGTAAGAAACTACATAACCCACCTGGATCCCTAAGTCAAGTGCTGGTGCAGGTGAGAGCTACGCAGTAAGAAGATCTGACGCAGACACACACAGGCAGAGCATTCACAGGCACACAGAGACAGAGCTCACTGATACAACTACTAGAGTTTTTCATTTTATTACATTAGCATTCCCATATGTGATGCACACATTGAATGCTGTGGGACCCGGAACAGGAAGTTGCCAGTACCCTTGTCAAATAGGGACAACATAGCTGTAGCAATACATGGACATAGGGGATTAAATCAGTCATCACAAGGTAAGGCAAACAAACAGCATAAGTAATATAGCCATTCTAATAACTAGTTAAAAAAACAAAAACAATTAACAGTGTAGAATACTTTTAACTGTTGCCATTGCTGGAGGACATAAGACACTTACCCAGAAGTCTCTCTGCCTGTTCTCCGTGGCGGCCAGGGAGGACACAGCAGGGGGTAGCGCTTTGACCAGGCCCCCTGGTGACTTTCCGGCAAATTGATCCTGATAAGGTAAGACAAGCGTGAACCAAAACCTGCCATGTCTGTGTTGGAGAGGAGATCCAGGTGGGTTGTATTCCCAACCAGGCTGCTGTGAATGAAGCTGTTTTATCTCTTCTACTTCGTATACAATGCAATTTTTGTAATTTTACTGCTCTGTTGGCCTCATCATGACCTGAACTCTGCATATCGTCCACGCCTCTGGGGATCTTCCAAGGCCCCCAGCCATGTGTGTTGTAACAGGGATATGTGCTGATAAGCTCTATAGCAGGGATAGTGAATTAAAATTCAAAGAGGTCCAGTCACTAAAAGAAATTTCCGGTCGAGGTCTGAATCACAAGTCTGTGCCATGAAAGATTGTACGCATCGTCTTTCCTTTTTTGGCGCAAACCACACTCTCTGGCGCTTTTTTTTACTGTTTCCTCCACACACTCTGGTAATACCCTGTAAATGTCCCCAATAGTGTCCCCCCTTACATCAGGTGCCCCTACCAGAGTAATTCATTACATTGGGTGCCCTCATAAATCAGTTGCCAACACCAGAGTACCCCCTTATATCAGGTATCCCCATCAGAGTGCCCCCTTGCATTTGGGTTATTTATCAGAAGGCCCCCTTACATCTGATGTTTCCCAAAATCAACATAGGGTAGGGAATATCACCGCTCCAGGTAGGTCAGACAAAGGTAGAAAACCTCTCCTCCAGTTAAGAAGCCCAGGTGCTGGCAATGCATATAGCAATCAACATCGGAAGAAGTTCTGGACAGCCGCACTCCAAAAAAGTTTTTGCCTTTTATTAAAAAAATATCATCAAAAATACATGTCACAGCAGAACGGACAAAAGAGCTTATGCGTTTCACACTACAAACAGTGCCTAATCAAGCTACGATTAAGCACTGTGGTGTGAAACGCGTAAGCTCTTTTGTCCGTTCTGCTGTGCCATGTATTTTTGATGATATTTTTTGAATAAAAGGCAAAAACTTTTTTGGAGTGCGGCTGTCCAGAACTTCTTCCGATGTTGATCTGGTGTCTCCCATCGGTGTTCCCCCTTACATCATTTGTCCGTATCAGAGTGCCCCTTTACATCAGGTGTGCCCATCAGAGTGTCCCCATCAGAGTGCCCCTTTACATCAGGTGTCCCCATCACAGTGCCACCTAACATCAGGTGTTCCAATCAGCCCCTTATTTTATGTTAAGGGGCACATTGATGGGCATATATTATGACTGGTTCTCTTTCTTCAGGTATTCTGTGTCGGCATTCTCGCAGTTGGAAAAGATGGGGATAAGACATCCGAAGCCAATCCCATTTATCGGGAATGTTCTGCTCTTTCAGAAGGTCAGTTGTACCTATTCATCGTATAGGAACTCACTGAGCAATGACGTCCCTATGCTTCAGCCAATGAAGTGCGATTATGGTTAGCATTAAAGTAGATCTGATCCCAAGGCTTTTTTTCCTTTTATTTTTCTGTACTGAAATTGCCTGCCCTGATTTTGCTGCACAATATGTATTAGAAACTGCAGCAAGTCAGATAGAGCTCCTCTCATTTCCTGGCTAGAGGACATCCAGAATCATCTAGCAGTTCCCACCCAAGCTTGGTTGTTCCTGGCCTTCCCGTTTCATTCATTGGATCTCCGTTATTTGATCATGGAGGATCAACATCATATGTGAGTTTTACCCAGGATGGTCTGCATGCACATTCAGTCTGCCATAGAACACCCACTGTAGAATGACACCCACCCATCAAAGCATTTTGATATTTGCTTAACTCCTCCCAAAAGCCAGCCTTTTAGCTACCTGAGAGGAGTACTGAGGCAGGATGCTGTGATGCCTTCAGAAAGCCATGTGCAGCACCCTGCCACCAACACACACATGCCATGATCTGTCTGTATTGCATAGAAGAGCACTGAGACCCAGTGATGACACCACTGAATCTAGAAAGATAAGTAATGAAAATGGAAAGGATTTAGTTAGAAAAATGTCACTAGCTTGTTGATGGGGGGGAACAGCAGAAACCAGGGAAGGCAAAACATAAACAGGTATAGGTTCAGCTTTAATGTAATTTTCAATATTGATAAATCTGCAGCTTTCTTTAAAATCCCCAATGAATGGTCTTGCCATGAAGATCCTTATTCAGGCACTTCCTGTTATGGGTTGACAACACACTAGCCATGTCTTCCAGTTGTGGCGTCACCTTGTCACATACATGCACCCCTGGTGGAGACTATACATAGTCATGCCAAAGCATATGATTTACTGTTGTCACTATCAGGAATCCAGTCCAGAGCAATGACGTACAGTTTATACTGAAGCGAGTACATGTAATCAAGAAGTGCCAGTTGGAATGACTGACATTATAGAACGTTGGTTCTCCTCTGTGTCTTCATGTACACACTGGGGTTGATTTACTAAAACTGGAGAGTTTAAAATCTTGTGCAGTTGTGCATAGAAACCAGTCGGCTTGCATTTTTTTTTTAGTTGTCAAAGCTTAAAATGATTGTAAAGGTAAATTTAAAAAAAACAAACATGTCTATACTTACCTGCTCTATGCAATGGAATTGCACAGAGCGGCCACAAACCTCCTTTTTTCGGGTCCGCCGCCAGCGCTCCTGGCCCCTCCCCTCTGTCCAGTGCCCCCATGGGAAGCCGCTTCCTATGGGAGCACTCCTGCATGCTCATACCCGAGCTCTGCTGCTGCCTCCATTGAAATAGACAGTGGGATTCGGCCCGCCCCCCCTGCTCCCTCATCACTGACTTTGATTGACAGCACTGGGAGCCAATGGCTCCTGGCGCCCCAGCAAAGCCAGAGAGACCTGAACGTGAGGGGAGAGAAGAGCTGCAGACGTGCACAGCGATGGATCGAATGAGGGCTTAGGGTAAGTAAAAGGAGGGGGGGATGAATGGAGATTGCTGACACCTAAACATTTTTTTAACAAAAAAACATGAACTATGTGTATCATCACAGGGTGATACTGTGGATACACAGGTAGCAGTGTGCCAACGTCCCAATATTGTTTGGAAGAAATTACAGTAGAAACATGGACTTTATAGGCACACGTGTGTATTAGGTAAAAAATTGAAAGTTTTTAATAGGATAAAGTTAAAACCATTGTATACAAACACATTAAAAAACATATAATTGAGTGACCTCAAGGACTCTTATAAAACCCTAATACATATATGTATACCACATGTAAAAAACACAAAGGTTTGGAATACGTAGAATTATATAAATCCAGTGGTTTGGATACGTGGAGAGTCGTGTTCGGAGGTCGCTCAGAAAATCGCTCTACATGTTACGCGCATTGATGCGCTTCTTCAGGAGCTTGCATATCTAATAAACATGTAGGAAGGTAGCATAAGAATACATCATAATATTCAGAAAGAAAACATACTTCTATTTAAATAAAAAGACGATAGTCACTCTGGTGAGGCCCAACAATGCATGCAGCCCAAAAAAAGTAGCCAAAGAGGGGACAGGAAACAGGGCCCCTCCATGTGGGGACCCATATTTATATATAGCAAGGTAGCATATTTATAGAAAAATATATGGTGAACATATGGCCAATATGTATTGCATTATTGTACTCTTACAAATAAATATTTACATAGATAAAGAGTTCTCACAAAATAACAAAATATATAGATTTATGAATGAAATTTATAAATGATGAATGATTTATGAACACGGGGCAAGAGAATAGTTCCCTAGTTTCAGAGTAAACAATGTATAAATGTATACAGAGTAGAGAGTACAATAAAGTAATACACATTGGCCATATGTTCAACCATATATTTTTCTATGAATATGCTACCTTGCTATATATATATATATATATATATATATATATATATATATATATATATATATATATATATATATATATATATATATATGTGTCCCCACATGGTGGGGCCCTGTTTCCTGTCCCCTCTTTGGCTACTTTTTTGGGCTGCATGCATTGTTGGGCCTCACCAGAGTGACTATCATCTTTTTATGTATATATAAGTATGTTTTCTTTCTGGATATTATGATGTATTCTTATAATACCTTCCTAAATGTTTATTAGATACGCAAGCTCCCGAAGAAGCGAATCAATGTGCGTAACATCTAGAGCGATTTTCTGAGCGACCTCTGAACACGACTCAACCTCTCCACGTATCCAAACAACCACTGGATCTATATCATTCTACGTATTCCAAACCTTTGTGTTTGTTACATGTGGTATACATATATGTATTAGAGGTGTTATGAGAGTCCTGGAGATCACTCAATTATATGTTTTTTAATGTGTTTGTATACAATGGTTTTAACTTTATCCTATTAAAAACTTTCAATTTTTTACCTAATACACACGTGTGCCTATAAAGTCCATGTTTCTACTGTAATTTCTTCCAAACAATATTGGGACGTTGGCACACTGCTACCTGTGTATCCACAGTATCACCCTGTGATGATACACATAGTTCATGTTTTTTTTGTTAAAAAAAATGTTTAGGTGTCAGCAATCTCCATTCATCCCCCCCTCCTTTTACTTACCCTAAGCCCTCATTCGATCCATCGCTGTGCACGTCTGCAGCTCTTCTCTCCCCTCACGTTCAGGTCTCTCTGGCTTTGCTGGGGCGCCAGGAGCCATTGGCTCCCAGTGCTGTCAATCCTATTAAACTAATATACACGTGTGCCTATAAAGTTCATTTTTCTACTCTAATTTCTTCTAAACATTTTTTTACCTTAATACAAGGAATGTATTAAGGTTAAAAAAATGTTTAGGCTTTACAACCACTTTAATTGAACACGTTGAAGTTAGAAGCTGATTGGCTACCATGCACCAGTTTTGCACTCTCCAGTTTTAGTTCATCAACCCCATTGTATTTTCTTCGTAGCCTCCCTGACGGTATACCCGAGTGTGGCTCGGGGTTAAATTTCAGCACCATTAGCGGTAACCCCGAGCCATACTCGGGATTGCATTGCAGGATCCTGGTGCAGGTTACTTACCTTGTCCCCAGGATCCTGCGATGTCCCCCCGCAGTGTCTGCGAGCTCTATCCTCCTCCGAAGCCTCTCTGTGCCAGGCTCCGTTCCCTGCGAGCGTCGCAACGCGCGGCGGCAAATTAAAAAAATTAAAAAATCATAACACATACAGTACCGTAATCTTACAGATTACATTACTGTATGAAATCATTTCACATCCCTTTTGTCCCTAATGCTTTGCCCAGTGCCCTGCATGCACTTTTATATTATATATACTGTTCTTTCTGCCTGGAAACTTGAGATTGTCCATAGCAACCAAAAAGTGTCCCTTTACGTCAAAAGTGGCTTTAGACAGCTAGAAAACAGCGATAGTAAATTAGAACACTTGCAGAATTGAGCTATAGTGAATCGTGGGGAAATTTATTTTATTATTATTTTTTTAATTGTTTATATTTATGTATTATATTATAATTTATGATTTTGTGTTTCAAACTTCATCATACCCGGGATATCTACTAGACTCTTGGTGGACAGATTTAAGTGTATTATTGTTAAGAATTATAGGCCTACAATATAAAACGCCAAATTTCCATGCAAAATAATTGTACCGCTTCCAGCACCTAAAATCCGAAATAATCATACCACCAGGGAGGTTAACTACCTCTGCTTTTCAGCAATGTTTTTCTATACTCTGACACAAACTTATTTAATTGTCCAGGAAGGTGACACAAATCTGTCCTCTTGATACAACAGAATCAGCTGTATTATTTTAGTATGTGTTAAATTAAATATTGTGTCTTTTAATACTGTCATTGTGCAGGGATTCTGGGAAGGAGCCAACAAGATAATAAAAACATACGGACCAATTACAGGGTAAGGACTGATTGGATGGAATTGTAAATCTTTTTATATCTACATTAAGCTCTCAGATCAAAATGATTCAATTCTTTTGATCAAAGCCCCTTTTCGAAGCTGTCAGTTTTGAGTGGAGCTCAGGAAGTGCAATATTGAAATTCCTTCTGCGTTTCTTCAGGGAACACTGAAACATTCACTCTCTGCACCAGAGGATCTTACACTCTAATGTCCCAGCAAAGTCATACACCATTATTATATACTAAAATCAAATCCTGGACACAACAAAAAAATACCCTTGCAGTGGGGCCCCCTGCACAGCAAGGGTTGGATGTTTGTTACGCCCAAGGGTGCATGGATAAGGAGTAAGGCTGGCCATACATTATACAATTTTCTTGTACAACTTTCCTTTAGATTTACCAAAACCATATAATAAAAAGTAAAACCTAAAAACTTTCAATTTGTATGCAATCAGGCAAGCCCTTGCACTACATAGTTGAAGGTAAATCTAAAGAAAATTTAATAGGAAAATTGTATGGTGTATGGCTAGCTTAATACTTACCTTATTCCTCGCTCTATCTAGCAGGGTCCCTCCAGCTAAGCGACCGGTGCTGTTAAGCCTTTCCTCTGCCACAGTTCCACGGTTTCCTCTATTTACAATGCAGGGTTAATAGTCCTGCATTGTGCATGAATCAGAGCTTCAGGGAGATGAGAGTGCTGGAGCGAGGTATACAGTAAGGGCCGTTCCCACTGCTGCGATGTCAGACATTGCATGTGATTTGCACCGCACTGCTGTGCAAATCACATGTGATGTCTGTGCGATGCAAATCAAGCCATACAGATAGTATGGCTGAATTTGCATCACATTCCGTCCAAACTCGTGCAGGACCCTTTTTTTTTAGTCTGCACCAGAATTGGATCCCATGGGTGTTCACTGTCCGAATTGAGAGTTTGCATTGCGATATGTGAGCTGATCTGGGGGTGTCATTAACTTTGTATTGACACTCCCAGCGGTTCGCATAGGGCAGTGTGAACTGCCTGCAGGAGACATGCGATGCGGGAACTTGTACTGGATTTGCAGGGTTCCTGCATCACTGCAGTGTGAACCAAGCCTTAGTAATACAGCCTCTTCCTGTACCCCTAGACATAACAAGCATTTAACCCTTGCAGTGAGGGGGGGGGGGTCCCACTGCAAGGGTTGTTTTTATCTAGTTCTCAAAGTTGGGCTTTATTATAGCTCTGACATATTCTGCAGCGTTGTACTGAGAACGCTTAGCCATTCACATCAGTCTCTTTACCAGAGGAGCTTACACTGTAATATCGCCACCACAGTTACACACAATGATTATTATTATTATTATTATTATTATTATTATATATTTATATAGCAGTGCTGTGCGGAGAACAATGAACCAGTCATATCCGTCTCTGCACCAGAGGTGCTTATACTCTAATGACCCCTCCACAGTCCTATACCAGCTATAGTAAGCAGGTAGCCTATCAGCATGTGTTTGTATGGTGGAAGAAGACCAGGTCACCTGCAGGAAAATACAGGGAGTGTATAGAAATACCATGCAGAAACTCCTTTCTTATCTTTTTTGTGTGTATTATAGATACTACATGGGTCGACGTCCGATGGTTCTGTTATCGGACCCGGAAGCCATTAAGCAAGTTCTTCAGAAGGACTTTGCAAATTTTACCAACAGGATGGTAAGTTATCGCTGAAAATAGTCCTTTTTAATAGGAAGTATGTTCTCAATAATTGTGGTTCATGAATGCAGGATGTTCTCATGTAGTATACCACACTCCACCCAGAACGGTGACATATCTGTACTTAAAGGCATTGTAAACCCCAACGATGAACTTCTCCTATTTGGTTTCTTTTTTGTCTTATAAATATAATATTCATATATTTGTTTGATAGGTGCAAAAAATGCCTATTAATCCTGCCAGAAATCTTGTGAGCTGATAATTTCCTGTGTACTCTGCTTGTTCTGCATTCTTATTGGTTTGCATTGTTCCTAACTATCTCTGAGGATTAAAGAACTTCCCTCTTTCTATATATTATGGAGAATAGGAGAAGGGAAAGTGCTCTAAAGTCTTGCACTAGGGTGACAACTCTGATTCTCCCTATATTTAGTATGATGAGTGAATGTTGTCACCCTTAAACAGCTAGTGTGTTACTGGCAGGATCGCCAGGTGAAAATAAAGGGAAAAGAAAACTAATGCAGCCAGAACATCTAAAAAATGGTAAGCTGCAACATATTACATTTTTGTTTAGGGGTTTAGCTTTAATATATGAGAAAACATTTGAAGGGAGTCGTTTTCTGAGCATCTCTTGCATGAAAGAAGTTCACCTCGTTGGTATCCAATTAAATATAATGCTATGCAACATGATTATAATGTTTTTTTTTATGTTTTCACATCTTTACTTGCTGTGTTATATTTGTCCTGATTATATTTCATGTAGAGATTTGTCACCACTAGAGGGAACATCCAGTTGTGTCGCTGGATTCTACCTTCATAGATTTGGTTGTTCGGTGACCCTGTTGGGTTTTTCTAACTTTCTTTCCTCTAAAAACTCTGCAGAAGCTGAACTTGGTCACAAAGCCGATGAGTGACAGCTTGTTGTGTCTGCGGGATGAAACGTGGAAGCGTGTGCGCAGTGTCCTCACACCCTCATTTAGTGCGGCTCGCATGAAAGAAGTGAGTTTCCCTCCGCTGATTATTTCTAGGGACCGGTGAGGGAGCTAGTGCTGGACATTCATTGAAGGTTTTCAGACTGGAAGACATAAAGTGTGACACTTGATTTGGTGGATGAGGAATGCAGTATTGACTAGACCCAGATAACTACTTAATGCTAAAAGTTTATTTGTTTGGAGCTTTAGGTATAAAAAATTTAAATTTCAAAATGTGCACTGCGCTACTCAACAGATTAGGAAAAACTGCAAACACTACAATCAGACAAATTTGAGTGGATAATGGATATATTAAGTGCAGCGCTAATCCATATTGTGTGTATGTATTAGAAAATTGTGCAAGTTTGCAAACAGTAAGTATAACACATTGACTGTGCAAAATATAGTGCTAGGTGCAAACAACAATAAATATAAATACAATTTATAAATTGAAATCAATAAAAAGTCCATATATGTGAAATGGCATTGTGAATAAATAACCCATAAGGGGAAAAAAAAACAGTCCAAACAGGTGAAATGAAATTATAAGTGTTTAGGTAAAAATCAATGTTGAAATTAAGGATATATTAGACCGTTGAAGCATAGGCCACCATCCAGTCACTCTCAGGAAACAACATGTGAGGTCAGCTTCTGTTTGGCCTTGTCACCGGACCCAATCATGGACTCCACCATTCATAAAAGAAAAAGGCCACCACATAGTGTAAAACCATCAACTATGGGTTTTATTGTAAAAGGTAGAACACTTACATCAATGATATAAACAGGCGAGATAAGGTATGTGATTACAAATGCATCCAAGAAGCACAGTAACGTGGATCTAGTTCAGACTACCCAACTGGGGCAGATGATGTTCTATTGAAGGAAACTGGTCGGGTAGTCTGAACTAGCTCCACGTTACTGCGCTTCTTGGATGGATTTGTGATCACATACCTTATCTCGCCTGTACCACTTAAGATCTCCAATACTAACCAACTGGCACATAGACTAACCATAGCTCTTCAGAATAGGGGGTGTTATTGTATATTAGGGTATGCAGCGTTAGGGCAACTTATTTATTTTGAATACAATGGCATTGTAGCATAATCCTTTATTTTTAATGGAGTACACCAGTGGTGTGATGCAGTGTGGGTCCATTGCTTGCTAATGTAACTGCACATTGGGGTGCAATTCAAAATGATTTATACTAAATGCACTTTAGCTCTCTTTATTAACATGCGGGAAACCCTGCGAATCCTGTGAGGGTTCCTGCATCACACCTGAATCGCCGACAGTTCACACTGACATCTGTGAACCGCTGCAGGCGTCGCTGTAAAATTAATGACATCCCCAGATCGGTTTTCAGATCGTAGTGCGACGTGTAAAATGGTGCAGGAACTGGCTCACATAGGTGTGAACAAAAAAAGTGTCCTGCACCATTTTGGTGCGAATGCCATGCAATTTGAGCCATGCAGTTTGTATGGCTAAATTTGCATCGCACAGACATTGCATGTGATCCGCACAGCAATGCGGTGCGAATCACATGCAATGTCTGTGATCGCACAAGTGTGAACCCACCACAAGGGATTATCTTATTGTAAATGTAAGTGTCAAATCTTATGGGGTTCAGGGCTGGGTTAGGTGTTTTATCATGCCTAGGGATAGGTTAAAGCTTACTTCACTACCTTGCACAGATATATAGGGCAGGGAGGTTGAAGTCCTTTCAGGAACTGGTAGAGGAGTATGCGATCTCCAACAGGTCATTTTACAGATATCTGCAACTCAGGCATGCCCTGGAGGCACAATTTGGGAAGGAAATGCCAGTGTGGTGCGAAATGACCTCTTTGAGAAAGCTGATCGATGCGGGATCCACAAGGGGTCTGATCTCGGACATGTATGGGTGCTTGAAAGCAGCAGCTCAGGAAGGCCTGGTTGAAAATAAAAACAGGGCTAGATGGGAAAAAGATGTGGGCACAATGTCTGACGATCAATGGGATCAAGTCTTGGCGCTGGGTCCCAGGGTCACTCTCTCTCCTTCACAAGTGATGTCTCATCTGTATCTGTTATACAGAGCATATTACACACCTATGAAGCTATTCAAGTGGGGCAAGAGACCCGATGCGAAATGTCAGAGATGCAGAGGGGGACATGGGGATTTGATCCACATGTTCTGGCGTTGCCCCAAGTTGCATAGATATTGGGAAGGGATAGTGGGGAAAATAAACTTAGTGTTTGGGACATCGCTGAGGGTGGAGGCGAGGGAGTGCCTGCTGGGCTTGAAGGGGGAGGGAGGGATTTCAAAGGATATACAGACGGCAAGAGATAGATGCTTGTTCCAGGGAAAAAAGCTTATCGCACAGCATTGGCAGAGGAAGGAGGCCCCGACATTGACAGAATGGGAAAATGCAGTAAGGGAAGTGGTCTGTAGGGAAAAGTATATCTATAAGAAAAGGGGTAATTATAATAAATTTGAGAAAATATGGAAAGCATGGTTGGACTGGGAGAGAGTTGGATAAGAGGTGGAGCGAGGATGGCATAGGACGTGAGGGATGTAGGGTATGTGTGAGGATGTATGACGGGTGAGGGGAGGAGAAGGGGGGGGGATAGGGGAAAATGAAGAAATTGTTTCTATGTTTCCCTTCTTGAAGGTTACAGCTTATGGATATTTTTGAATTGGTATATACTGGATGTAGAGAATTCTATGGGAGTAATTGATGATCTTATTGAGCTGGCGATTTTAGTGGCAGTCCCTATCTGTATATTTCTTTTTCTTTATCTTTTTTTGATGTGATTGTTGTATATGCTGTATCGGATAACTTTTTCAAATAAAGAGATATTAATTAAAAAAAAAAAAAAAAAGCTTACTTCAGCCTTCCCTTCAGTAATGAGGAGTTGTACAGGCTCTTCTTTCTGTACGGAAATGGCGTGCTCTGATTTCACTGCACACTCTGAGCTTTTCATGTTGTGCATTAGCAACTGCAGCAAGTTAAGCAGAGTCTGCTAAATTTCCTGGCTGGAGGGTATGCAGCATCATCTAGCCCTTTCCTACCTGGCCTAATTGTCCATGGACCACCCCTAACATTCAACCGATTTCAGTTCTTTCAAACACGGATGCTCAGCATCAGGGCAGCCATCAGAAATTTTTGGGCCCCTTACACAGCTTTAGGCCTACCCCCCCCCCCCCCCAGCCCGACAACCAACATTCCCCAGGGCCTGCCCATGGGCCATCCCACCGAATACGCACTCAGCTCCCCTCCTTACACCTGTATATGTCAGTCCCCCTCCTTACACCTGTATATGTCAGTCCCCCTCCTTACACCTGTATATGTCAGTCCCCCTCCTTACACCTGTATATGTCAGTCCCCCTCCTTACACCTGTATATGTCAGTCCCCCTCCTTACACCTGTATATGTCAGTCCCCCTCCTTACACCTGTATATGTCAGTCCCCCCTCCTTACACCTGTATATGTCAGTCCCCCTCCTTACACCTGTATATGTCAGTCCCCCTCCTTACACCTGTATATGTCAGCCCCCCTCTTCACACCTGTATATGTCAGCCCCCTCACTCCTGTATATATCTCAGCCCCCCCCTCACACCTGTATATATGTCAGCCCCCCCCCACACCTGTATATATGTCAGCCCCCTCACACCTGTCAGAAACCATGAACCAGACTGAGACAGAAGTACAGTAAAATCACACTTGTTTATTAATAAAAATATAAAGGTAAATAAAGTAAGCGTTGTCAAAGCATAGCCAGAGTCCAGTAACCGGATCAGGTAGTCAGCCAAGCCAGAGTTCAGTAACCAGATCGAGTAATCAGCCAGGCCAGAAGTCAGGGATCCAAGTAGAGGAACAGCAAGCAGGATAAGGAGCCAGAAGGGATGTCGGCAAAGCCAGTCTTTAAACAGGAACACAGGAGATGGTTTCTTGTGATGTGACCAAGGCGAAGGCAGGAAGGAAGTGAGCTGGACATCTTTAAGTAGGCGGGACTGACAAGCAGATCCACAACAGCTGGTTAACTGTGGGAGGAGAAGAGAGCTGGCAATTAGCCGACAGCTGAGCGGCCAGCTCAGAGAAGGAAGGGCTGAGCCAGCCCTGACAACACCTGTACGCACTCAGCCCCCCAATCCTGTATACAGTCAGGTCCATAAATATTGGGACGTCAACACAATTCTAATCTTTTTGGCTCTATACCACCACAATGGATTTGAAATGAAACTAAGATGTGCTTTAACTGCAGACTTTCAGCTTTAATTTGAGGGTATTTACATCCAAATCAGGTGAACGGTGTAGGAATTACAACAGTTTGTATATGTGACTCCCACTTTTTAAGGGACCAAAAGTAATGGGACAATTGGCTGCTCAGCTGTTCCATGGCCAAGTGTGTGTTATTCCCTCATTATCCCATTTACAAGGAGCAGATAAAAGGCCCAGAGTTCATTTCAAGTGTGCTATTTGCATTTGGAATCTGTTGCTGTCAACTCTCAATATGAGATCCAAAGAGCTGTCACTATCAGTGAAGCAAGCCATCATTAGGCTGAAAAAACAAAACAAACCCATCAGAGAGATAGCAAAAACATTAGGTGTGGCCAAATCAACTGTTTGGAACATGCTTAAAAAGAAAGAACGCACCGGTGAGCTCAGCAACACCAAAAGACCCGGAAGACCACGGAAAACAACTGTGGTGGATGACCAAAGAATTCTTTCCCTGGTGAAGAAAACACCCTTCACAACAGTTGGCCAGATCAAGAACACTCTCCAGGAGGTAGGTGTATGTGTGTATGTGTCAAAGTCAACAATCAAGAGAAGACTTCACCAGAGTGAATACAGAGGGTTCACCACAAGATGTAAACCATTGGTGAGCCTCAAAAACAGGAAGTCCAGATTAGAGTTTGCCAAACAACATCTAAAAAAGCCTTCACAGTTCTGGAACAACATCCTATGGACAGATGAGACCAAGATCAACTTGTACCAGAGTGATGGGAAGAGAAGAGTATGGAGAAGGAAAGGAACTGCTCATGATCCAAAGCATACCACCTCATCAGTGAAGCAAGGTGGTGGTAGTGTCATGGCGTGGGCATGAATAGCTGCCAATGGAACTGGTTCTCTTGTATTTATTGATGATGTGACTGCTGACAAAAGCAGCAGGATGAATTCTGAAGTGTTTCGGGCAATATTATCTGCCCATATTCAGCAAAATGCTTCAGAACTCATTGGACGGCGCTTCACAGTGCAGATGGACAATGACCCGAAGTATACTGCGAAAGCAACCAAAGAGTCTTTTAAGGGAAAGAAGTGGAATGTTATGCAATGGCCAAGTCAATCGCCTGACCTGAATCCGATTGAGCATGCATTTCACTTGCTGAAGACAAAACTGAAGGGAAAATGCCCCAAGAACAAGCAGGAACTGAAGACAGTTGCAGTAGAGGCCTGGCAGAGCATCACCAGGGATGAAACCCAAGGTCTGGTGATGTCTATGCGTTCCAGACTTCAGGCTGTAATTGACTGCAAAGGATTTGCAACCAAGTATTAAAAAGTGAAAGTTTGATGGATGATTATTAATCTGTCCCATTACTTTTGGTCCCTTAAAAAGTGGGAGGCACATATACAAACTGTTGTAATTCCTACACTGTTCACCTGATTTAAATGTAAATACCACCAAATTAAAGCTGAAAGTCTGCAGTTAAGGCACATCTTTTTTTTTTTTCATTTCAAATCCATTGTGGTGGTGTATAGAGCCAAAAAGTTTAGAATTGTGTCGATGTCCCAATATTTATGGACCTGACTATATGTCAGGCCCCCCCTCACACCTGTATATATGTCAGGCCCCCCTCACACCTGTATACATGTCAGCCCCCCCCCACCTGTATATATGTCAGCTCCCCCCTCACACCTATATACATGTCAGCTTCGCATATATACACATCTGTAAACACACAAGCCTCTGGCCCCTCCCTGTACACAAACAGCTCTGTTCCCTTTCCTTCACAGACCCTACTTGTAAAGGAGATCTTCCTACCTGCACATGCGGACATTCCTGTTTGTAAAGCACTCTGCTGACCCCTCCCTAACCAGCCGCCATGGTTTGCTTGCATTGCATAGAGAAGCATGGAGACTTAACAATGATGTCACTGAGTCTAAAATAAGTTAGCAGGTGGGGGGATCTTTGGAACTACTCTAATTTACAGTGGTTTCTGTAGCACCCCGCTCTTGGGACTGGAGAATAACGGATACAGAGTGGATTTCCTTTTTTTTTTTTTTTTTTTTTGTTTGTTTTTTTTTTTCTTCTTGGGCAAAATAATACAAAGCCTGCGAATCGGTCAGGGTGTTTTTTATAAATGTTCAAAACTGTCACAATGAATATTTCCTAAGAATAAAAAATGTCAAGTTTTTCCAAACCGATTGACCCTTCAAATATCTTTCCATGTCTGTCATTTTCTCTTCAGATGTGCCCGCTGATAAACCAGGGCTGCGATGTACTGGTCAGTAATTTGCAGCAGTATGCAGACTCAGGAGAGGCGTGCAATGTCCAGAGGTAATAATAGGAGGCTTGTGTTTGGCTGGTTAGGACGCTGTTTCAGCCCTGAGAAGAATGTATGTGTATCAGTAAAAGCTTGCAGGCCCCGGTTGTTTTCTGCACAGATTAAGATTAAGATGTAAGATTTATGTTAGAGGCTCATAGTGGGAGATTTTCAGTTTACAGAATGTGGTAGGTTAGGATTAGGGGTTAAGGGGTAAGGCTGGGTATTGGGATTAAAGTAAACTATTTCACAAGGGCTATACATGGCTGCCCTTGCTTATCTACTTCTGAAAATCATGGTAATTGATGGTGCAGGCTGCAACTTCTCTCAGTCATAAGTAATGCCAAAGGGTTGGCTTGAGGGGGTCCGCTGTATATTTAAAGGTGTCAGGCACATCAGACCACAGGTCCTCCTTGAGAAAACGATTATCACATAGCCCAAAATGTCTGTCTGTCGCCTCATTTTTTTCTGGCTGAATTATTATTATTATTATACAGGATTTTTATAGCGCCGACAGTTTACGCAGCGCTTTACAACTTGAGAGTAAGCAGTACAAATACAATACACTTTAATACAGTAGGAATCAGAGGGCCCTGCTCTAAATAAATAATTTACATTTTATTCTTGGTATGCTGCTTCTAGAATTTGTATGCAACACTGCTGTACTTTAATGCTACAGATTGTGCATATTGTACATCTATTTTTTGCTGTATACAGTGCATCCAGAAAGTATTCACAGCAATTACATTTTTTCCACATTTTATGTTACAGCCTTATTTCAAAATAGATTAAATTCATTATTTTCCTCAAAATTCTACAAACAATACCCAATAATGAAAAAGTGATAAAAGGTTGTTTGAAATCTTTGCTAATTTATTAAAAATAAAAAACGATCACATGTACATAAGTATTCACAGCCTTTGCTCAATACTTTGTTGAAGCACCTTTGGCACCAATTACAGCCTGAAGTATTTTTGAATATGATGCTACAATCTTGGCACACCTATTTTTGGGCCATTCTTTGCAGGAACTCTCAAGCTCCATCAGGTTGGATGAGGCTCATCGGTGCACAGCCATTTTCAGGTCTCTCCAGAGATGTTTAATCGGGTTAAAGTCTGGGCTCTGGCTGGGTCTCTCAAGGACAGAGTTGTCCCGTAGCCACTCCTTTGTTATCTTGGCTTTGTGCTTAGGGTCCTGGTCCTGTTGGAAGATGAACCTTCACTCCAGTCTAAGGTCCAGAGAGGTCTGGAGCAGGTTTTCATCAAGGATGTCACTGTACATTGCTGCGTTCATCTTTCCCTCGATCCTGACTAGTCTTCTAGTTCCTGCTGCTGAAAAACATCCCCACAGCATGATGCTGTCACCACCATGCTTCAATGTAGGGATGGTATTGGCCAGGTGATGAGCGGTGCCTGGTTTCCTCCAGACATGACGCTTGCCATTTAGGCCAAAGAGTTCAATCTTTGTTTCATCAGACCAGAGAATTTTGTTTCCCATGGTCTAAGAGTCCTTCAGGTGCCTCTGGAGGCCTCCAGGTGGGCTGTCATGTGCCTTTTACTGAGAAGTGGCTTTCGTCTGGCCACTCTGCCTTACAGGCCTGATTGGTGGAGTGCTGCAGAGATGGTTGTTCTTCTGGAATGTTTTCCTCTCTCCACAGAGAAATGCTGGAGCTCTGTCAGAGTGACCATTGTGTTCTTGGTCACCTCCTTGACTAAGGCCCTTCTCCCCCGATCGCTTAATTAGGCTGGGTGGCCCGCTCTAGGAAGGGTCCTGGTGATTTCAAACTTCTTCAATTCACAGATAATGGAGACCACTGTGCTTAGTGGGATCTTCAATGCTGCAGAAATGTTTCTGTACCCATCCCCAGATCTGTGCCACGATGCAATCCTGTTTCAGAGGTCTACAGACAATTCCTTGGACTTCGTGGCTTGGTTTGGGCTCTGACATGCACGGTTAACTGTGGGACCTTATATAGACAGGTGTGAGCCTTTCCAAATCATGTCCAATCAACTGAATTTACCACAGGTGGACTCCAATCAAGTTGTAGAAACAT
Source organism: Aquarana catesbeiana (assembly GCF_042186555.1). Taxonomy (NCBI): domain Eukaryota; kingdom Metazoa; phylum Chordata; class Amphibia; order Anura; family Ranidae; genus Aquarana; species Aquarana catesbeiana. Next base: position 544,656,889 of record NC_133326.1, read on the forward strand.
CTTAAGGATGATCAGTGTAAACAGAATGCACCTAAGCTCAATTTCGATTGTCATGGCAAAGACTGTGAATACTTACGTACATGAGATGTTTTTGTTTTTTATTTCTAATACATTCTCAAAGATTTCAAACTTCTTTCACGTTGTCATTATGTATTGTTTGTAGAATTTTGAGGAAAATGAATTTAATCTATTTTGAAATAAAACTGTAACATAACAAAAAAAAAGTGAAGCACTCTGAATACTTTCCGGATGCACTTTAAGTCATTGTATTCATACATAACATGCAGTATATGCTTATATCCTGTGTAAGATAGCTGAACAGTGTGTCTTAATACAGTGTTATTTGCATGATCTAGTTTGTGAGTGTGCTTACTTCATTATGCTTATAATACACATGGTTTGGGAAGATGGGATGACTCTCCTTTTTGATTTAATAGCACCTATGTATTGCATTATTTGTTTCTATGGGAAGGAGTGCAGGATACAATCTATAATTTGTTACTTTGATTGCCTAGATTCACTGCTTCCAGCAAACATACACAGAGTCTTCTGATCCCTCTTTGAGTACTACTTTTGGTTTAGTGATTCAAAGTATTGAGGCCAATGGGTCCACATGACATCCAGGCAACTAGCATCTTCAGGGAAGAGCTCAGATATAGCGCTGTTATTAATTTGCTATGCTGTAAATATGCCTGTGCCATATTAGGACTTTGTAGCATCAGAGTCCTGGATTTAGGTCCCACTAGGATCAGCCGTTTCAGTAAATCTTTGCAACTCCTCCAAACGAAATAAAATGTACTCGCTCACCTTTAAAAACTTTTTTTCTTTCTCTGTAGATGTTATGCCTGTTATACGATGGACATTGTTGCCAGTGTTGCATTCGGTACAAAAGTGAACTCGCAGAAGGATCCAGATCACCCGCTGGTGCAAAACAGCAAAAAGTTCCTGGACCTGTTCAGCCCCTTAAAGCCAATTGTCCTGCTGACATGTGAGTTATGAAGGGGAGGCTGAAAGGCAAATATCTTCCATCTTCTAGAGAGATCTGACCTCATTCAGGCCCTCCTACAGAGCTCTCTCTCTTTTTTCTCTCTCTCTCTCTCCCTTTCCCTCTCCCTCTCCCCCTCTCTCCTGCTTTGCACAGTTCTGCAGTAGAGAAATGTGAGGATCCTCCCACTGCCTGCTGATGTCACTGCACATTGAATACAATTTACAAAAAGCCTTCACTAATAATAAAAAAATAATATCACATCGTCCCTTTCTTCTTGTATGGGAGAACATGTGCAATTCCTTAATTACTTCCTGCCCAGCCAATGTACATAATAGCTAGGCAGGGCAAACGGCGTTCTGGGAGGATGAACCTGTACAACCTCCCAGAACGGAAGCTTATGTGTGGCCTTGGGGCAATGCAGTCTTGCAATATGTGAACGCTGTGTCCACAGCTGTCCTATACCATGTGATAGCTGTGGTCAATTAGAGCTATCACAGTAGTACTTAATAGTTGCATGAACTCAGCCAAAAAGCATCAAAATGTATGCTTTTATAGCCATCATGGCTGTAAAAGCAGTCACAGTGTTGAAGAAAAAAAAAGTCCTAATCTCACTATGGTGACACTGTACTGCTTTTGGTGACAGGAATATATATATATATATATATATATATATATATATATATATATATATATAGACACACACAATATCTCACAAAAGTCAGTGCACCCCTCACATTTTTGTAAATATTTTATTATATCTTTTCTTGCGACAACAGTGAAAAATTACACTTTGCTACAATGTAAAGTAGTGAGTGTACAGCTTGTATAACAGTGTAAATTTGCTGTCCCCTCAAAACAACTCAACACACAGCCATTAATGTCTAAACTGCTGGCAACAAAAGTGAGTACATCCCTGTGAAAATGTCCAAATTGGGCCCAATTAGCCATTTTCCCTCCCTGGTGTCATGTGACTCGTTAGTGTTACAAGGTCTCAGGCTGTGAATGAGGAGCAGGTGTGTTAAATTTGGTGTTATTGCTCTCAATCTCTCATACTGGTCATTGGAAGTTTAACATGGCACCTCATGGCAAAGAACTCTGAGGATCTGAAAAAAAAAATGCTGAAAAAAAAAAGCTGAATTTTATTCTGCTTACATTTTTCCTTCTCTGCTCCTCCCTATTATTGCAGATTGTGAGAAGCTCACAATGTTGGTAAATTCAGAGTAAGTCATTTTGGTACAGGAGAGGATCCTGTACATTAGTGCAGAAAGGCTGGAGTTCAGCTGTAAATATGTATAATTATCTAACTTGTTGAATAAATCTCACTCCATTTAGACTAACATTTCAGTTTTGAATTGGCATTTTAGATCTAACATCTAACATACTGTACAATGGGAATATGTGTTGTAATAAGGGGGCATCTAATGCAATAACCTTGAGAATAAGTCAGAACATTTGCAGATGTTTTATTTTAGTGTCATATTTTATATTATTTTATTTTATAGATGCCACATATTAAAGAAGATTTTTTTGTGCCCCTTAGAGTTCCCCCTAACATAAAATGTGCCCATCAGAGTGCCCCTTAACATAAAATGTGCCCATCAGCGTGTCCCTTAACATAAAGTGTGCCCATCAGTATGCCCCTGTAAATTTCTGTGAAGTAAACTTACACCGTACCATGAGGGCAGGCAGGGAGTGGTAGCCGGCAGAGGTAGCAAGTTACAGGGGATGGGAGCTGCGCTGAGAACCTTGCCGAAGAGGATGGGCACACACGTGATATCAACCATGCCTTGCGGGCAGGCAGGGAGTGACAGCTGGGAGAGATAGCGAGGTGGTGGCAGGCGCACACACGACATCATTGGTTGCTGGGATGCCGGCGGTCCCATCAACCAAGGACTTCTGAGCGGTGGGGATCTGAAACGTTAGACTGGCAGGCTGATGATCCAGACAGGAGCGTCAATCAGCCCGTGTTCCGACTGCGGTCCGCAATTTAATGACGACTGTTCTTATGGACTTTAAAAAGTTAATTTCAATCTTTTTAACCGCTTCCGGACCAGCCGCCGCAGTTATACTGCGGCAGGTTGGCTCCCCTGTGCAAAACCATGTAGCTGTACGTTGGCTCGTGGGGTCAGGATAGCAGGCACGTGCCCGCTGCACAGCGGGGGTGCCGATGCTTGTGGCCGATGGCCGCGATGACCGCCGGCCACGAGCAATCGTGTGCAGGAGGCACAGAACAGGGACGAGTGTGTGTAAACACACACTTCCGTGTTCTGTTCTGACAGGAGTGACAGATCGTGTATTCCTTTTAGCTAGGAACCACGATCCATAACTTTCTCTAGTTAGTCCCCTCCCCCTTCAGTTAGAATCACCTAGCAGGGAACACAGTTAACCCCTTCATCGCCCCCTAGTGTTAACCCCTTCACTACCAGTGACATTTTTACAGTAATCAATGCATTTTTAATCGCACTGATCACTGTATTAATGCCAATGGTTCCAAAAATGTGTCAAAATTGTCCGATCTGTCGGCCATAATGTCGCAGTCACGATAAAACTCGCAGATCGCCGCCATTACTAGTAAACAAAAAAATAATAAAAATGCTATAAATCTATCCCCTATTTTGTAGATGCTATAACTTTTGCGCAAACCAATCAATATACACTTATTGAGATGTTGTTTTGTTTTTTTTTACCAAAAATATGTAGTAGAATACATATCGGCCTAAACTGAGAAAAAATTTGCTTTTTTTAAAAAAAAAAAAAAAAAAAGGGGAAATTTATTATAGCTAAAAGTACAAAATATTGTGTTTGTTTTTTTTTTCAAAATTGTTGCTCATTTTTGTTTATAGCGCAAAAAATAAAAACCGCAGAGGCGATCAAATACCACCAAAAGAAAGCTCTATTTGTGGGAGAAAAAGGACGTCAATTTTGTTTGGGTACAACTTCACACGTCCGCGCAATTGTCAGTTAAAGCGACGCAGTGCCGAATCGCAAAAAACGCTCTTGTCGGGAAGGGGGTAAATTCTTCCGGGGCTGAAGTGGTTAAATATGCAGCTTGTTTAGGCACTTCCTGTTATAGGGTTACAAGGTTCTGTCCCCCAAATGTGCCTATGTGTTGCCATCCTGGCACACAGATTTCTGATGTCTGTTTCAACACACACAGACATGGGCCACTGTTGTCACCATCAGAAAACCCATCCTTAGAAATGCTATGCAGCCATTGGTGGAGTGCACATAAACATGAAGTGGTTGCAAAAAGGCTGCAGGAGAAATATATGTAAACAAGATGTTATTAAAAAACATGGCAATAGTTTATAATACACAGTGCACAGAGCAAACTAAACTTCACTCAGTTCGGGTTTACTTCTCTATTTAAATATCTTGGGTATGTATTTGAGAATCTAAATGAGTAAACACACATTATTAAGTCCAATCTTCTCTGTAATAAGTTTTCATTTCTTTTCTGGCTTCTCCAGTGGCATTCCCCTTCATAATGGTCCCTATCATCCGTTGCCTTCCCAACAAGAACCGTGACCAGATAAACCGCTTCTTCCGCAAGACCATCAGGGAGATGATCGCACTTCGAGACCAGCAGCCAGCTAACGAGGTACCTGGCATCTCATTACTCATTGCAGTCTGCTTTGTGATGCACCACACCGCTCATGAATGATAATTGGCTTCATTACAGGGATTAATGAGCTGAAATCTGTTTTCTTTTCACCTTGTAGTATGGGAACTAGAAATGGGGCGCTATCATCTGAGAGCATTTGAGTCTAGTCTTAAGCTGCGTATACACGCTTTGGTTTTATTTCGCTCAGCTGGTGGGTTGAATTAAAAAAAAATAATAATTAAAAAAAAATAAAAATGAATGAATTCCTCCTGTCACACAAGCCAGGTGGGTAGAGGAATCCTTCCCACTGTGCCTTTTTATATTCTGACAGCGGGGACAACTCGGCTGTCAGAAAATACTGATCAGTGCTGCAGCCTATTGGAAATGAAACTGAAAGTTTTCAAAAAGTACTGTTCAACAGAAGTCAATCTATCAATCAACTTCTATTGAACAAGAAGGGTCACATACAGATTGAAATTTGGCCGGTACTTGCTGAACCAGCTGAATTTCCATCTGTGTGTACCCAGCTTTAGCCTGAGCTAAAACAAAGAAGGAGGAAATAGGCTTATTTATTGAGAGCCAACACTCTCATTTTCTGATGCAGAGAAATAATCCGGGAAGACAAATATTTTCTATATTAATTCATCCGTGTGTGTGTGTGTGTGTGTAATATATATACTGATATACATATACACTCACCAGCCACTTTATTAGGTACACCTGTTCAATTGCTTGGTAATGCAAATTGCTAAACACCCAATTACATGGCATTTAGGCATCAAGACTTAGTGAAGACGACTTGCTGAAGTTCAAAGAGATCATCAAAATGGGGAAGAAAGGAATTTAAAGTACTTTGAATATGGCATGGTTGTTGGTGCCAGACTGACTGGTCTGAGTATTTCAAAAACTGCTGATCTACTGAGATTTTCACACACAACCACCTCTAGGGTTTACAGAGAATGGTGAGAAAAAGAGAAAATATCCAGTGAGCCACAGTTGTGTGGTTGAAAATGCCTTGTTGATGTCAGAGGAGAATGGGCAGATTGGTTGAAGATGATATAAAGGCAACAGTAACTCAAATGACCACTCATTACAACCAAGGTATGCAGAATACCATCTCTGAATGCACAACACATTGAATCTTGAAGCAGATGGGCTACAGCAGCAGAAGAGGGACACACTGGATGCCAATCCTGTCAGCTAAGAACAGGAAATTGAAGCTACAGTTCACACAGGCTCACCATAAATGGACAACAGAAGACTGGAAAAATGTTGCCTGGTCGGATGAGTCTCGATTTCAGCTGCGACATTCAGATGGTAGGGTCAGAATTTGGCGTAAACAACAAGAAACCATGGATCCATCCTGCCTTTTATCACTGGTTCAGGCTGGTGGTGGTGTAATGGTGTGGGGGGATATTTTCTTCGCACACTTTGGACCCCTTAGTACCAACTGAGCATCGTTTAAATACCACGGCCTACCTGAGTATTGTTGCTGACCATGTCCATCCCTTTATGACTACAGAGCACCTTTGGGATGTGGTGGAACAGGAGATTCACATCATGGATGTGCAGCCGACAAATCTGCAGGAACTGTGTGATTCTATCATGTCAATATGGACCAAAATCTCTGAGGAATGTTTCCAACACCTTGTTGAATATATGCCACGAAGAATGAAGGCAGTTCTGAGAGCAAAAGGGGATCCAACCCAATACTAGCAAGGTTTACCTAATAAAGGGGCTGGTGTGTGTCTGTCTGTGTGTGTGTGTGTGTGTGTGTGTGTGTGTGTGTGTGTGTGTGTGTGTGTGTGTGTGTGTGTGTGTGTGTGTGTGTGTATATATATATATATATATATATATATATATATATATATATATATATATATATATATATATATATATAGACACACACATACTCACCGGCCCATAATATTACTAACTGGTACAGTGAATAACGTTAATTATCCCGTTACAATTATATCTGAAAGTGGGTGAGATATATTAGGCAGTACATGAACATATTTTCCCAGAAATTGTTGTGTTGAAAACAGAAAATGGGCAAGCATAAGGAGTTGAGTGTCTTTGACAAAGGACAAATTGTAATGGCTAGACAACTGGGTCAGAGCATCTCTAAAACTGCAGCAGTGGTCAGAAGCTACCAAAAGTGGTCCAAGGACGGAAAACTGGTGAACTGGGGACAGGGTCATGGGTGCACAAGGCTCACCGATGCACATGGGAAGCAAAGGCTGGCCTGTGTAGACCAATCCAGTAGAAAAGCTACTGTAGCTGAAACTGCTAAAAAAGTGTCAGAACACACAGTTAGAAAGGTGACAGGTGTTGATAAAGGTGTCCGAACACAGAGTGCATTGCAGTTTTGTTGTGTATGTGGGTGTGTAGACCGGTCAGGGTACCTGTGCTGACCCATGTCCACAGCCAACAGTGCCTACAATGAATGCCTGAACATCAGAACTGGACCACGGAGCAATGGAAAAAGGTGGCCTAGTCAGATGAATCGCGTTTTCCTTTACATCATGTGGATGGTGCTGGGTGTGTGTGTGCGTCATTTACCTAGGGAAGAGATGGCACCAGGATGCAGTATGGAAAGAAGGCACACCAGCAGAGGCATGTGAGGTGTGATGCTTTGGACAGTGTTCTGCTGGGAAATCTTGGGTCCAGCCATTCATGTAGATGTAACTTTGGAGTCCATGCCTTGATGGGTCAGGGCTGTTTTGCCTGCAAATAGGGGGGCCTATGCAATAATAGGCGGGTGGTCATAATATTATGGCTGGTGTGTGTATGTATATGTGTGTGTGTATATATATATATATATATATATATATATATATATATATATATATATATATATATAAATAATTAGTACCATATTTTCTGGTGTATAAGACGACCCCCTAATTTTACTTTTTTTTTTTTTTAATACAATTTTTGCCTATACTCGCCGTGTAAGATGACCCCCCCTTCCGAGGCTTCATATTTCCTTCTTCTTGTTGGAGCTGGAGCCATACTGCACTGTGCCAATCACGGCGAGCGATGTATTCTATTAATGAATACAAAGCTTGCTTGGATTGGCAGAGGCTGTAACATCATCTGACTGTCAAAGCCAATCCGAGCAGGCTACTGTATGTAGCCTGCTCGGATTGGAGAGGTTGTTACTCCAATGCGAGTAGGCTCTGTATTCATTAATAGAATATATCGCTCACCGGGATTGGCTCAGCGGTATACACTGTATGTAGCCGAAGCTGCATACAGTATTACTGCACATCCAGCGGGCATCCAACAGGCTGACATCCAGCAGGCGGCATTTTCTACCGGGCGTATAAGACGACCCCTGCTTTTTGGCCATTTTTTTTTAAGTGTAAAAGGTCGTATTATACGCCGGAAAATACGGTATATTTTTTTTCTTTATCCAGGGTCACGTGACAACTTGGTCTCCTCTCTGGCTGTCTGAGGGTAGAGACCACAGAAGCTGCTAATCTGACTGCAGGGACAGCATCCTAAAGTCAGAAGAAATGACACAAGCTGACCACAGAAGGACTGATGTGCTTCCATGCCTAGCATGCACAACTAACAATGAGGAAAGGTTTCTCTGCCAAGGGAAATAGCAGGATTCCCAGATATTTTATGACTTTCCTAGATCTCATACACAGTACAGAGATTACTTTTAATTTACAGAGGGACAAAGCGAAGGTTTTTTTTTTTTTAGGCTCACATACACTTAAAATTTACATTTTCTGATTTTAAATACTATAATTTCCTGCATGTTAAAGATATTGAGGTACGAGACCCAATCCCTTTAAACAGACCATAACAAGTTAATTTCAAAGCATCTCATTCCACCAAAAGGTTTTACTAGTGCTCATTTTTTGAGGCATTCATAACATGTATCCAAGTCCGTGTATTTTGGGGGTGCATGGTAGGACCCGAGCAGCTACTGACCGCCAAAGTTTACCATCCATTTATAGCAAGCCTTACTATATTTTTGCACTTTATTGAATGCTTTATTTTGTCTTGCTTCTTCTTGCCCTGATGAATGGTTTAGTGTTTCACACTACCTGCATGTAATATTATAGCATTAAACTGGCGACTGTGTTCCCATCTGCCTAGAGACGCCGTGATTTCCTGCAGCTCATGCTGGATGCCCGGGATGCGGCGGCACTCATTTCTGTAGATCACTTTGACATTGTGAACCAAGCTGACCTGTCAGCTCCACACAGGGGGATTGAGGAGACTACAAAGAAATCAACGAAAAGGCTGGATGAGGATGAGATCCTGGGCCAAGCCTTCATCTTCCTAATCGCTGGATACGAGACTACCTGCAGCCTTCTGTCCTTTACCACCTACCTACTGGCCACCCACCCACAGTGCCAGGAGAAGCTGCTTAAAGAGGTGGACGAGTTTTCTGAATTGCATGTAAGTAGCGAAGAGGTGAACCCTGTCTTTCAACACTTCTCTTATAAATCTGTATTGAATTGTATTGTAACTGTACTGTTTGCCCCCATGTTGTAAAGCGCTGCGCAAACTGTTGGCGCTATATAAACCCTGTATAATAATAATAATTTACAGTGCATCTGGAAAGTATTCACAGCACTTCACTTTTTCCACATTTTGTTTTGTTACAGCCTTATTTCAAAATGGATTAAGTTCATTATTTTACTCAAAATTCTACAAACAATACCCCATAATGAATCTTTGCAAATTTATTAAAAATAACAAAAAGGAAAAAATCCCATGTACATAAGTATTCACAGCCTTTGCCATGACACTCAAAATTGAGCTCAGGTGCATCCTGTTTCCACTAATCATCCTTGAGATGTTTCTACAACTTGACTGGAGTCCACCTGTGGTAAATTCAGTTGATTGGACATGATTTGCAAAGGCACACTTGTCTATATAAGGTTCCACAGTTAACAGTGCATGTCAGAGCACAAACCAATTTAATCAGAGTAAATTATAGACTTTTTAGGCACCAATATATTAAAAATATCTTTTTTTATTAGTAACAAATTATCAAAATACATTTAAAAACATATAAAGTACAGACTTATAAAAGTGGTAAACGGCACATCAAACTCTATCTGCTGGGCCTGGGTCAGTGTGTGTATATGTTAATTAATCTGCATTTGCCCAACTACCCATAATGTATACCTAAACAAAAAAGGTGAAAAACAAGGTGAAAAATTAAACAAAGTCAATGCTGCTATCTTCTGACAAAATTAAATACCAGTACTTAATTCAGACAAAATATATAAACGCAAAGAAGATTGCGCAAACTGATGCGATACAATATGTGAAAAGGGTGCAACACATTGATAAATAAATTAATCTCTGATATGAAAAAATATATATTACAACGCATTAATAATTAAAGTGAATAACTTAATCTCTAATCAATAAATTAAGGTCAAAAATGGATAAAAATCCAAAATAAAAAAGTATTCACACAAATATTTATATTATTATTGTGTCAAAGAAGTGTCCAAACTGCAGCAAAATAACGAAGTGCAAAAAACAAGGAAGCTTTTGATGCCGCCCCTCACACTCTGCAGGATGATCCTGTATTTCAAATCTGGAAAGTGAATATACACTCTAATGTGTGTATGACAACTGGGAAGTTCCCTTGGTAGAATGAGAGCAAAAAAACTTTTTTAAAGATACAAGCTTGACATGTTTCGCGAATAACGCTTCTTCAGGAGCTTATCAATGTTTTTTGCTAAACAGATAGAGAGAACAATAGTAAATATACAAGCAAAACAAGAAAAAAGGGTTGTTAAACATAATACATACATTTTGTTAATAGGAGAAAAAAATATATTCAAAATCACCAAGCCAAGAACAGGTATGCAGTCATAGGGCGTGGAAAGATGTGGGGATACACCCAGTATCCAAAGGTAAAATGGTTCACCCGATACCTTATAAACAGGTGGTGCATAGATAGAATGCAATAGAGAATACAGACACCAACATCACACCCATAATCAGGAGTGTATCCTATGTGTGACATAAGCAAACTTACCAAAAAGTAAGGATGTGTATATACAGCGGCCATGCACTCCTGTTTAAACCCAATATCAAGAAAAATAATAACCCTACTGTGAGATTCATTACCAAGTTTTCAGGTCAGCAACAATCACTTAGAAACATTCTATCAGACCATTGGCATTAGCTATATGATGACCCTACGCTTAGGAAATACATCTGTGGATACTCAGAGATCACCTTCAGATGTGCCGCCTCACTCCAGGATAGGCTTACATGTAGTCATTGCGCTCCTGCCCCGGGAGGGGGGACACGCACCAGAGGGATCTTTAATTGTGGTAATTGCACCTTTTGGCCGTGGATTGCCACTGGCTCCCATTTTGTACTTCCAAACCGAGAGGTTTTTCACCCCAAACTTATGGCAGACTGTAACACCCAAGGGGTGATATATCTGATGCTGTGCAAATGCGGGGCCTTTTATGTGGGAAAGACTATTCGCCAATTAAAGCAGAGGCTCAATGACCACATATAATATTCAGCCAATGGCAAAATGTTCACCCCTGTGAGCAGACATCTTGACCTATACTATTTATACCTATACTGTTTATCACATTCCTGGTCCTTAAGGTTGTTCTCCAGGATCCCAGCGGTGGAGACTGGGACAGACAAATATTACAAAAAGAAGACCCTATGGATAGAGCGTTTGAATGCTACCTACCCACCGGGCATAAACGAGGTGCAATCATATAAGCCCTTTCTATTAAACATATGCACCTGCCTGGATTTAGATACATACTCTTTCAATTTACCTTCTTTAAGGTTATCTCCGTTTGTTGGTATATTACATATATTTGAAGCCATTTTATGCCTAGGTTTTACCTGTGGGTATATGTATATGTTTATATGTGTGTGCATATTTCCATAAATGTACTCTCTCTCCTGTTATAATTATTGATGCTTTGAATTATTGCCTATATTTGGTCACATACATGCGCTTCGTTTATAACTGTCTGTTATATTCATTTTAAATCTGTATATATGGTTTTTGTTACCTGCAATGAGATTCCAAGCCAGGACGAGTGTATGCAGGGTTTTGTAGGATAATGTGCGGCCACTAAGCCGCGGCTTGTGTGTGAGCCATGACTGCTATGGCTTACTATGTATGATGATACACAACCAGAGGGCGCTCTCCTCTGCCTGTGCATCCTGCTGGAACGCTCTGTCCTTCTCCCCCACTCTATGGGTCGGCTTCAATCTGTTATCTGCACATGTGCGCAGGAGTTCTGAGGACATGCGCGGCTCCAATTGGCCGAGTCTGGTGACGGCGACGCAGCTGGGCGTGGCCATTCAGACTGGGATACACATATAAAGGCTCATGTGTGAGCCTGATTTCCTGACAGACACCTCCATCAGCAGATCTTATCATCTGGCCGTGAGCTTTCTGTCATACGATCAGGGTAGGTACATATACTGAGTAGCTGTCTCACTATCTTACTATACTAAATGCTGCCAACTTACTGTGTATGTGCAGTCACAAACAGTATCAATACTCCTATGATTTTTCTTTTTAGATTGCTTGCTCTGAGAGATGTGTACTTAATCACATTCAGGACATCTATGGGGAACTTAAAGTGGAAGTCCATGCTAAAACTAAAATCTATAGCCACCAACATTCTAACACTAACCTATCTAGCCCTGTAAAGAAATAATCAGTATACATACCTTTTCTGCAGGAGATCCGACCCGATTTCCAGCGGCGGAAGCTCTGATCCCACGCTGAGCTGTCAGCTAGAGCTTTGCTGTGTAGGCAGGTGCAGAGGGCACGTCCGACAAAGGAACCCCCATAGTAACTCTATGGGTGACGTCACTTCCCATTCATTTCACAGTGTTGTCGCCCTATGGCTGCATGCCTGCTCCTGGCTTGGTAATTTTGAATATAATTTTTTCTCCTATTAACAAAATGTACGTATTATGTTTGACAACCCTTTTTTTCTTGTTTTGTTTGTATATTTACTATTGTTTTAGAATGTTATAATATAATGTTTCTGTTCAGTGAAAAACATTGATAAGCGCCTGAAGAAGCGTTATTCGCGAAACATGTCGAGCTTGTATCTTTAAAAATGTTTTTTTGCTCCCACTCTACCAAGGGAACTTCCCAGTGGTCATACATGCACTGACCCAGGCCCAGCAGATGGAGTTGGATGTGCTGTTTATAAGTCTGTACTTTATATGTTTTTAAATACATTTTGTTAATTGGTTACTAATAAAAATGTTTTTTTAATATATTGGTGCATAAAAAGTCCATGATTTTCTCTGATTAAATTGCATTTCTGTATAGGACATGGCACTTTTTATCACTTCTTATATACCCACAGTACCATCCTGCAGTCCTGTATCTGTTTCCAAAATTACCTAGAGCACAAACCAAGCCATGAAGTCCAAGGAATTGTCCATAGACCGGATTGCATAGAGGCACAGATCTGGGGAAGGGTACAAAAAGATTTCTGCAGCATTGAAGGTCCTAATGAGCACAGTGGCCTCCATCATCCGTAAATGGAAAAAGTTTGGAGCCACCAGCACTCTGCTTAGAGCGGGCCGCCCGGCCAAACTGAGCAATCGGGGGAGAAGGGCCTTAGTCAGGGAGGTGACCAAAAACCTGATGGTCACTCTGACAGAGCTCCAGCGTTTCTCTGTGGAGAGGGGAGAACCTTCCAGAAGAACAACCATCTCTGCAGCACTCCACGAATCAGGCCCTTATGGTAGAGTGGCCAGACAGAAGCCACTCCTCAGTAAAAGGAACAAGACAGCCCACCTGGAGTTTGCCAAAAGGCACCTGAAGGACTCTCAGACCATGAGAAACAAAATTCTCTGGTCTGATCAAACAAAGATTGAACTGTTTGGCCTGATAGGCAGGCATCATGTCTGGAGGAAACCAGGCACCACTCATCATCCGGCCAATACCATCCCTACAGTGAAGCATGGTGGTGGCAGCATCATGCTGTGAGGATGTTTTTCAGCGGCAGGAACTGGGACACTAGTCAGGGTCGAGGGAAAGATGAATGCAGCAATGTACAGAGACATCCTTGATGAAAACCTGCTCCAGAGCACTCTGGACTTCAGACTGGGGCAAAGGTGCATTTTCCATGAGGACAACGACCCTAAGCACACAGCCAAGATAACAAAGGAGTGCACAATATGCTGTTGCGACTAAGCTTAAATCCAGGAATAAAAAATGCATACATGTGAATAAAATAAATAAATGATTATGGTGCTAATACATGTGTTAAAATTGCCAAAATAAATCTTCAAATTGGTGATGTGACGGTGAATATAAATAAAATAATAATAACACTTTGAGTACAATGTCCAGGCAGAGATAAATAGTGGGGGAAAGTAAAAATAATTAAACAGTTCCTTCCCTCAATCCAGATTGATTTACTCACTGGGTTAGATCGTTTGTATCAGGATATTTAGTTTTTCTTGCATCCCACTTCAGCCATAATACTGCTGGTGATTCGGCTCTCAGGATAAAGGTTTTATGCATAGCAAGCAAAGAAAAAATAGATCATTGTGCAGTGAACTTATTAGATAGTACATAAGAAAAACAGGGACAAGAGATACACTCACAAACTCCCGGTCTATTAGAAGCATTCAAATGTGCAGATTGCAGTCAGCCGCTGTGGACGAGGTTTCCCATAGAGAAACAGCTGCTGTTAACCTTCAGGTGTATTGCAGCACTGAACGTCCTAAGCTCCTCCCATGCGTTACATCACTGACACGTGACTTTTTCAAGGATCCTTGAAAAAGTCACGTGTCAGTGATGTAACGCGTGGGAGGAGCTTAGGACGTTCAGTGCTGCAATACACCTGAAGGTTAACAGCAGCTGTTTCTCTATGGGAAACCTCGTCCACAGCGGCTGACTGCAATCTGCACATTTGGATGCTTCTAATAGACCGGGAGTTTGTGAGTGTATCTCTTGTCCCTGTTTTGCTTATGTACTATCTAATAAGTTCACTGCACAATGATCTATTTTTTCTTTGCTTGCTTTGCATAAAACCTTTATCCTGAGAGCCGAATCACCAGCAGTATTATGGCTTAAGTGGGATGCAAGAAAAACTAAATATCCTGATACAAACGATCTAACCCAGTGAGTAAATCAATCTGGATTGAGGGAAGGAACTGTTTAATTATTTTTACTTTCCCCCACTATTTATCTCTGCCTGGACATTGTACTCAGAGTGTTATTATTTTTTTATTTATATTCACCGTCACATCACCAATTTGAAGATTTATTTTGGCAATTTTAACACATGTATTAGCACCATAATTATTTATTTATTTTATTCACATGTATGCATTTTTTATTCCTGGATTTAAGCTTAGTCGCAGCAGCATATTGTGCACTATTTATTTAAAGCGCATCAATTTTATATTTAGTACTATTTGGTTATCTGATCACCCTATATTGATAGCAGCTTTAATTTACTGATTTTTTCATAGCACTAACTATATTGGTATATATATATTTTTAAGCACAATTTATTTATATCACACATATCTATCCACATCAGCGCTTGGTTTTTATTCATTTTTTTAACAAAGGAGTGGCTATGGGACAACTCTGTGAATGCCCTTGAGAGGCCCAGCCAGAGCCCAGACTTGAACCCAATTGAACATCTCTGGAGAGATCTGAAAATGACTGTGCACCGATGCTCCCCATCCAACCTGTTGAAGTTTGAGAGGTCCCGCAAAGAAGAATAGGAGAAACTGGCCAAAAATAGGTGTGCCAAGCTTGTAGCATCATACTCCAAAAGGCTTGAGGCTGTAATTGGTGCCAAAGGTGCTTCAACAAAGTATTCAGCAAAGGCTGTGAATATTTATATACGTGATTTTTTTTTTTTTTTTTTCGTTTTTTATTTTTAACAAATTTCAAACAAACTTCATTCACGTTGTCATTATGGGGTATTGTTTGTAGAATTTTGAGGAAAATAATGAATTTAATCTATTTTGGAATAAAGCTGTAACATAACAAAATGTGGAAAAAGTGAAGCGCTGTGAATACTTTCGGGATGTATTGTACCATACTGTGCATCCAGAGCCATTTATATCCCAGGTACATCCTAATTATAGAGCCATTTACCCAACTTTACACCCAGAGCTGAAGGTTTGTAGATCAGATAAGGCTTAGCCACTTGACCACTGGGCACTTAAACCCCCTTAATAACCATACCAATTTTCAGCTTTCAGTGCTCTCAAATTTTGAATGCCAATTACTCAGTCATGCAACATTGTACCTATATGAAATTTTTGTCCCTTTTTTCACACAAATAGAGCTTTCTTTTGGTGGTATTTAATCACAGCTGTTTTATTTTTTATTTTTTGCGCTATAAAAGAAAAAAGACTGAAAATTCGGTAAAAAAATGAATTTTTCTTTTTTTTGTTATAAAATTTAGCAAATTAGTAATTTTTCTTCATACATTTTGGCCAAAATTTATACTGCTACATATCTTTGGTAAAAATAAGTACAAATTGGTGTATATTATTTGGTCTTTGTGAAAGTTATAGAGTCCAAAAGCTATGGTGCCAATATCTGAAAATTGATCACACCTGAATTACTGACAGCCTATCTAATTTCTTGAGACCCTAACATGCCAAAAAAGTACAAATACCCCCCAAATGACCCCTTTTTGGAAAGAAGACATTCCAAGGTATTTAGAAAGATGCATGGTGAGTTTTTTGAAGTTGTCATTTTTTCCCACAATTCATTGCAAAATCAAGATTTTTTTTTTTTTTCACAAAATTGTCATATTAGCAGGTTATTTCTCACACACCGCATATGTTTACAACATTTATACAATATCTCTAACACATAGCATCTACATACCAAAAATGACACCCCAAAATAGATTCTCCTACTCCTCCTGACTACGGCGATACCACATGTGTGAGACTTCCACAGCCTGGCCACATACAGAGGCCGAGTACAGCCGAGCATGGCAGAGTATGACTGGGTATGGCAGAGTATGACTGGGTATGGCAGAGTATGACTGGGTATGGCAGAGTATGGCTGGGTATTGCGAAGTATTGCGGGTGTTGCAGAGTATTGCAGGGTATTGCAGAGTATTGCACAGGGTATTGCACGGTATTGCACAGGGTATTGCACAGGGTATTGCAGAGTATTGCACAGGGTATTTCTGAGCATGGAGGGATGGCTGAGCATGGATGGATGGATTGTGGCTCTGTGTCACAGAGCAGCGCTGTGGGCACTACAGATGCAGCCCACAGTGCTGCTGCCATCCGATCCCTCCCCTCCACTGTACCGATCGGTACACAGAGAGAGGAACCGGCGTCATGACATGACACCGGTTTGTTTACATGTGATCATCCGTCATTTGACGGAGCGATCACATGGTAAACGGCTGCGATCAGCGGGCGTTTACCGTGATCCGTGATGCGCAGGGTCCTCTGTACCCGGCAGTCACGGATGTTCTCGGGTATGCACCCCAGGGGGCGCGCGAGAGCGGAATTCTGGGAGGACGTCACTGTACGCCCTCCCAGGGTTAAGCAACCGCCCTGCAGCCATCATTCGGCTATGGGTCGGTTGTTAAATGGTTAAAGCGGAACTAAAGTCTGCAATAAAAAAGTTGTCAACGGATTGGCTCCCGCAGTGTCCCTCCCCAGCGCCCCTATCTTTTTCCCAGCTTCTTTCGGTGCCAGGCATGCAGGGAAATTCAGTCATCCTGGCACACAGACACCCCTAATGTAAGCTGAGCTGCGCATGCAGCTTCAGTTCCACCTTTAATATAGAACTAATTATCCAAGTGTTCATCCAGAGCTGTTGGTTTAAAGCCCAGATGCAGCCATGATTTGGTCCACAATAAAGATATGACTTGCCTCTTAGGAAAAAGCTGTTTTTTGGGCAAAATATGACAACTAGCACCACTCAAGGGGTTTTCTTCTTTTAGTGGTATTCCCCTTGCTGTATCACTGTTGGGAGGTTTCCATGGCAAAACTTTGACATTCCTGTTTTCCCCACAGGATGGCGCAGACTACAACACAGTTCACGATTTGCCATATATGGACATGGTGATTTCCGAATCCCTGCGCATGTATCCTCCCGCATTCAGGTATGTTCCCAATCCCAAGGAAGGTTCTGGTTTTTGCAAAACCTAAAATAAGGTGAATTTTGAATTAATGTTGCAGGGCTGTTAAAGCTTATCATGCAAGGTGATGTTTTTGGCATCTCTGAATTAACTTTTCCTTTTTAATATGGATTTTTTTTACAGATCATGACAATATTGTCAAAAGTATTGGGATACGTACATGAACTTTAATGACAACCCAGTCTTAGTCTGTAGGGTTCAATATTGAATTGGCCCACCCTTTGCAGCTATAACAGCTTCAACTCTTCTGGGAAGACTGTCCACAAGGTTTAGGAGTGTTTCTATGAGAATGTTTGACCATTCTTCCAGAAGTGCATTTGTGAGGTCGGGCACTGATGCGGATGAGAAGGCCTGGCTTGCAGTCTGCTCTAATTCATCCCAAAGGTGTTCTATCGGGTGGAGGTCAGGACTCTGTGCAGGGCAGTTGGCTTGCTGCCTGCCGATCACTACATGTCGAGTAAACTTTGCCACGGAGCGAAGCATCGCGATTGCAGCATTTAAACACCACCATTCAATGCCTATTGCAGCTTGGGGGGGGGGGGGGATGGTTGTTGGGGGACAAAGACAGCCCACCCCCCCCATCTAAATGAAGCCTAATTGTTCAGTAAATATGATAAAGGTTTGAATAAATATTTTCAGTTCCGTTATTTATCAATATTAAGTGAAATGTTGGGAAAGCATATACCGTATACACGTTTAAAGGATCTTACCAATAAACCTTCCCACTTTGGGGTTGTGTAAAATAAGGTGACACCCATGAGGGGCACTAGGTTGAAATGTGTACCAGCTGAGATAAGACCTGTGTAATTGATATTTTTTCACGTCTCTCCATACAAGTCAATGGAAATTCAAAGTTTGCTCCAAGCAGATAAGAATCATCAGGTCAGGAGAAAGATGGAATTATTTCAAACTAACCTCAGATGTCATCTGAAGGCCCCTGAAAGCTATTGTATTACCCTTTGTATACAATTAATACACTGTTCTTTCCCTGGACCGATGATGCATATAGCAGTAATGATACACCCTGTATAGCTTTATAATAATCATTTATTATAATCCCTTACTCTCAGGTTTGCTCGTGAAGCTGGTAGAGATTGCGTGGTGTTGGGGTGTAAGATACAAGCTGGAACGGTGGTGGAAATTCCCATCGGCTGCATTCAAAATGATCCACGGTACTGGCCAGAGCCAGAGAAATTCAGACCAGAAAGGTAATGGGATTCTTGAATTGATGTTTACTGCTTCAATTATTTAAAGCAGTATTAACTTGAAAACAATTGTAGTGACTGCATTTGTTTTCCTTTTTTAGAATTTTTTCATTTTTATTTTTACCTGGTGCTCTGGCACAGACCAAGCTGTCCAGCAAAAGTGTCAGTTACAAAGTTGAGACAAACCATTTAAACCTGACAGGAGTGCTTACAATGGTCAACTTCTACACATGGACTTCAGCTTGTATTAAAGCAGTGTGTACAACCATATTTTTCAAAGCATTTGCAAAGCTAAAAGTATAGTTTTAAGAGCATGTTTCAACAGGTTTTCGGTCTTCTGTCTATAATCGTCATTTTGACAGTAAACAGAAAGTGACTAAGAGTCACCGGCTTTCTGCTCTGCCCCCTCAGCGCTCACTGGAGTGCCAAGTTGTAGAAGGGGTGCGAACGGCTGGCCTAGGCTCTCAGCAGCGTGCTGAAAGGCTGAACCAGTTGCCGGTGTTTTGTCGAGAAGTGCACGCTATCGAGAAGTGCCCGGTATGTACTGCGCATGTGCCGTACGGAACAGCACAACAGCTGATTTGCCGATCCGCTGGGCTGACGTAACCAGGGCGCATGTGCACATCGTAGGAGGAATCTCTTGATGGGAGATACCATTTCACAGGCACAATTTAAACCTATACAAACAGCGGGGGGATTATAGTTCTCAAATTGTGCATCGCTGCTGTTGGAGGGCAGCTAGTGTTGAAGAGCTGGTTTTGTCTGTGTTGCAACCCGCCCATTCACACAGGCAAAATCGGCCGTTCAACACAGCTAATCCACCCTGCAACACAGACAAAACCGGACCATCAGCACACTGTAAAGCCGCCCCACAACAGTGAGGCACAATATCAGACCTACGGTCTCCCCCCGCTGTTTGTATAGGTTTCAATTGTGGCCGTGAAAAGGTATCTCCCATCGAGAGATGCCTCCTACGATGTGCACTTGCGCCCTGGTCACGTCACTCCAGCTGATTTGCCGATAAGCTGAAGTGCAGCTCCGTCCTACGCATTCGCTGGCACTATTCGATGGGGGGCACTTCTCGACAGAACACCGGTCAAGCATCTGGGTGGATCCTGACATAAGTCGGGATCTCTCCAGAGCCTGGACCGGCTGAGTGATGTCAGTGACAGCAGACTTTAACCCGCTGATGGCTTAGAATGGGTCACAGGTGTGCTGAACTAAGTGCACTTCCGTGACTCACAGAAGAAGTAGGGCCAAAGGGCTTTGGAACTACTTCTCCTTTAAAATCCATGTTCAAAACTGAACTCTAGGCAGACATAAGACACAAAGGGAGTGCAAAGGTGGACACATTTTTGATTATTACTGCCTCGTAAAGACATGAAAGAAACCATTGTTTTTGGTTATCTTTTGTAAGTAAATCACTGTAAATACTCAAGCTTCAAAAATATATATGAAAAATAAGAAAAAAAAGCCTAGTGTATAAACCAAAATTGCACAAAAATGAAAAAAATAAAAAATTTATAGCTAAAAAAAAGCTCATAGGAAAAAAGAAAAAAAAATGTAAAAAAAAAAAACTGTGACGGGAGATCCCAATGTGGAGGACAGACCAGAGGAGACACCTTGCCAGGTGAATCGGGTGGAGGACACATCAGGGAATACTGAACCCTTTGGCTACCTCTATATGCCCATTACCCCTGCAGGGGTGGAGGGAGCTGGTGAGTGGGGACCCTTGAGGGGGAGCACAAGAGTCACCTGATCTGCTGAGCACTGTGGTCACTTTGGAACTCTGACATCTTTTACAGCACTTTTTGCAGTATTTTTTTCACTATATGTTTTTTTCAAAGTATACCTGTGGGACTTTGGCAACCCCCTTTTTTCTACATCATATACATGGGACTATTAATTAATGTACTCATGGAATTTCTTATGCTCTTTATTAATTTTTAGCACATTTTTATGATTAACACTAGTTGTTTGTAGTTACCTATGACACACAGGGATTTTTTTCCTAGCACTGGTATACAATATTTATTAACCTACCCTTGGCATCTATTGATACACACGAGAGATATATTTAGTCACTTTGCTTATGTGGTGTTGTAATTTCACCTTTATTCACTGTGTATGTGGTGATGCATCTTAACCCTGTAGATGCAGTTACCTTTATAATTAGATGATATCTGATGGAATGATGTGCAATATGCTACACTATTGTTTATTTAACACACATGTTTACATAGTACTTTGGGTATAGTTTAGGTGTGGTAACACACTAAGGTGGGTCATTACTACCCCCCCTACCCTTTTGCTATTAGGGTAGCGCCACTTACCCCACTTTTTGTTTTTACAAGGGCGGAGTGCCCAAATATAACTTTGTAATCAAATATGGAAATCTTGTTCCTTTAGTGTTTTCTCATTGAGGTGACCATGAAGATTTGTCAGATTTGGTAACTATACCAAATATATGTTTTGTTCTACAAATATTTTTCACAATATACTACAAGAGGTTTTCCAAATGGGTCTAAAGAAACACTAGAGTTCACACCACAAATCTTATAAGGATGGAGAACTTCAGTTGCTTCAAAAGTGATAGCCATTGCAATAAATATCATATTTTAGGACTCGCTGCATTTTTACCTCTTCTCCAGCTATAAACTACCTAAGACCCCATTCACACACTTCTGCTCATTTCTCTACGCACGACTATGCTCAACATGCAGAATCCCATTCTTTCTAATTGTCACTGATAACACTTGTATGCTCAGTCGCCGTATGTGCTACGCCCTACATTTAAAAAAGTACATTAGCTTTTTTTTTTTTTTAGCATATTTAGGCATTTTTTCTCCCATAGACTTCAATAAGAGCCCCTGTAAACATGTGAAATGCTCATTTTTTACGCCTGAAGAATTCCTCTCCTCCTAAAGAACTGCTCCCCCCCTGTTCCCGGCCCAGGAAACAAACTCCTGAAGCTTGATAAATGTGCAAAAAAAAGACCGTAAAATACCTTTTAATATGCCCATAACACACCTGAAAAAAGCTTTACAAATCATCGGAAATGACATTCTTCTCCAGCTATAAATGCAGTAGGGGTTCTTCAAGATCTCAAAATAATTTCAGGGATCCCTCCCCAAGCTGAGCAAGATAGCAGTAAAACAGCCCAAAATCTTATATTCATCTGTCTCTGAACTGCAAACATGTAATCATCAGCACACTATTCAACAGTCTTAGCTTGAAAATAAGGCCAGCTTCGATTCAACGATGAGAACATAAATACAGTATCTCACAAAAGTGAGTACACCCCTCACATTTTTGTAAATATTTTATTATATCTTTTCATGCAAATACACTGAAGAAATGCTACAATGTAAAGTAGTGAGTGTACAGCTTGTATAACAGTGTAAATTTGCTGTCCCCTCAAAATAACTCAACACACATCCATTAATATCTAAACAGCTGGCAACACAAGTGAGTACACCCCTAAGTGAAAATGTCCAAATTGGGCCCAAAGTATCAATATTTTTGTGTGGCCACCATTATTTTCCAGCACTGCTTTAACCCTCTTGGGCATGGAGTTTACCAGAGCTTCACAGGTTGCCACTGGAGTCCTCTTCCACACCTCCATGATGACATCACGTAGCTGGTAGATGTTAGACACCTTGCACTCCTCCACCTTCCATTTGAGGATGCTCCACAGTTGCTCAATAGGGTTTAGGTCTGGAGGCATGCTTGGCCAGTCCATCACCTTTACCCTCAGCTTCTTTTACAAGGCAGTGGTCGTCTTGGAGGTGTGTTTGGGGTCGTTATCATGTTGGAATACTGACCTGCGGCCCAGTCTCCGAAGGGAGGGGAACATGCTCTGCTTCAGTATGTCACAGTACATGTTGGCATTCATGGTTCCCTCAATGAACTGTAGCTCCCCAGTGCCGGCAGCACTCATGCAGCCCCAGACCATGACACTCCCAACCAACATGCTTGACTGTAGGTACTTTGTACTCCTCACCTGGTAGCCGCCACACACGCTTGACACCATCTGAACCAAATAAGTTGATCTTGGTCTCATCAGACATCATTACATGGTTCCAGTAATCCATATCCTTAGTCTGCTTGTCTTCAGCAGACTGTTTGCGGGCTTTCTTGTTTATCATCTTTAGAAGAGGCTTTCTTCTGGGATGACAGCCATGCAGACCAATTTGATGCAGTGTGCGGCTTATGGTCTAAGCACTGACAGGTTGACCCCCCCACCCCTTCAACCTCTGCAGAAATGCTGGCAGCACTCATAGGTCTATTTCCCAACGACAACCTCTGGATATGACGCTGAGCATGTGCACTCACCTTTGGTTGACCATGGCGAGGCCTGTTCTGAGTGGAACCTGTCCTGTTAAACCGCTGTATGATCTTGGCCATTTTCACTTAAGGGTGTACCCACTTTTGTTGCCAGCGGTTTAGACATCAATGGCTGTGTGTAGAGTTATTTTAGGGGACAGCAAATTTACAGTTATACAAGCTGTGCACTCACTACTTTACATTGTAGCAAAGTGTCATTTCTCCAGTGTTGTCACATGAAAAGATATAATATTTACAAAAATGTGAGTGGCGTACTCACTTTTGTGAGATACTGTATGTCTGAAATATGGTATCAGGAAGTAGGGATGGGTGAACGGTTCGGGCCGAACTTTCTTTATTTGGTTGTTCGGCAAACAGCCGAACAAACGGGTCGTTTGACCGTTTGTTCAGCCCCCCGAACCGACCACAATGCATTGCGGCGCTGTACAGTGCATTGCAAGCCCTGATTGGCTGAAGCAGTGAAAGCTTCAGCCAATCAGGGCACAGAGCACTGTCAGAGTCATGATTAGACACTGTCATCGTGACTTTATCCAATCCTGGCTCATTTCCGCCCCACAGTATAAAAGTATTCTTTCAATGGCAGCCATTTTCAGTGCTATCAGTTAGTTAGTGTGCTATACTGTGCTATTTTGCTTCAATTGTCAGTGTAGAATATTAGTTTAGTGTCAGTCTAGGGATAGTGTGAGTGTAGTGAGGAGGACCATCATTCAACTTTGCATAGTGTGCAGCTAGAGTAGGGACAGCTCAGATGGTTTCACTGTAGTGTAGTGAGACCGTGTCATTCATACATATACAGTATTAGTGTGGAGTAGGGACAGCTCACATAGTTTCAGTGTAGTGTAGTGAGGCCGTGTCAGTAATCTTGACATTAGTGTATAGCTAGAGTAGGGACACTTCAGATAGCGTCAGTGTAGTGATGGTTGAACTCCGTCTATTTGATTGTGTTACTGCCAGATTAACGCCATTTACTTCTGTGTGCATTACTGCCAGTTTAACGCCATATCATTTTGTGAGCGTTACTGCCAGTTTAACGCCATATCGTTTTGCGTGCGTTACTGCCAGTTTAACGCCATATCGTTTTGCGTGCGTTACTGCCAGTTTAACGCCATATAGTTTTGTGCGTTACTGCCAGTTCAACACCATATAGTTCTGTGCGTCACTGTACGTTTGGCGCTTTTTATTGCAGTATATTATAGTGTATCCGTGAAGTGTGTCTGTGTAGTGTGAGTACTCAAATTAAAGTGCACCAAACACCTCTTTACATCTACGCATCTACGTACAGATTTCAGCTTCTTCACATTTGCTTATAAGCACCGCCCCCTCCCTCCCAATAATGTCTGAGAGGACAACAAGGAGAGGCAGACATTCCTTGGCACTGTAAGGGGGCCAGCAACAAATGTGTCCACAGGCAAAGGTGGACGTGGTGGTCAGTCCTCAGGCAGGGCATCATTTCCTCTGTTTAGTGAGTTTGCCCGTGCTATACAGCCACAGCATGCAGAGGAGGTGGTGGACTGGCTTACTAAACATTCCTCATCCTCCTTATCCTCTGTCATGCAAGTAGAGACAAGTGTGCAGTCCCCTGCAGTTGCCAGAGTGGATAAACCTGCCTCCTTCTCCACATCTATTCCTGCCATAGCCCCAACATCAGCCATTGAGGAATCAGCAGAGTTATTTGACCACAGCATCAGCCACTTGCTCCTTGATGATGCCCAGCCATTACTGGATTTAGATGTTGGTTCTGAGGTTGAGGATGACAGGAACATGAGCCTAGAGAGAGGGAGGAACACTGGTAGACAAATTGGCATTCATGTTCCCAAAGCCTCAGCGTATTGCCAAGTTGTCTCCAGTGGTAATGATGAAGATGGAGGAGATGGAGATGATGATGAGGTCACTGATGCGACTTGGGTGCCAGATAGAGCAGAGGAGAAAACTGAAGGTGAGGCGGCACAACCCCAAGGAGGCTGACATGAAGAAAGAGTAGAGAGCAGCCACCCTATTCCATCACATTCTGCAGCTGTTATCTCCCGGCCCATTCCCCAAAGCTCAGCTGTCTGGGCCTTTTTCAGCACATCTCGCACTGTTGCTATCTGCAAACTGTGTCTCAAAAATAGCAAACATGTCAAAAACACCAACCATTTGGGTACATCATGCCTAACAAGGCATTTAATGTCCAACCACGTCCAACCAGCTAAAAGGTGCCATGCAGTGCTTCAGCTGGTGTGTTTAGTGGACAGGAACCACACCAGAGCAGAGATTCTTGCAGCTCTGCAGGGACAGGCCCAGAGGTGGTTCACACCACACCAGCTGGAGCCAGGAATGGTGATGGCAAATAGCTCAAACCTCCTGTCCGCCTTTATACAGGGAAAGTTGACACATGTCCTCAATTTGGTGGTGCAGCGTTTTCTAAGTACGTACCCAGAGTTGCAAGATGTACTAAAACAGGCCAGAAGAGTCTGTAGCCATTTCAGGCGGTCATACACAGCCAGTGCTCGGTTGGCTGAAATTCAGCGGGAATTCCACCTGCCCGAAAACCGTTTGATTTGTGACATGCCCACTAGGTGGAACTCAACTTTGGGAATGCTGCAGCAGCTATACATGCAGCAGAAGGCCGTCATCGAGTATCTGTGCCAGTACGGCATGACGACAGGCTCAGGCCACCTCAGCTTTTTTTCCCCCACGCCAATGGCTGATCATTAAGGATGCATGCACTGTATTGTCACCATTTGAGGAGGCCACAAGGATGGTGAGCAGTGACAGTGCATGCATCAGTGACACAATCCCTGTTGTGTTCCTGCTGAACAGACTCTGCATGGCATTATGGACAGGGCACTGGAGGCAGAGCAGCAGGAGGAAGAGGACTTCCTTTCCTCTCAAGGCTCACTTTATCCACCATCATTCCTATGTCACAGAACACACAGGAGGAGGATTCTCGCACTTTCATAGGCTTTGAAGAAGAGGAAGACATGCGTCAATCTGTAAGCGATGGCTTTTCAACCGAAGGACCCTTGGGAGTAGTATGTGGCTGGGAGGAGGAAGTTCCAGATGCTGTCATCCTAAGTGACCCCGAGGAGTCTGCTTCTCAAGTCTCTGCAAATTTGAGGCGCATGGGCAACCTCATGCTTCAAAGCCCGCAAAAGGACCCAAGAATACGTGGCATAAAGGAGGATGATTACTGGTTGGCAACCCTCCTTGACCACCATTATAAGGGGAAGGTCTCAGAACTCATCCCGTCCCCACAGAGTGCAGAAGATAAAATCTCTTAAGGACACGTTAAAGAGGATTTTATTGAACATTTTTCCTGACTCCAGTAGGTTACAGTGTGGTGGAAAACGTCGTTTTGAGTCTTCTGTTGGTCAAGAGAGGTGCATTGGAGAAGGCGTCCGCCTAAGTGAGGCATTTCGGAAATTTTTTTAGTCCTCGCTGCCCAGGGCTGTCGGCTTCCACATCCCATCGGCAGCGTCTGCATTACATGCTGGACGATTACCTTGGGGCCAAAACAGAGATGGAGAGCTTTCCAGCAGACGATCCACTGACTTATTGGGTCATAAGAATAGACCACTGGCCAGAACTTGCCCAGTATGCTATTAAGTTGTTGACGCCCTGCATCCAGTGTGCTTTCAGAACGGGCATTCAGTGCTGCAGGAGTTTTCGTTACTGATCATAAAAACGCTTCTGTCCACAGACTCCGTGGACCGTTTGACTTTTATAAAAATGAATCAGTTCTGGATTACCAGCTATGAAGATCCTGATGCCGATATCACTGATTAAGTCTTTTTGGGATGTGGAATCTCTGCAGGACTTGGAGGCTGCCTAGCTTTGAAGGTGTTCAATCATTTCATCTGGAAGTATGTTTTTGGTATAGATTTTGTGGGCAAAATTAACACCCAAAGACCAATTTTTCTGCACCTGTTTGACAGGTGCATATCATTGCAGTTTTTTACAGCAAGACCAATTCTTACTTTCATCAAGAGTACCTCTATAGGGTTACAGTGGGAAGGTACCCCCCACAAGAGTAATTTTTCTGCACCTGTTTGACAGGTGCATATCATTGCAATTTTTTACAGCAAGGCCAATTCTTGCTTTCATCAAGAGTGAACCGAACAGGGGTCTGTTTGGCCCATCCCTATCAGGAAGCAGCAGTGATTTATTGGTCTAACAATGGGGGTTATTTACTAAAGCTAGAGAGTGCAAAATCTGGTGCAGCTCTACAAAGAAACCAATCGGCTTCCAGGTTTTTTTTTCCAAAGCTTGAGTGAACAAGCTGAAGTTAGAAGCTGATTGGCTACCATGCACAGCTGCACCAGATCCTGAGTGCACCAGTTTTAGTAAATCCCCCCCATTGCGTCCATATAAATAATGATCCGAGACTCACTAAAGTCCTCATGCTGGATCGATATTCATGAAGCCATCCCATAATATGTCTTGAACAAATAGGGTGTCCTCAGGAAATTTGACATTTACTCTCAGAATATAAATCGAGTGCATGGCAAAGTCTATGTAATTTAATGCTCTTGAAAAGGTTAACAGTTATAAATCAAGATATACAGATGTACTTCACCCATTCCCATCAAGAACTCCTGTGGAGACCAAATTCCAGCCATCAGGCAAGTAGCAGATGCCAATATATAGATTGTTATCCTGTTAAAGAAAGAATAAGAAAGTGTTGTCATGATCCAGAGTGATGATACAAGTCAGGCAAGGCACCTCGTTTCAAAGAGATCATCATGTCTATGACATGTTTCATTGTGCTATGGTGAATTTGCCATGCAGCTCTGTAATCAATAATACATCATCAAATGTATTTGTAAATACATGCAGTGTACATACCTGACTTTGACCTGGTATCAGCCTCTTGAGGTCCCTGTACAGCCAAACTCAGACTAGGAGAGGGATCAAAAGCACAAGGAGCCAATCAGCTCATGTGTTGACAAGAAGCATGTGGCTAGGAGGAGAAAGCAGATTGATGGAGAAAGTAATGTCAGGAAGATCAAGTCAACCCACATATCCAGATTTCAGGGTGAGCACCCATGCATGTGCAAAGTTCAGCTCACTGAATCGTGCATTATTACGTATCTGTGTGGACATCTTGCAGTTTGCGTGTGGACGTCATTGCGACAATGTTACCAAGCAGGCTATTAACATCTGGGACCTACAAGACTCCAGTGCTGAGAGATCTGTAGCTGTACTTATGTCACTCGCAATCCTGCACCCAATCTTGATCTCCATCACTGACCTGGCTTGTTCCCTGACTCTTCTGTGGTTCTTTTCTATCTGCCCACCTGCTCCTGTATTGACCTTGTCTTGTTACCTGATTACAATTTCTTCCTGACAACAAGCTGCTGACCCAACTTGTCCCTGAATACGTTCCTGCCTGCTGGACTGGTACCATCTCGACTTGTTGCTGACCTAGGTTTTTTTCCTGTCCTCCTTCTCCTCAGTGACCCACATCTTAAGTCACCTCTAGCCAGTTGACAATAGCACTCACCAGGTCTAGTGACATCAGTGGCATCACCATCCACTGACACTTTCCCAAATCCAGATGGTGCTTGGACTGAAGCAGTAAGAGAGGTTATCATTGTAATCTTAGGCTCCCCATGAAGGTACATGAGAGATGAACTCCATCACTGTGCTGCTTCCCCTTTTACTGTGTAGTTGCAGGCTGGAGGCAGTCCAGGATGATCTGGGCTCAGAGGAAGTGGGTTAAATGGTGCTGGTTATTAGACCCCTTTCACACTAAAGTGCAGCTAAAGCGTTGAATGTTTTTGTGGTGCTTTAGCAGCATTTTACTGGTGCTTTTTTGCAGTTGGTGACATACTGAATATGCCGTCCATTGAGAGAGCTGTATCATGATTGTGACCCCGTGCGCATGCACGGGAGTGACATCATCGTGGCTCTGCCATTCAAATGGGCGGAGCCCACAAACCCAGAAGGAAGACCGGGTGAAGGCGGAAGCCCTGTCAGCAGTGACAACACCTCTGGAGGGCTTTGTTTTATGGTAAGTCTTTCATATACTTAAATGCGGTGCAATATGTCTTTTTTTTTTTTTTTTTTTTTTTTTACTACCGCTTTAAAGGTTCCTGTTGCTCTTCTAAATTGATAGGTCAGGTGTGGCTCTCTGTGTTACTATAGCTCTGGTGGTACTACAGATTCCAGCATTCCGAACATAGCATGATAGAACACCCAGTTGCCCAGTGTTGCTTTAGTAGATGCGATTTATTCTTTACATCATGTTGATCCTTTCCTTCAGGTTCGCAGCAGAAGAGAAGCAGAAGCAACACCCATTCTCCTACCT
The DNA here is from genome assembly GCF_042186555.1 of Aquarana catesbeiana. Classification (NCBI taxonomy): domain Eukaryota; kingdom Metazoa; phylum Chordata; class Amphibia; order Anura; family Ranidae; genus Aquarana; species Aquarana catesbeiana. The sequence continues at coordinate 544,686,479 of NC_133326.1, forward strand.
CCCGTTTGGAGCAGGGCCACGCAGCTGTATTGGGATGAGACTCGCCATTCTGGAAGCCAAAATCACTCTTTACCGTGTCCTGCAGAAATTCCGCTTTGAGACCTCTTCTCGCACTCAGGTACTTACATTGTCCTGACGGGATATACAGAATAGATTCATATACTTCATAGATGGCTGTAGTTGTGTGAAAGAGCGACATCTACTGTTTATGGGGTGATATTACACAAAACCCATTCACCCAGTTTTAGTTCAGTCCATCCTTTGCTCTAAAGCAGGGATCTCTAAACTACAGCCCTCCAACTGTTGCAGAACTACATGTCCTATTAGGTGAATAATTAAATAATATCTCCGTGAAAAAATCTCTGTGAAAAAAAGTTTTTTGATAATATGAAACTAATAAAAGTCGCAAAAAAAGAAAGAAAATTCAGAACAATTCGACTGTCCAATTATTAACACTCAGTGTTTGATTGAAGCAAATATATTCCCAACTGATGAATGGCATGCTTACCGAATAGCAAGCCAGATCGAGCAGGTGGCTTAAACCCAGCCTGGGCCTTTATGCAATCGGTCACAGGGTATGGCAATTTTCACTTGCGTGGAATTGGCGTGGAATCCACGATCACTGTTTTGACCTCCCTGAATAAGGGCAGTCGCAAGCCTTCTGGTGGTTGTTCAGCACGTTGCCCATTGAAAACGTCACCTTGTGACGAAATGCGTCTGGGAGGTACATGCTGACGTCACCACGTCGCCCCATTGAGGAGGACGGGAGTTCGTTTGTTGCCAGCCGGCATTGTTTTTATCTTCTTCGCTTTCCAATCCAGTACATTTTGTAAGTGTTCTTCTCTTTTTTAATAAACTAGTTGTAATGGTATCACACTATTTTGCCATTATTTCATTTTTCTTGGGATTCCCCAAAAACATCATGTGAACCGCGGAGCCTTTGATATGCTTGAGGGGTTGGATCTATATCGCTCTCCCCATTAGTTGGTCAATTCATCTGGTCGATAAGACAATTTGCTCACCGAAAGTCTGACATCTGGTAAGCAGGCTTTTTATGCGGTTTTGGTGCACGCATTAACCCCTTCACTGGTAGATTCGGTTGACACTTCACGAGATTAAAGATTCACTATTTGTTATCTATCATCTGGTAAGCAGGCCCCCCCGTGTGGTGCTGGTGTATTCACTGTTTTTCACGAGGATCCACATACCCGCATGATTTGCACCTAATATTTGTCATTGGCAAAGAGGCCTTCCGTGTGCCATCTGCTATCTTCAAACACTGGGTGTCATATATGATATTTACTCCTCTCACTATGTGAGTGTCACTCTTTTTTATTTTTATAAAGTATGTCAGTATTACGCTATGTTGTCATTATATTTTTTGGGTTAATTTTTCGTGGATTCCACGCCAATTCCACGCGAGTGAAAATTGCCATACCCTACTGTGACCGATTGCATAAAGGCCCAGGCTGGGTTTAAGCCACCTGCTCGATCTGGCTTGCTATTCAGTAAGCATGCCATTCATCAGTTGGGTATATATGTGCTTCAAACAAACACTGAGTCTTAATAATTGGACAGTCGAATTGTTCTGAATTTTCTTTCTTTTTTTGCGACTTTTATTAGTTTCATATTATCAAAAAACTTTTTTTCACAGAGATTTTTTCACGGAGATATTATTTAATTATTCACTTATTTATTTATCAATCTAAGTGCAGCTTTTTCATTTTGTATTTGTTTTTGGTGTATACCCCACTGATGCTCAATTTATTGGTTTCTAGCGCAGTTTTTTCTTCTTTTATGTCCTGTTAGGCATTGTAAAACTCTGACATTCACAGACATGACTAGGCATGATGGGAATTGTAGTTCCTGAACAACTGGAGGACCGTAGTTTGGAGACCCCTGCTCTAGAGAACTAGGTGTATAGCTGGTATCCGACACTTTCAGAAATGGATACTCAGTCCTCCCACTGGGCATTGAGTTTGCTTCCGCCAGCTGTTTGACAGACCCTGTCACCTGGCCATTCATTACAAAAAACAATTTCCCATAAGATTATAGTTTCTTAAAACTGCTGTGTGCCGCCATCTTGGATGTGATGTCAGCAGCCCCACAGCCCCAACAGATTCAGAGGTGTGTCACTCAAGTGACACTATAATAATAATTTTTGCTTCTTCCCAAAGCCGCTACAAAAAAGGTTATGAAGGGAGTAGCTGGACCAGCATAGACAGTATTTAGACACTTTTTTTTTTGCATAATCTCTTTTCTTTTAAATATTTTCGGAACAAAACAAAAAAGGAATAAAGGAAAAACAAACAATAGTGTCATATTTGGACACTTCTAGAAGGTTATGCAGGGGAGGAGCTGGACCAGCATAGACAATATTTAGATACTCCCAGAATAAAGTATGAGGAGGGAGGGGGGTTGTGATCTGAAATTGACTTTTCCTGAAATAGCCAACTTTTCTAGCAAGTTCAAAGGCACAGTGCAAGTGAATAAAAATAATCTCTAGAAAGGAAAAACACCAGGGGGAATTTACTAAAACTGGAGCAGACAGAATCTGGAGCAGCTGTGCATAGTAACCAACCAGCTTCTATCTTCAGTTTGTTCAGTTAAGCTTTAAAAATTAAAGCAATAATCTGGTTGCCATGCACAGCTGCTCCAGTCTCAGCAAACGTTTCACGCGCTACCAATGAAAGTAATTATTTTTTTCTTGCTTATCCATTGAGGGATACAGAAAGTAATATACTGTTGGGTTACACTGCTGTCTACAGGAGTATTGGACGCTGGCAAAAAAACGGAAAGCAAGCCCAGGATAGTTTCTCCTCTACTCAGCAAGCAAGTTTTTTGCTGGTGTCCTAGGACATCCTTTCTTCCCAGCTCTGCTGGGAAAAGTCCTACTTTTTCTTTTTCACTAGCTTTTTTCTTAATTATTCTTCAGTTCTCTCTTAATTCAAGATTCTATGCTACATCTCTGCTTGAGCTGGTCTCTGGATGGCAACTTTCTGAATTGACTTTTCTCCAACCTAAATGAATAGTATTGCTCTGAAAAATTAGCCACAAGGCTGGAAGCAAGAAACCTGATAAGCTTTTAGATGAGCCTTCAGTATGAATGTCATAAACCAGATGTGACCAGAACTGTGTGAGTGCGACAGAGTGAACCAGACATAAATAGGTGAAAGTAAGTTTATTAAGGAAAATGCATATGTGAACACACCACCAATACAGAGTGAACAACCAAACAATCAGTGATATAAAACCAACCAGCATATGTAGCAAGAGGGAGTACCAGAATCGTAGTCAAGCCAGGCCAGGGTCATAAACAGGGAATCAGTAGCTGGGAAGGGAGATAAACAGGACAAGAGAGGATGGATGGATCACAGGAGGGACGGGTCAGGTACCAGGCTAAGAGTCCAGGGTTCAGGTAATGGACAGGAAACAGGATCAACAGGTTCCAGGAATCAGGCTTCAGGATCAGGACCAGGACCAGGAATCAGAGTAACAGGATACAGGTCAGGGCTCAAGGAACAATACCAGGGCAACATAAGTCTGCAATTGCTATTTATACTGCAGCTCTGCTAATTAAGGTCAGGTGACACCTGTCTGCAGAGGGGAATACCTGCTCCATACTGCCAGGATTCCTCCGCTGGTGGACGCCAGTACTGCGGCCCAAAAATGACAGAATACTTGCAGGAAAGAGCAGCTCCGAACTGCCAGGAGACACCTGCTGTTGGACCTCAATACTGCACGTCAAATGATCGATATTACCAGCGAAGACCTTTCCTGACAGTACCCCCCCCTCGCAGGAGCGACCTCCGGACACTCCAACTAGCCGTTGCTGGGGAAAGTCCATGGTGTCCAGCCGGGCAGCGGACACCTCAAGCTGGGCAACAAGCAGTGGCACATCAGGCTGGGCAGCGGACAGGAACACTCCAGGCTGGGCAGCGGACAGGAACACTCCGGGCTGGGCAGCGGACAGGAACACTCCGGGCTGGGCAGCGGACAGGAACACTCCAGGCTGGGCAGCGGACAGGAACACTCCAGGCTGGGCAGCGGACAGGAACACTCCAGGCTGGGCAGCGGACAGGAACACTCCAGGCTGGGCAGCGGACAGGAACACTCCAGGCTGGGCAGCGGACAGGAACACTCCAGGCTGGGCAGCGGGCACGGGCATTTCAAGCTGGGCAGCGGGCACGGGCATTTCAAGATGGGCAGCAGGCACGTTAGGCTTGGCAGCAGGCATGGGCACTTCAAGCTGGGCAGCAGGCACGGGCACTCTAAGCTGGGCAGCAGGCACGGGCACTCTAAGCTGGGCAGCAGGCACGGGCACTCTAAGCTGGGCAGCAGGCACGGGCACTCTAAGCTGGGCAGCAGGCACATCAAGTGGGGTAGCAGGCTCATCAAGCGCGACAGCAGGAACATGCACATCAAGCTGGGCAACAAGCACAGGCACATTAAACGGAGCAGCAGGTACTTCAAACTGGGCAGCAGGCACATCAGACTGGGCAGCAGGCACGGGCACTTCAGGCCGGAGAGCGGGCTCATCAGGCCGGAGAGCGGGCATGGGCACATCAGACTGGGCAGCAGGCACAGGCACTTCGGGCTGGAGAGCGGGCTCGTCAGGCTGGAGAGCGGGCTCGTCAGGCTGGAGAGCGGGCTCGTCAGGCTGGAGAGCGGGCTCGTCAGGCTGGAGAGCGGGCTCGTCAGGCTGGAAAGTAGGCACTGGAACACTGGCACCTCAGGCTGGAACACTGGCACCGAGACTTTGGGCTGGAAGGCATGCATCAAGACATCAGACTGGAAAGCGGAGACAGGCTGGAACGGCAGGCACCGAGACATCAGGCTGGAAGGCAGGCACCGAGACATCAGGCTGGAAGGCAGGCACCGAGACATCAGGCTGGAAGGCAGGCACCGAGACATCAGGCTGGAAGGCAGGCACCGAGACATCATGCTGGAAGGCAGGCACTGGGATGTCAGACTGGATTGGATTAGCTAGTGCGGAGGCAGGTTGGGTTACTGGCAGGATCGTCTTGGTTGGAAAAAACTTTCGTTTTTTCTTTGGCTTAGCCACTGAAGCTCTGTAGGTGAGGGGTGCAGCAGACTGGAAAGGAGGATTGGGATATGGCATAGAAGAGGTAACAGTAGCTGGGGGAAGATCTTGTGGGTTTGTAGGCAGCTGAGAAGAGGCAGGTGTATTGAATGCAGGATAGGTACAGGGAGCAGAGACCGGATATGAGTATTCGGTTGGGAGCCGCGTATACTGAGCTGCAACTGAGTTTGGCATGGGTGATGGGGAAACATACATTTGGGTAGGCTGGTGTTTGGTGGCAGAGGTGGTTTGTTTGGCTGGAGCTGCTTGCATCATGTCAGACCATGCTGAAAGTATAGGTTGTACAAACTGTGCTTTTAAATCTCCCTGTCTAACAAAAGACTGCGCAGACACAATGCACTCCGCAATCACCTGTGGGGAACAGGCTGAATAGTGCTCACAAAAATCAGCTGGATCATCTTCAAAAAGCCACACTAGGGATACAACCTGATTCATATCAAAAGGAGGAGTGAAATCATCACGGCCCATTGGAATACAGGGCAGGGCCAGCTCAGTACATAGCTTGATCAAAGGCTGCACCTCCCCAAACAATATATAACCCTGATCGACCAGGGAGTGAGCCAAACGTATAGTGGCAAACAACTGGTCACTAGACCATCCTTTCAAAGCCTGGCGGCAATAATCACCACTTTCAGATGCCAGCAGAGAAAAATAAATAACCTCATCGGCATTCATGTTTGCAACCGACTGAATCAAAATGGTTCCCCTGTGCAGCCACTTCTGGTCAGGGATGGCCCTGGTATTCTGTCATAAACCAGATGTGACCAGAACTGTGTGACTGACATAAATAGGTGAAAGTAAGTTTATTAAGGAAAATGCATATGTGAACACACCACCAATACAAAGTGAACAACCAAACAATCAGTGATATAAAACCAACCAGCATATGTAGCAAGAGGGAGTACCAGAATCGTAGGCAAGCTAGGCCAGGGTCATAAACAGGGAATCAGTAGCTGGGAAGGGAGATAAACAGGACAAGAGAGGATGGATGGATCACAGGAGGGACGGGTCAGGTACAAGGCTCAGAGTCCAGGGTTCAGGTAACGGACAGGAAACAGGATCAACAGGTTCCAAGAATCAGGCTTCAGGTTCAGGCTACAGGATCAGGACCAGGAATCAGAGTAACAGGATACAGGTCAGGGCTCAAGGAACAATACATTGGGCAAAATAAGTCTGCAATTGCTGGGTATTTATACTGCAGCTCTGCTAATTAAGGTCAGGTGATACCTGTCTGCAGAGGGGAATACCTGCTCCATACTGCCAGGATTCCTCCGCTGGTGGACGCCAGTACTGCAGCCCAAAAGTGACAGAATACTTGCAGGAAAGAGCAGCTCCGAACTGCCAGGAGACACCTGCTGGTGGACCTCAATACTGCACGCCAAATGATTGATATTACCAGCAGAGAAGACCTTTCCTGACAATGAATTTGCGTTCCCACTTTCTAAATAGGGGATTGCTTGCTAATCGTTGTGTGTCCTTGGGTGGTTCAGGCGTTCAAGTGCAGGCTTACAGGCTAGTCTCTTGCCTCTGGCTTGCTTTCTTCTGCTGTTCGCCCTCAAACTCCCCCCCCTTCCCCGTGCCATTGCACAAATTAACAGATCTTCCCCTGCCTCCTCAGCCCTACCCTGGTTACCACCATCTCTCTGAGCAATTCTCTTTCCTTGAGACTTCTAGGACCACTAGTGGTGCCTGGTACCCATCAGGGTCATCATCCCACTCTTTATTCAGAGGGACCCTCTGTCCTACTTGGTCGACTGGGAACAGCACTGTTTGTTCTCTGACTTTACAAGGCTCTGAAGCCTTAGTGTTGCCCTGGCTCCAGTTTCTGCCCTACTATGTTCTCATAGCATCCCTACTGTGGGACACTCAGATGACCTCCAGTCACCATTTCCCCAATGGGCATTTCCCTGATTGCCTTAAAGATTCAGCTGGGCCTGGCCTAGCCAGATATTGGAGCTGGAGACTGTCTGTCACCTGTAGGCAACGTTAACCAGCATAGCTCTTCAGTAGGGGAGGCGACCTTGTATTTGACCTCATGCCCCCGCCATTAACAAAGGGTCTACCCATCTCTCAGCCCTTGCAATAGCTGCTCTCATTGGAAAACTATTGTCTCTGGGGCTACATTCTGGATTAGCAGAACAGGTGGGTCATTCTACATACTGGGATTCCTCTTTTGTCAGGTCTCCTGGTTCAGACATCATCTTGGTACTGGTGTGTCTCCACCACTGAAAAGGAACGTGAGTCCTTCCTGTGTCAGGAGAGGCAGTTTGATTCCTGTTGTAGACTCAACCATGGGTTTAGGTCTTACCTCCCTGATGCTCTTAAGGGTGATCTCCTGTAGGCCAGTTCTTCCCAGCCTCTGGACATATAGGAAAGGTTCATCCTTCTTACCAGGTAAGTCACACTTTGGCAAGAGTTGGTTGTGTGTCAACAATTTCGCTAGGCCTGAAATTTTAATTTCTTCACTCTTATGGGATCCGTGAGTGGTGGCTTAGGGCCTTCCTATTGGACTGACTCTTTTACAAGAACATCTTCTTAGCTTCCTTGATCCTTTCCTTAATCCGTTCCTTATTGACCTTGTCAGGTTGTGGATTTTTCTTCCCTAAATAGGAATTTGTTTGTTCTACCCCTTTTGGTGGCTTCCATTTGACCAGTCTCTTGCTTGGTCCATGGTTTGGTGATTCCCTCTGTGTTAAGTTATTCCTTTCAGGTGAGTGGCCATTTTTTCTTGGTCTTGGGCATCCGTTTGATCAGTCTCTGTGTACTCCTGCTGGTAATGTTGGCAGGTTTCTAGGTGTTGGAGCCTAAGGTGGCTCTTAGGCTGCAGTCCCTAGTTATGTTTTTGTCAAGCCTGTTGGCAGTCCTTGCTTTTGCAGTAGGACTGATTTTGTATGTCCTCACACTATATGACTTCCTGTGTCTATCATTGGACGAGAAAGAAATTAGAATTTTTGTTCTCCTCATAAAATCCTTTTCTTAGAGGTCATTAAGAGACACAGGTCCCACACCTCTTCTTGCACATATTATTGGTACTGCTTAATGCAAACTAAGGCATACTAGGTAACCGAGTAGGGTTTTTTGGTTTTCCAGTGTACAATCCTCCTGTAGTTAGCAGTTTAATCCAGGTGTTTTTTGTTTTTTTTTAAACAAAAATTTTCCTTTAAACTTTGTCCGAAGTTAAAGGCCTGTGACTATTCTGCATTTGGGTTTGTGGTGTCTTCCATTATCCTTTTATCTGACTGGAATAATGAAGATTTTTCTGTCCTCTCCTGCAGATTCCCCTCCAGGTCACCACCTTGTCCACTTTGCGGCCTAAAGACGGGGTGTATGTGAAGGTTGTGGGTCGCTAGCATCTCCTGCAAGCAACAAGGGGATCCAGATAATGTCAAGAGAAGAAGGCACCAACCTATCAAACTGCAAATTAAACTGAACGTAAAGTGAATATGTGCTATCCCCTAGAACAGACTTTGTAGAATGATAGCTCAACAGACCCTCAAATTTCTCAGATGTGACACCCCAGGATGGTACAGATCTTTCATTGAAATGGTTTTCCATCATTTCCCACCTAAAACTCATTCATTATCATTATCATCAACATAAGGCTCTGAACCTGCAGGTCAGGAAGCAAAAATTTTGAGTGGGTTGTTCCATACAGGAGACTTACCCCCCCCCCCCCCCCTGACAGTGCAGTTAGAATCACTATGCTACCCAATTTTCAAAAGAAACTGCAACAAACGGTATGCTGCTTGTCCTAGATCATTTTTCTTTTTCTCTAAATCATGATAGGGGACAATAATTCTGTATATTTCAGTTTATTTAAGCCCCAAACTCTTTTTGATAGAAACTTTTGTGGCTAGAGCAGGGACTGTTAAAAACCCATTTTTCTGTATCTCCCTGTCCCAAAGACACAAGTCAAAGTGATCTTAAAGCTGAATTTTTACCTGCCAGAAGATTTGTATTCCTGTCCATTCAGTGCTAAGATGTAAACAGATTTGTCACAAAGCACAGTCCTGCCTACCAGGTCAGTAGAACTGATTTCTCTCTGTTGCAGTTAAATAACTAGAAAGCTTGTTCCTCCCTCAGCCTGTAACTGGGAAGTGAAAGGAGAAGCAGCAGACTGAAGAGTTCAAATCCTATCAGCATGTTTCTTGTCAGCACATACAGTTGTGCTCATAAGTTTACATACCCTGGCAGAATTTATGATTTCTTGGCCATTTTTCAGAGAATAAGAATGATAACACAAAATCTTTTTTCACTCATGGTTAGTGTTTGGCTGAAGCCATTTATTATCAATCATTTGTGTTTACCCTTTTTAGATCATAATGACAACAGAACCTACCCAAATGACCCCGATCAAAAGTTTACATACCCTGGTGATTTTGGCCTGATAACATGCATACAAGTTGACACAGGGGTTGAATGGCTATTAAAAGGTAACCATCCTCACCTATGATTTGTTTGGTTGTAATTAGTGTGTGTGTATAAAAGGTCAATAAGTTTCTGGATTCCTGACAGACCCTTGCATCTTTCATCCAGTGCTGCACTGGCATTTCTGCATTCTGAGTCATGAGGAAAGCAAAAAAATTGTCAAAGGATCTGTGGGAAAAGGTAGTTGAACTGTATAAAACAGGAAAGGGATATAAAAAGATATCCAAGGAATTGAGATGCCTACCAGCAGTGTTCAAACTCTAATCAAGAAGTGGAAAATGAGGGGTTCTGTTGAAACTAAACTATGGTCAGGTAGACCAACTAAAATTTCAGCCACAACTGCCAGGAAAATTGTTTGGGATTCAAAGAAAAGCCCACAAATAACTTTATGTGAAATACAGGACTCTCTGAAAACATGTGGTGTGGCTGTTTCAAGATGTACAATAAGGAGGCACTTGAAGAAAGCCATTACTACGAAAATGCCACAAAGTATCCCGCTTACAATACGCCAAACAGCACAGAGCCAGGCCTTAAACCTTCTGGTACAAAGTCATTTGGAGTGATGAGACCAAAATTGAGCTTTTTGGCCACAACCATAAAGGCTTCATTTGGAGGCGTCAACAAGGCCTATGATGAAAGGTACACCATTCCTACTATGAAATACGGAGGTGGATCACTGAGGTATTGGGGATGTGTGAGCTACAAAGGCACAGGAAATTTGGTCAAAATTGATGGCAAGATGAATGCAGTATGTTATTAAAAAATACTGGAGGAACATTTGCATTCATCAGCCAGGAAGCTGCGCATGGGACGTGCTTGGACATTCCAACATGACAATGATCCAAAACACAAATCGACCTGTCATTGGCTACAGCAGAATAAGGTGAAGGTTCTGGAGTGGCTGTCTAAGTCTCCTGACCTCTATTATTGAGCATCTCTGGGAAGATCTCAAACGTGCAGTTCATGCAAGACAGCCCAAGAATTTACAGGAACTGGAGGTTTTTTAGCAAGAGGCATGGGCATCTTTACCATCTGAGAAGATAAAGAGCCTCATCCACAAATACAACAAAAGACTTCAAGCTGTCATTGATGTTAAAGGGGGCAATACACGGTATTAAGACCTGGGTATGTAAACTTTTAAACAGGGTCATGCGGCTAGTTTCTGTTGTCATTATGATTTTAAAAAGAGTAAACACGATTGATAATAAATGGCTTCAGCCAAACACTAACCATGAGCGAAAGAAAAGTTTGTGTTATTCATATTCTCTGAAAAATGGCCAAGAAATCATAAATTCTGCCAGGGTATGTAAACTTATGAGCATAACTGTAACAACAGCACAACTTCATAAGTAACAACCTATCACAGGGCACTTAACAGAGTAGGTAGATGCATTTACCTCAGGCCCTGCCCCAATGAGAGTCCAAAGATCCCCACTCGCAGCCATGCAAATGCACAACCCAAAAACCCAAGTTTTGCTGTTTTTGCATTAGCGTTTTGCCGCATTTGCATTTTTTTAGCAAAGCTAAACTCCCATAAAAGCTTGAGGCTGAAAATAAACATGCCAAAAACCACGCCCCATGCCAAAAAATGCTGATAAAAGCCTACAGTGCATCCGGAAAGTATTCACAGCGATTCACTTTTTTCCACATTTTGTTATGTTACAGCCTTATTCCAAAATATATTAAATTCATTATTTTCCTCAAAATTCTACAAACAATATCCCATAATGACAATGTCAAAGACGTTTGTTTGGAAATTTATAAACAATAAAAAAACAAAAACAAATCACGTGTACAGAAGTATTCACAGCCGTTGCCATGACACTCAAAATTGAGCTCAGGTGCATCTTGTTTCCACTGATCATCTTTGAGATGTTTCTACAACTTGATTGGAGGCCACCTGTATTAAAATTCAGTTGATTGGACATTCTTTGGAAAGGCACATACCTGTCTCTTTAAGGTCCCACAGTTGAGAATGCATGTCAGAGCACAAACCAAGCAATGAAGTCCAAGGAATTGTCTGTAGACCTCTGGGACATGATTGTATTGAGGCACAGATCTGGGAAAGGGTGCAGAAAAATTTCTGCAGCATTAAAGGTCCCATGAGCACAGTGGCCTTCATCATCCATAAACAGAAGAAGTTTGGAACCACCAAGACACTTCCTACAGCAGGCCTCCCGGCCAAACTGGGCGATCGGGGAGAAGGGCCTTAGTCAGGGAGGTGACCAAGAACCCGATGGGCACTCTGATATTGGATTGAAATGTCTTTTTGTATGTGTGCACTGTAATCTATTTTGTTCTGTATGGTAGAGTGGCCAGATGGAAGCCACTCCTCTGTAAAAAGCACATGACAGCCCATCCGGGGTTTGCCAAAAGGCACTGGAAGGGCTTTCAGACCAGAGAAACACAATTCTCTGGTCTGACGAAACAAAGATTGAACTCTTTGGCCTGAATGGCAAGCGCCATGTCTGGAGGAAACCAGTCACCACCCATCACATGGCAAATGCCATCCCTACAGTGAAGCATGGTGGTGGCAGCATCATGCTGTGGGGATGTTTTTCAGTGGCAGGAACTGGGAGACTAGTCAGGGTCGAGGGAAAGATGAATGCAGCAATGTACAGAGACATCCTTGATGAAAACCTGCTCTGGACCTCAGACTAGGGCAAAAGTTCATCTTCCAACAGGACAATGACCCTAAGCACACACCCAAGATAACAAAGGAGTGTCTATGGGACAACTCTGTGAATGTCCTTGAGTGGCCCAGCCAGAGCCCAGACTTGAACCCCATTGAACATCTCTGGAGAGATCTGAAAATAGCTGTGCACCAAGGCTCCCCATCCAGCCTGATGGAGCTTGAGAGGTCCTGCAAAGAAGAAATGGGAGAAACTGCCCAAAAAATAGGTGTGCCAAGCTTGTAGCATTACGCTCAAAAAGGCTTGAGGCTGTAATTGGTGCCAAAGGTGCTTCAACAAAGTAGTGAGCAAAGGCTGTAAATACTTATGTACATGGGATTTTATTATTTTTAATAAATTTGCAAAGGATTTCAAACTTCTTTCAGGTTGTCATTATGGGGTATTGTTTTGTACAATTTTGAGGAAAATAATGAATTTAATCCATTTTGGAATTAGGGCTGTAACAGAACAGTGAAGCTCTGTGAATACTTTCTGGATGCACTGTATGTGTGCATGGACACATAGGATAACATGCTAGGGAGTTTCCTGGCTGTAGAAAAAAACACCTGATGTCCAAAACAGCACCTGTAAAAACGCCCAGTGTGCATGAGGCCTAAGTCCTAAAGCAAGTTTACTTAATATTTTTCAATTGGGGTAGGCTAGAGTACTTTAATTGAGTGCACTAGGGATGTCATCAGGCGCATGGGGGCCGCATTGACCCTCATGACGGCACTGTGGGCAAAGGTAATATAGTGGGACAAAAATAATATCACATGAATACTCCCTCCGGACACTGGCATAAGGTGGAATGGCTTCTCATTGGTGATAAATGGTTTTCCCACTGAGCGAACTAAATTGTGCTCTTTTATACTTTTAAAATGTATGTACTAATAAAACTGGATTTTGATATTCAAATCTTTTTTAATGGATGCATGGATGTTTTTATGAGTAAAAGCCAAATGTAAATACTGTGGATGCCTTATCTAATAGGAGTGACCACTGGGCCTGTTGAGACCTTCTTTTTTTTATTAAGGGTTCATAGAATATTGGGGAATCCATTTCCATATAGAAGTGTAAAGTTGATAAATGTAAAGTTATGCACTGGGGGGCTAGAAACATGCATGCATACTAGGGGAAGAACAGTTGGGGAGTTAATGGTGGAGAAGGATCTGGGGGTTTTGGTAGACCATAGGCTTAATAATAGCATTCAATGCCAAGCTGCCCTTTCCAAAGAGAGCAAAATCCTTTCTTGTATTAGGAGAGGTATGGACTCTGGAGAGAGAGATAATTTTGCCCCTGTACAAATCATTAGTAAGACCCCATCTGGAATATGCGGTTCAGTTTTGGGCATGGAGGAGCTCAGCTATGAGTAAAAATTAATGGAACTGAATTTATTCTCTCTGGAGATGAAGGGGGGTATATGATCAACATGTTCACATAAATGGTCCATATAGTGAACTTGGTGATGAGTTATTCACTTTAAGGTCATCACAGAGGACAAGGGGGCAGTCTTTAAATCTGGAGGAAAAGAGATTTAATCTCCAAATACAGAAAGGTTTCTTCACAGTAAGAGCTGTGAAATAGATTCCCTCGAGTTGTTTCTCCAGCTCAGTACATTGCTTTAACCACTTAAGAACCAGAAGGTTTGACCCCCTTCATCACCAGGCCATTTTTTGCGATGCGGCACTGCGTTATTTTAACCTACAATTGCGTGGGTGTGACGCTGTACCCAAATAAAGTTGATGTCCTTTTTTTCCCCCACAAATAGAGCCTTCTCTTGGTGGTATTTGATCACCTCTGCGGTTTTTATTCTTTGTGCTATAAACAAAAAAAGACTGACCATTTTGAAAAAAAAAAACACAATATTTTTTACTTTCTGCTATAATATTTATCCAAAAAAAAAAAATGTATTCATCAGTTTAGGTTAATATGTATTTGGCTACATATTTTTTTCTAGATAAAAAAATTCGCAATAAGCGTATATTGATTGGTTTGCGCAAAAGTTATAGTGTCTACAAAATAGGGGATAGATTTAAGGCATTTTTAGTATTTTTTTAAATTTTTTACTAGTAATGGCAATGATCAGCGATTTTTAGTGGGACTGACATTGTAGCGGATATTTCTGACACTTTTTTGGGACCACTGACATTATTAGTGATCAGAGCTAAAAAATATCCACTGATCACTGTATAAATGACACTGGCAGGTGAGGGGTTAAGTGTGTCCTGGGGAGGTGTTTCTAACTGTGGGGGGAGTGTACTGACAGGGAGTACAGAGAGAGATCGCTGTTCCTGATCACTAGGAGCAGACGATCCCACTGTACTCTCCTGTCAGAACGGGGATCTGCTTTGTTTACATTGGCAGAACCCCGTTCTTCCTCTCTGAGGAGCGATTGCGGGTGGCCAGCGGACCCGCTGTGCAGCGGGCGCATGTGCGGCCACAGTATCTCGTGCACGAGACGATGTACAGGTACGTCGTTTCACGCAATAGGCCCGCCCTGCCACAGTATATATGCAGTTGGCGGTCCTTCGCTCCTACGTGTAAAACTTTTTTTTTCAATAAAAAATTACTCAGAACCCCCAAATATATATGGCTTTTTTAGCAGAGACCCTAGGGAATAAAATGGCGGTGGGTCATTGCATCTTTTTATGTCACACCGTATTTGTGCAGGGATTTTTCAAATGCTTTTTTTTGGGAAAAAAAACAAACGGTAAAGTTAGGCCAATATTTTTGTATAATGTGGAAGATGATGTTGCACTGAGTAAATAGATACCCAATATGTCACGCTTTAAAATTGTGCACGCTCGTGGAATGGCGCCAAACTTTGGTACCTGTTTAGAGTTACAGAGAGGGTCTTGGGCTAGAATTGTTGCTCTTGTCCTAATGCACACATTAGGGTTTATAAGACCCCACATCTTTCTTTCAGGCTGGAAAGAGACGTGTGTACAAAAATGCTGATCTGTACGTATATCAGAGCTGCTCCCGTCGCTCACGTGATTCCTCGGCTCTCCCCTCTGCCCGGCTGACAGCCCCAGTGGGCGGGGCCGAGCACTCCCAATTACATCAGCCGGGGAGGAGGGGAAAAGAGGAGAGAGCCGAGGAGCCACATGAGCCGCTCTGATATAGGTACAAATCAGTATATTTTTTTTATATGGCATAGGGACACATATTGTTATGTTACAGAGGGGATGGGAGGATTTTATAGTAGTTATGAGAGCAGCGGGAGGGAGCGGGCACTGACAGAGCAGACAAGTGGGGAGAGGACGGGGGAGAGAGGACAGGAGAGTTGCGGATGACAGAGGCACATAAACTGACCATGGTGTCAGGGCTCAGCAGCCATGATAAACCATGTTCAATTTACAGAGGGGAGAGTAAAGCAAGGCAGGATCAGCCAGGTTTTTTAGGTGATAGAATGGGCCAAATTACACAGCACAAGCACTGTGCTGTATAACATGCTTGTTAAAAAAAAAAAAAAAAAAAAAAAACTTTAGGTAGGATTGTTGTAAGCATGGTTATAGCACCGTCACCTCAAATTTACGCTCTCATAAAAGATAACTCTAAAAAATTAACATGAATTTAAGAGAAAAAGTTAATAAGAACTATTCAGGATGTTCTTAAAATACTTAAAGGTTCAAGTGTAAAGCCCTTTTTTTTAGTTTTGAATTGTGTAAGAAAGGATTAAAACCTCTGGCTATATTTTTGCTGTCTGTGGCCCCGGGGGAATTTTCTTTCACTTCCTGTTTCAAAAACACAACAAAGTTTTGCAATATTACCCAATTACACATAAATATAATCTGCATGCTTTATAATGGAACTATTCCACATACCAACGATGTGATCACCTTATTCTATATATAAACTGAAAACAATCAGGTTTTCAGAAACCACTGCAATAAATCTGGAAAACTCATTGACCATGTTACATAAAAACATTACAGTTGTAATGCTGTCAATGTGTTTTTCAAATTTATTGGGGAAGGTGTTAAAAATATGATTGTGTTCATATACATTTGATTCGTATTCAGATGCTGCTGCCCTATCCACAAAACCTTTTAAGGTCGCTAAAGGTTAATGTACAGGATTACATCTGGTCTGACTGAAAACCAAGAATACGCTACCAAATATTGATTGGAAAAAAAGGCTTCTAGAAGGTTGGGCTTGCCAGATTTTTTAGAACTACTGTCAGACAGCAACATTATCTAGAATGCTGAATTGGCAATATGGGCAGACCAAGAGGCAGTGGGTAGATCATGTTAAAGGTCAAGAACTGGCCATAAACCCTGCCCTACTAAAGTGATTTTAAAGGCTACATACATTTATTTATTTTCTAAATAGCAAACATGTTATACTTACCTGCTCTGTGGTATTGCACAAAGCGGCCCCAAACCTCCTCTTCTGGGTCCCCCATCAGTGCTCTCGGCCCCTCTTCTCTGTGCGTCCCCATAGGAAGCTACTTCCAGACGTTCTTGAGGTTTGCAGTGGGCCTTCATTACCAACTTGTCTGCCTGCCCTTCAGGTTGACCACATTTCACCCAGGGTTTTTACCAAAGTTCTGCTGGCAGTAGTAGCACAGCTCCCTGAAGGGAAGATTCCCCTCATCCTGGAGTGTTCAAACTCTGCAAGGTCGGCCAGCAGTCTCCCAGCCAGAACCTGTCTCCAGTTGCTGGGCATGATGACTGTAATCCCCATGGTGAAATAGACCCAGTGGCAGTCTCACTCATTCCAGTATGGATTACTCTGGAGTCCCAGAGTCTGTATCAAAGCATATCATTGACACAGTCCATGAAACAAATTTTTGCCTGATGGGTAGAGGAGGAATCTACTACAGTGTCAATCTCTTCTTCCAACGCCTTGGATAGTGATGCCAGCGAGACAGGATGGGGGGCTGTTTGCGAGGGCAAGTGGGCTCAAGGCCAGTTGCCTCACCCTCCGAAGAAAATAGTTCCTAACAAATTGGAATGGAGGGTGGCCTATCAGACTCTCCTGGCCTTTGCCCGGGTCTCTTGAAGATGGACAATGTAACGGCTGTAGCTGAAGGAAGGCAACACGCATAGTCAGTCCCTTCTGAAGGAGGTAGAACCTCAAATGAACTGGGCCCAGAAGAATCTGCTTCTCCTCTCGGCAGTATATTTACTCAGACACATTAATCTCCCGTCGGACTACCTGCCCAGTGCCAAAACGGAGTGGTCTCCGCTGCCGCAAGTATTCAGGGAACTTGTAGCCTGGTCTTTTGTTCCGGAAATAGACCTATTTGTGTCTCATAACAAATATGGACAAAAAAGGCTTGATTTGACGTGTGTGTGTGTGTGTGTGTGTGTGTGTGTGTGTGTATATATCTATATATATATATATATATATCTATATCTTGTGTACCTGAGAAGTCGTGATTGTTCTTCAGCCCCTAAAAAAACTGCAATATCAAAATATGTCCCAAACAGGGGGGGTCCAAGAAAAGATGGGGCTCACTGAAGAGCAATACACAGTGTGAATCAATTAACAAAAATGTATTGATGTGGTACAAAAATAAAATGTGTATAAACCAAATACTATACTACCCTTGGTACAGATTGTCGGCTGGCCTCAAGGGGTCAGTCGAAGCAACCACAGACTGGGGGGCTAAAACAACATATAACAAATGACAGTGTCCGGACGCCAAGGAAATTGATGTCTGCCTAGCCGTCCATCAATGGGAGATGTCCAGCAATTGTGGTGGTGGTGGCTAGGCTGACATCAATCCCCGGAGGGGGGAAGGGGCTTGAGCCAAAGGAGGGGCAGGGGGGAGGGAGGGGCCACGGGGAAGAGTGGGGATAGGGGCACTGATTATCCAATATGGACTGTGCTGAGAAGATAGTCCTGTGTGTTGTCTATAAACAGCGCTAAGCAGGTTGAAGCAACCGATCAAATATGAGTGATGGCAAAGTTCATTGGTGTGTGTGTGTGTATAACACTATACATATATACTGGTTGGTAGATTTCAGATCAGTATTAAGCACCGTAGATAACCATGCTAGTGGTAAACAGGAAATGAAGGTAACCTAGTACATTACCACTTCCGGGTCATGGGTAAATACCATCAGATACTTCCGAGGTGGTGCACACTTTCCACTGTGTTCTGCTTCCACTGGATGCTTGTAACATCGAGATAATGTTGCTCAAAAGAGCGCTGTATTGGTGGGCAGATCAGAGTCCATGGATGTGCACCTATGATTCCTCTCTTGTAGTGGCCCTGACCTACCGGTCATGTTCCATCCCTTGGTGTGCGGGCCCGCAAACCCCCTGTGGGGGATGACATTGTGACGTGACGTCCAGACAGAACTAACGTCAACGCGTTTCACATTACAAAGATGTGTAGCTTCATCTGGATGTATAGGTGGCGTGTGAGGGCTCCTTCTTATTGATGTCCGTTCCTCGTACACGCCCACCTAGCAGAAGATTTGAAAGGAGCTACACCCAATCTGCAGAGTAACCAGATTAGCGTTTTTTTTATTGGTTGCTGCTTATCCAAGAGGCTATTCATCTCTTGTTCTTCCGGGTTCCTGCTCTAAATAAGAGTCCTCTCAGGTAGTGAATACTCGGGGAAGTTAAATGGAATATCTGGAACCAGTAAGATGTTGGCATTCAGATAATAATACATAAAGATATCCTGTGTTGGACCCCAAATGCAAAGAGCATTCCTTTAAATGGATTGTAATCATGATTACTTTATACATCATATTTAGGAATAACAAACCTAATAGGGATGAGAATGGGGTGGAGGGGAAGGAAAAGGGTACATAGAACAGACCACAAATTGACATGTAACTGTGTGTGTCAGCTATTTGCCAATACACACACAGAGCTACGGATCAAAAGTATAGAGAGTGCATCCCTCAGCATTTAGGGATGTAGATTTAATTTCCGTGTTTAGGCCTATCGGAATGGCTCAGGTACATCGATGACGTGTTTGTCATCTGGAGGGGGGATGAGGGCTCGCTTATGCAATTTGTTGAGATTTTGAATTCCAACGATCGCAACATTAAATTAACTTATGTATGGGATCGTGAGAGGATTTCCTTTTTGGACCTTTCAATTGGTGTGAAAGATTTGTCCTTTGTGACTCACACTTATCGGAACGAGACCTCGGCCAATACACTTTTGCGAGCAGATAGTCACCATCCACAATGGCTAAAGGATAGTATCCCAGTAGGCCAATTCCTCCGCATTAGGTGCAATTGCTCCAGTGTTGAGGATTACAGACTAGAAAGTGATGAGCTGTATAGGCGTTTTCGGGAACGCGGGTATTCCCATAAATAAATCAGAAGAGCGAAGCGTAAGGCAGCTGGGCGGGATCGTTCTGCCCTTTTGAACAAAACTAAAAAGCACTCCCCACTCTTCCCTTAACTACTGACCCTGACCCAGTGAGAATCATCACACAATTCGGCACCCAGTGGGATACAGTTAGACCTATTTTGCAGAAACATTGGGGCATCCTTACAAGTACCCCCGGTATAGCCCCAGATAGTAGGGCCCGTTCCAAAAATGGTGGCAAGAAGAGCTAGAAATCTGGGTGACAGTTTGATTAAATCCGAACATATCAGAAGTACGGATTCTTCCTGGTTGTTCCAGTTCCCGAGAAGTAAGGGGATGTTCCCCTGTGGACATTGCCAAGTATGTCCATATGTACATTGGACAGCTACCTTCAGTGACTCCCAAAATAAAACCAGCTTTGAGATTAAAAGTCTTATCAACTGTGCAACAACTAGGGTTATTTGTTAACTTGCCCATGTAAAAAAAATATACATTGGCAAGACGAAACGCCAGTTTAGAATTCGCTTGGGAGAACACATGATGGAGATTCTGGAAAAGAATCCAGATAAGCCGGTGGCCAGACATTTTGCCCAATTCCACCATGCAGGTCAAGGGCATATATGCCCTTGACTTTTCCTCTGGAAGAGGGGACTTTGACCAGGCTTTACAGCAAAAGGAAAAGAGGTGGAATTTCCGTTTGGGCTCTCTCATTCCGATAGGCCTAAACACGGAATTAAATCTACAGCCCTAGCAACCTAGGTTAAAATCTCCAGGCATTCCTAAGAAAAACCTCTACAACACTCCTGGTCACCCCATTATTAGATGCTGAGGGATGCACTATATACCTCTGATCCGTGGCTCTGTGTGTGTATTGGCAAATAGCTGACACACACAGGTGTCAATTTGTGGTCTGTTCTATGTACCCTTTTCCTTCCCCTCCACCCCATTCTCATCCCTATTAGGTTTGTTATTCCTAAATATGATGTATAAAGTAATCATGATTACAATCCATTTAAGGGAATGCTCTTTGCATTTGAGGTCCAACACGGGATAACTGTATGTATTATTATCGGAATCCCAGCATCTTACTGGTTCCAGATATTCCATTTAACTTCCCCGAGTATTCACTACCTGAGAGGCCTCTTATTTAGAGCAGGAACCCGGAAGAACAAGAGATGAATAGCCTCTTGGATAAGCAGCAACCAATAAGAAAATGCTAATCTGGTTACTATACAGATTGGGTGTAGCTCCTTTCAAATCTTCTGCTAGGTGGGCGTGTACAAGGAACGGACATTAATAAGAAGGAGCCCTCGCACGCCCCCTATACGTCCAGATGAAGCTACACATCTTTGTAATGTGAAACGCGTTGACGTTAGTTCTGTCTGGACGTCACGTCACAACGTCATCCCCCACAGGGGGTTTGCGGGCCCGCACACCGAGGGATGGAACATGACCGGTAGGTCAGGGCCACTACAAGAGAGGAATCATAGGTGCACATCCATGGACTCTGATCTGCCCACCAATACAGCGCTCTTTTGAGCAACATTATCTCGATGTTACAAGCATCCAGTGGAAGCAGAACATAGTGGAAGGCGTACACCACCTCGGAAGTATGAACTTTGCCATCACTCATTTGATCGGTTGCTTCAACCTGCTTAGCGCTGTTTATAGACAACACACGGGACTATCTCCTCAGCACAGTCCATATTGGATAATCAGTGCCCGGGGGATTGATATCAGCCTAGCCACCACACTCAGCAATTGCTAGACATCTCCCATTGATGGATGGCTAGGCAGACATCAATTTCCTTGGCGTCCGGACGCTGTTGTTTGTCATTTGTTATATGTTGTTTTGTCCCCCCAGTCTGTGGTTGCTTCGACTGACCCCTTGAGGCCAGCCGACAATCTGTACCAAGGGTAGTATAGTATTTGGTTTATACTCTTTTATCCACGTTTTATTTTTGTACCACATCAATACATTTTTGATAATTGATTCACACCGTGTATTGCTCTTCAGTGAGCCCCATCTTTTCTTGGTCCCCCCGTTTGGGACGTATTTTGATATTGCTATTTGTGTCTCAGGACAATGTGAAACTCCCCAAATTCTGTGAAAAATGTCATCACCCACAGGCAGCACTGGTGGACGCTGTGACTTTGAAATGTGGGGTTTTTGGATAGCTTACACCTTACCCCCAGTACCTCTGATCCTGTCCTTTCTGTACAGACTGAAACAGGAAGACGTCACGGTGCTGGCAGTAATCCCAGATGGGCTCAAACGCCCTTGGTATTTCCCGCTTCTGTGCATGAGTTCCAGGGCAACCCGTTTGTTGTGAATGAGGCCAGTTCTCCTATCCCAGGGCCCAGTTCTGCACCCACCCTCTGGAGAGACTCAGGCTAGCGGACTGGATATTGAAAGGCGAGGATTCTTAAATCTGGGATGCTCCGCAGAAGTTGTGGAAACCCTCATGAAACTTTGCAAGTGTAGCACGAACAGCGTTTATAGCAGAATCTGATGGTTCCAAGAATATGCAGCATCGGAAGGATTTGAGCCGGAAAACCTAGAGTGTCTCACATCCTCAAGTTTCTACAGAGAGGTTTAAAAATAGGCTTGAGCGCGAGTACACTCAAAAGCTGTCTCAGCCGTCACGGAAACTCAGTGGACCTCTAGTTGGCAGAATGGCACGGGCAGGCAGAGTAACGTACCTGTACGTTACTCCCCTCCTCTGGGCGGGGGGCACAATCGCGTACCCCCCCCGTGCCCAAGGCAGTCGGCATCGTTGCAGGAGCGATCCGTCCTGAGGGGGGAGGCCACTGGTTCGTGGCCTCTCCCTCACGATCGCTCCTGACGAATGAGAAGCTTCCTCTGCTTCTGAAACTGTAAACAGAAGCAGAGGAAGTGATGCCATCTCTCCTTGTGAAGCCTTTTCGTACCGGAGCGCGAGGAGAGAAGACATCACTGTGAGTTATACCAACAGCGCACTAAGCCCACTGGACTGCCTATTCGTAATCTCTGACGGAATATGTAAATATTACAGCACCTCCAGCAGGGTTATTGTCTCCTGTCTTGTAAAAACGATCGATCTGGCAAAGATAAGGGGTTGGCAACTCAAGAGGCAATAACAGCTCACTCCACGAGGAGCGCTTCAACATCGTAGACGGCTGCCTGTAGAGTTTCCCCAGAAACAATATACAAGGCAGCAACCTGGTCATCCATGCATACTTTAGTCTTTCACTACCATATTTACCGTTTGTATTAACTACTGTGGATTTTGGAAAAGCTACAATTTCCTTTGGCCAGCTGCCATAATTAAAATTATTTTAACATCATCCCACCCTGGTATCTAGTCATCAGTTCTCAGAGGAGGCTGACATGGAGCAGTCTGGATAACATAAAACTGAACATAAAATATCGTAATTTTCCTTTTCTGACGAGCTCCGTGTCAGCGCAGACTCCTAACCTGGGACAAAGTTCTAGTTACGGAACGCCATCCTGGGCAGTAGGGGTCAAATTTATAAGTTTGGTCCTGATAGGATAGGGGTGAGTGGGGCATACCCGGAGGTGGATAGTGAAGATAAAATGAAGGTGTGTTGACAGCATGCCCCCTGCCTTTTGTTTTACTGCACCCCCAGATCAGACAGGCTAGATCCAGCCCTGATTGAGAAGTTGCATTCTTGTTGTTGTCACTAGTGAATGGGTAGGATGCATTACCAGTGATGTCTAGTGAATGGACAGGTTGCATTCTCAGTAAAAACGGATGGTGTCTACTAAATGGATAGGTTGGATTCTTAGGCTGCATTCACACCTGAGCGTTTCATTTTCAGGCAGAAAGTTGCACGTTTTTGCCCAGGTCAAAAGGTCACCAATATAAAAAGCAGAAAACCGCTTGTAATCTGCTAAAAAAGAAGCTCATGTACTACAAAACGCTCAGATGTGAACAGGGGCCATTTAAATGAATGGGATTTTGATGTTGGGCGTTTTTCGGGTATTTTACAAGCTGAAAAAGCTCAGGTGTGAATACAGTCTCATCGTTGTCCCTGGTCTCCAGTACAGACTCAAGTATTACAAGCCCAGCTTAACCACTTGCCGAACGCCTCACGCCAACAGAATGGCACGGGCAGACAGAGTAACGTACCTGTACGTTACTCCCCTCCCATGGGTGGGGGGCGCGAACGCGCCCCCCGGTGCCTGAGGCGGTCGGCATCGTTCCAGGAGCGATCCGTCCTTAGGGGGAGGCCACTGATTCATGGCCTCTCCCTCACGATCGCTCCAGAGGAATGAGAAGCTTCCTCTGCTTCCGAAACTGTAAACAGAAGCAGAGGAAGTGATGTCATCTCTCCTCGTGAAGCCTTTTCGTTCCGGAGCCCGAGGAGAGAAGACATCACTGTGAGTTACACCAACAGCACACTAACACCAGTACACATATCACACAAATCACCCCCTCCTGCACCCCCTGTCACAGTAACACCAATAGCAGTTTTTATTTTTTTACTGATCACTGCATTGGTGTCATTTTGTGACTGTTATAAGTGTTAGGGCTGTTAGTGGTAGGCCCGTTTTGGTCTAGGGTACCCCCCTAATAAAGGTTTAACCCCTTGATCGCCCCCCAGTTAACCCTTTCACCCCGTCACCAGTGTCAGTAAGCAATCTTTTTTCTGATCGCCGTATTAGTGTCGCAGGTGATGCTAGTTAGCCTGTTAGTTATTTAGGTTCACCGTCAGGTTTTTTATAGCATCAGGTACCCCAATATATTACCTAATAAAGGTTTTAACCCCCTGATTGCGCCCTAGTTAACCCTTTCACCCCTTGTCACCAGTGATCACCGTATAAGTGTTACGGGTGACGCTGGTTAGTTAGTTTGTTTTTTATAGCGTCAGGGCACCCGCCGTTTATTACCCAATAAAGGATATCAGTTAGGTTTTAGGCACAGTTAGGGTCTGCGTCACCCCAGGCATCATCAGATTAGTGCCAGTAGCGCTAACACCCACACACGCAACATACACCTCCCTTAGTGGTATAGTATCTGAACGGATCAATATCTGATCTTATCAGATCTAGACTAGCATCCCCAGCAGTTTAGGGTTCCTAAAAACGCAGTGTTAGCGGGATCAGCCCAGATACCTGCTAGCACCTGCGTTTTGCCCCTCCGCCCAGCCCACCCAAGTGCAGTATCAATCGATCACTGCCACTTATAAAACACATAACTGCAGCGTTCACAAAGTCAGGCCTGATCCCTGCGATCGCTAACAGTTTTTTTGGTAGCGTTTTGCTGACAGCCTGGGAGATTTTTTTCCTGTGAATCTTACTACTGTACCAGTAAATTTAGAGCCCAAAATGGCAAACTGAAGGTACACTAGTGAAGAGGCCTACACATTTCTGAGCATGACAGATAGTGAAGAGGAAGTCACTCATCTGTCAGATTCAGGCTCAGAATACGATCCTGTAGACGACAGTGGCTCCATGACAGATAGCTCTGACGACGGAGTTGTGCTCCCTGCCAAGGTCAGGCGTACCGGACTCCGTTCTTCTTCTTCTGCTGTTGTTGAGGTGCAAGAACCGCAGGGCTCTAGTATGGAGCAGAGAAGTACTAGTGCCGCTTATCCTTCTGGTGAACTGGCAAGCACCAACGGCCTAGTACACCCTGGTCGTACATCCAGCACTGCAGTATCACGTGGTGACGTGGCGAGTCCCATAAGTGCAGTTTAAGCTGGCGAGGTGGCAAGCACAAATAGTGTCCCACTGCCACCAAGAAGACAAAGACAGGCCCGTCATGCCCATAGTGTCCTTCCTGCAGAATTTGCCAATCCTAATTGGGAGCCCACCACTTCTGCAGCACCCGTACTTCTCCCATTCACTGGGCAACCCGGAATTCAGGTGGAAACAGTTGATTTTACGTCACTTGATCTTTATTCGCTGTTTTTCACGGAAGATCTCTATAGAGCTATTGTGGACCAAAGTAATTTGTATGCTGGTCAACTCATCACCGCTAATCCCCAGTTGTCCTCCCTTGCCAGAGATTGGAAACCAATTACGGTTTCCGAATTTAAGACCTTTCTGGGCCTATCCCTCCTCATGGGCGTAACTAAAAAGAGTGAGTTGCGATCATATTGGTCCACTGACCCAATTCATCATACGTCTGTGTTCTCTGCTTTCATGACCAGGGCACGATACGAGCAGATCTTGCGGTTCATGCACTTCAACAACAATGAACTCTGTCGTCCTCGTGGCGACCCTGGATACGATCGGCCCCTCGTAAACCACTTCAACCAAAGTTTTGCAGCCTTGTTTACTCCTGATCAAGTTGTCTGCGTTGATGAGTCCCTGATTAAATTTTCTGGCCGCTTGTCTTTCATACAGTATCTTCCCAACAAGCGTGCCAGATATGGGGTCAAGATGTATAAGCTCTGTGACAGGGCCACAGGCTATACATATAGTTTTATGGTTTACGAGGGAAGAGATAGTCACGTGGAGCCAGAGAACTGCCCAGACTACATAGGGAGCGCTGGTAAGATTGTGTGGGACTTGGTGTCACCCCTATTCGGAAAGGGGTACCATTTGTATGTGGACAATTATTACACAAGCGTGCCACTTTTTAGTCACTTGTTTGATCATCAGATTGGCGCAGGTGGTGCCGGGGCTTACCCCAGAGGCTTGTAGATTCCCTTCTTAGGCTGGGGGAGAGAGCCTGCTTGAAGTGTAATAATTTGCTCACTGTGAAGTGGAGGGATAATAAGAATGTTTTCGTTCTGTCCTCCCTTCACGCAGTCCAAATTCCTACGGGGACTGGTGTTGTGGAGAAACCCCTCTGTGTCCATGAATATAACCAAAATATGGGAGGGGTGGACCTCAGCGACCAGTTGTTGGCGCTGTACCTAGTTGCCCGTAAGGCCAGACGCTGGTACAAAAAAAGTGTCTGTATACTTATTTCAATTGGCTTTGCTGAACGCTCATGTGCTAAACAGAGCTTCGGGACGGACTGGATCCTTCCTTAAATTCCAGGAAGAGATCGTCAGAGCCCTTCTGTTTCCAGATGGTGCTTCACCTCACCAGCCCAATCCAAATGCAGTAAGCCGGCTGCATGAGAGGCATTTTCCGTATGACCTCCCTAGTACCCCTACCCAATGAGCCCCCCCAAAGAAGATGACGTGCCTGTAGCAAGCGCGGATATAGGCGTGACACCCGCTACTATTGTCCCTTCTGTCCTGACAATCCTGGTCTTTCCATTGGTGAATGTTTTGAACGCTACCATACACTAGTGGAGTTTTAGCGTAGGGTACAGAATAGGACATACTTTCACAGGGTCTCCCAAGATGCCATCGCATTTTGAGAGACCGTTACAGTTACATATAAAAGTGTAAAAAAAAAAAAAAAAAACACAAAAATTTCTAAAATAAAAAAAACCAAAAAATAGGTCCTTTTATTGTTCTCTCTCTCTATTGTTCTGCTCTTTTTTACTGTATTCTATTCTGCAATGTTTTATTGTTATGTTTTATCATGTTTGCTTTTCAGGTATGTAATTTTTTTATACTTTACTGTGCTTTATTGTTAACCATTTTTTTATTTTCAGGTACGCCATTCAGCTGCAGCGCAGATTTATTTATCTTGACAGCAACAGCGTTTGTTCCCACGATACACAAAGCCGTGACTCCAGAGCTGTAGGAGGTGATTTCACCACCAGTTAAAAAAAAGAGCATATATGCCGAAGCATGGGGGCAGCAGGGGTGGAGGAGCGATTTGCTCCTAATTTTTGGGGCGGATGCCCCCATGCTTCTGCATATATATATATATATATATATATATATATATATATATATATATATATATATATATATATATATATATATATATATATATATATATATATATATATATATATTTTAGGCACAGATTGTGTTAAAAAATATTTTATTATTTTTTACTATTTTTTTTTGTATTTGCTTTGCAGGTATGGTATGTCTTACTGTTATACTGTAATGTTACTTTGTTTTATTGTTAACCATCATTTGCTTAGCAGGTACGCCATTCAATTGCAGCACGGATTTATTTATCTTGACAGCAACAGCGTTTGCTCCCATGATACATAAACCCGTGACTCCAGCGCTGTCGGAGGTGATTTCACCACCGCAGTTAAAAACAAAATGGTGCATGTATGCCCATCATTAGAAGTGGGTGGATGAAGGGAGGTATTCTAATGGTGGGCATACCCACCGATCAATCTCTTCTTTTCATTCACCCACAGGCTGCATGAAAAAAAAATTTACAATATATGCCCAACAAGGACCCGCAACGTACTGGTATGTTGCTGGACTTTGAGTGGTTATACCAGAATTATGCCTGTGGGTTTAGGTATCATCTTGGTATCGTTCTTTTCAGCCAGCAGTCGCCTTTCATGTAAAAGCAATCCTAGCGGCTAGCCTCTAGACTGCTTTTACAAGCAGTGGGAGGGAACGTCCCCCTTCCCACCATCTTCCATGGTTTTCTCTGGTGCTCCTGTCCCAAAAGGGAACCCGAGAATGCAGCCGGTGGTTCAGCCAGCTAACCATAGCGCTGCTCAGAGACCAGAATGTCTTCAATCATCTTTATGGCCTAAGAAACCGGAAGCTACGAGCATTTCATGACTTAGATTTCGCCGGATATAAACAGTGCCATTGGGAAATTGGGAAAGCATTTTATCACACCGATCTTGGTGTGGTCAGATGCTTTGAGGACAGAGGAGAGATCTAGGGTCTAATAGACCCCAATTTTTTCAAAAACAGTGTACCTGTCACTACCTATTGCTATCATAGGGGATATTTACATTCCCTGAGATAAAAATGATAAAAAAATAAAAATAAATAAATAAAAATGAAAAGGAACAGTTTAAAAAATAAAATAAATAATAATAATAAAAAAAAAAAGCACCCCTGCCCCCCCCTGCTCTCGCACAGAGGCAAACGATCATATGTAAACAGCAATTGCACCATGCATGTGAGGTATCACCACGAAGGGCAGATCGAGGGCAGTAATTTGAGCAGTAGACCTCCTCTGTAAATCTAAAGTGGTAACCTGTAAATGTATGTAGTTTGTTGCCGCTGCAATTTTAAAGCATGTCGTGTTTGGTATCCATGTACCTGGCCTAAGATCATCTTTTTTATTCCATCAAACATTTGGGCAATATAGTGTGTTTTAGTGTATTATAATTTTAAAAAAAAGCATGTTTTTTCCCCCAAAAAATGCGTTTGAAAATCGCTGCGCAAATACCGCGTGAAAAAAAAAATATGCAACACCCACCATTTTAATCTGTAGGGCCTTTGCTTTAAAAAAATATATATAATGTTTGGGGGTTCAAAGTAATTTTCCTGCAAAAAAAATATATTTTCTCATGTAAACAAAAAGTGTCAGAAAGGGCTTTGTCTTCAAGTGGTTAGAAGAGTGGGTGATGTGTGACATAAGCTTCTAAATGTTGTGCATAAAATGCCAGGACAGTTCAACCCCCCCCCCCCCCCAAAAAAAATGACCCCATTTTGGAAAGTAGACACTCCAAGCTATTTGCTGAGAGGAATGTTGAGTCCATGGAATATTTTATATTTTGACACAAGGTGCGAGAAAGACAATTTTGTCACTAAAGTTGTCACTAAATGATATATTGCTCATACATGCCATGGGCATATGTGAAACTACACCCCAAAATACATTCTGCTGCTTCTCCTGAGCACAGGGATACCACATGTGTGAGACTTTTTGGGAGCCTAGCTGCGTACGGGACCCCGAAAACCAAGCACCGCCTTCAGGCTTTCTAAAGGCACAAAATGGCGATTGCACTTCCTCACTACCTATCACAGTTATGGAGGCCATGAAATGTCAAGATAGCACAAAAAATGACCCCATTTTGGAAAGAAGACACTTCAAGCTATTTGCTGAGAGGGATGTTGAGTCCATGGAATATTTTGCCACAAGTTTCTGGAAAATGTTTTCTTTCTTTTTTTTTTTTTTTACAGAAAGTTGTCACTAAATGATATATTGCTCAAACATGCCATGGGAATATGGGAAATAACATGCTATAATACATTCTGTTGCTTCTCCTGAGTATGGGGATACCACATGTGTGAGACTTTTTGGGGGCCTAGCCGCGTACAGGACCCCGAAAACCAAGCACTACCTTCAGGCTTTCTAAGGGTGTAAATTTTTTATTTCACTCCTCACTACCTATCACAGTTTCAGAGGCAATGGAATGTCCAGATATCACAATGACCCCATTTTGGAAAGTAGACACCCCAAGCTTTGCTGAGAGGTATAGTGAGTATTTTGCAGGTCTCGCTTTTTGTCACAAAGTTTTGAAATTTATAAAAAAAAAAAAAAAAAAAAAAACAAACAAAAACAATTTTTTTCCTTTTCTTTCTTCATTTTCAAAAACAAATGAGAGATGCAAAATACTGACCATGCCGCTCAGCAAATAGCTTGGGGTGTCTACTTTCCAAAATGGGTTCATTGGGGGGGGGGGGGGGGGGTTAGTGCTAACTTGGCATTTTATGGCCTTCAAAACTGTGATAGGTAGTGAGGAGTGAAATCAAAAATTTACGCCCTTAGAAATCCTGAAGGTGGTGCTTGGTTTTCGGGGCCCCATACGTGGCTAGGCTCCCAAAAAGTCTCACACATGTGGTATCACCGTACTCAGGAGAAGCAGCAGAATGTATTTTGGGGTGCAATTCCACATATGCCCATGGTATGTGTGAGCAATATATCATTTAGGGACAACTTTTTGTAAAAATTTTTTGGGACAAAAAAAATAAATATTCAATGGACTCAACATGCCTCTCCTTGGGATGTCTGCTTTCCAAAATGGGGTCATTTGGGGGGGGGTTTGTACTGCCCTGCCATTTTAGCACCTCAAGAAATGAGATAGGTAGTCAAACTAAAAGCTGTGTAAATTCCAGAAAACGTACCCTAGTTTGTAGACACTATAACTTTTGCGTAAACCAATAAATATACGCTCATTGACATTTTTTTTACCAAAGACATGTGGCTGAATAAATTTTGGCCTAAATGTATGACTAAAATTGAGTTTATCAGATTTTTCTTATAACAAAAAGTAGAAAATATCATTTTTTTTTCAAAATTTGTTTCCATTTATATCACAAAAAATAAAAAAAAATAAAAATCGCAGAGGCAATCAAATACCATAAAAAGAAAGCTCCATTTGTGGGAAAAAAAGGATGCAAATTTTGTTTGGGTACAACATTGCACGACCGCGCAATTACCAGTTAAAGCAGCGCAGAACAAAATTGTAAAAAGTCCTCTGGTCTTTAGGCAGCCAAATGGTCCGAGGCTGAAGTGGTTAATGAATTGCAATACACCATTTACACACAGAACTTACTAATTTTAGGACAATTACTTTATTAATGAAAATATATACATTTTTTTATTTTTTATTTTTACAAAAAAAAAAAAAAAAAAAAAAAAAAAAAAAACTTTAGTTAGCATTTTTTCCCCTTTGAACTTATTCAAACATTGATCACCCAAACATACAATTCTGAATCAAGTAAAACAAAATAATTCAAAGGTTAGTGGATATGGAGGACTGTGCGATCTCTATGTGACAAACTGATGAATCTGGAAGAATTAGAACACAAACAATAGAAATAGGAGCATGATGAAAAGTGTGTGCACATGTTCAAGCCTTTCAATGGAGATTTGTTTGTGACATTTCTAAAAAGCAATATACAAAATCTACCGGCCGTGTTGCCATTTGTTGAAAAGGGCAGAAATAGGTGAAAATAAATAGTTTTCATTAGAACCTGTTCCCACCAATGAAGAAGTCCTGTCTTAACCTGCATTGTTCTTCTTGTCAATAGAATAAAATTCCTAAAAGAACACAGCTCAAGGCATGTCAAGGCGATGCATGCATTTCTGATAAGGGTCCAGCCTAAGCTATGCTAATGGAGCAGATCTTTTGCTTGAGCTCATATCTGCAGCAAGAAAAAAAGAAAAAAGCAAATCCCATTTTTTTTTTTCAGGTTAAGCAGGGGAATGCAGCCTTCTGATCGTCTTCGCTTACTTTTTTTTTGCATAGGAACGGGCTCCTGGGTGCCTGTGGAAAACTAGCTATCCTGTGCATCCCATTGCAGATCATTTGATGTCCCCCCTTTAGCTGTAGTCAGAGCTCAGCAATGCCCACCCATCATATCTCTGCATGCAATGTGCGGTGCCACTCTCAGTAGAAACGCATACATTGCAGGGGAATGGGTGGGGACAGGTCATTTCTTGTGCTGCAATACTTTTGGGGGTTCCATGGCTGCTCAGGAAGAGGTGCAGGTCACCTCTGTCTGTATTTTCTGATTTATGTCAGCTCTACAACTCTGTTCCCAGCATAGGTTCAATGCAGAGCTTCTAAATTTCATCCAAAAAGATGGCAGGGCCTCTTCCGTGCAAATTTTTAAAAAATGATTGAACGTCTCTCTAGTGTATAAAAATTTTGAAATGTAGGAGGGACTACCTATAAACTGTAGTTAAAATAGGGATTTTAACCCTAAACTATGGCTAAAATGGACAGAGCACTGGCCCAAAGTATAAACAATTACCATTAAAAATGTACCTGGCCTTACAGCGGTGCTCCAGTACAAACACTTTTTTTCCCATTAGCTTGGGACTTTTTTCAGGTTTCTAGTGCTGTTTCCAATAAACGCTGCTGCTAAGGCATCTGGACCGATCCCGACTTTTTTGTAAGGAAGACAGTCCAGAGCAATGATGTGCAGCCCGCGTTGGTTTGTGCATGTAGATAGGGAGTGACTGAAAAAAGCTGCAGGAAACAAGAAAAAAGGTGGCAAAAGGATTATATGAAAAAAAAAAAAAAAAATTATATATATATTTACTGTATTATTACAGTGCAGAGGGTAAACTACATCCAGTTAAAATTTATATCTACTTTAAACCAATGCCGCGTACACACGAGCGGACTTTACGGCAGACTTGGTCCGGCGTGTGTGGGCTCCAGCTGACTTTTTTTTTCTAAAAAGTTTGACGGACCTATAAACATGTTTCAAATCTATCTGACGGACTCGAGTCCGGTCGAAAAGTCCGCTCGTCTGTATGCTAGTCCGACGGACAAAAACCGACGCTAGGGCAGCTATTGGCTACTGGCTATCAACTTCCTTCTTTTAGTCCAGTCGTACGTCATCACGTACGAATCCGTCGGACTTTGGTTGATCGTGTGTAGGCAAGTCCGTTCATTTAGAAAGTCAGTCGAAAAGTCCGCCGGACCAAGTCTGCCGTAAAGTCCGCTCATGTGTACGCGGCATAAAACCTATTCTATAGTAGAAGTGTGCATTTATGATATGTCAGCGACAGTAAAAAAAAAGTCCACCTGTGACTCTGCCCCCCCTCCTACCGAAGGCCAAGTGCACTCATCATTGACCGCAAGTTGGCTGGTTTCTCTGTGTACCGAATCAGGTATTCAGGGTAGATCTGGTGCTTCTCAAAGATGACAAATATGGAAGGATTGCTCATACTGTCCACACAGCTGTCATAGAAGCTGGATTGTGAGGAAGATTTTGCAGGCGGGCGGAGGTATGAAGAAGAGCCGTGGATGAAATCTCCCACCAGCACTCGGGCCACGAACATCGCATACTGCCCAGAGTCGGCATGCTTACAGTACCGGTGTGAATAGTCGGCATCTCTGGCAAAATAACTGCCTGTGAGAGAAATGAAGCAGCAAGATCAGTATGCAGGAAAACTTCAGGTTCACGTCAACTGTCAATTTAACCACCTCAATACCACACCATAGCCGAAAGACAGCTACAGCGCAGCTCTGTTGTTCTGGGAGGGCGTCCATGGATGTCCTCCCAGAATGCGCCTGGAGCAGGCTCTGTGATGGAGGTCCTCCAACTCGGGCGATAACATCTTATTAGTGCAATCCTAGTTATATATATATATATACTGGGAATCTATGATGTGGATGATAATACATGATCAAGCATCTGGAGGCCTTGATGGATTTTCTATACAGAACGCTACCTGCATATCTCAGCATTACAAGCACTGAATGATGTGATGTACTCACTAAATGGTGAACCCTGGTGACCTGTTCATATATTCTATGTGGATAATTTAGTCTGAACACAGACACCTTGGTTGCTGACATTGGCTTTTGTATATGGAAAGATTATAAGCCCTATTCACAAGTATCAGCTTTTTAGGTTTGATACAATCACTGGAGACCAAATGATATTTGATAAAAGATTTAGGCGTTGAGACTTGCAGTTGGGGAGTGGCAAAAATGCACAGTTGAGCCATGTTTTTGCCACCCATCAACTGACTCCCTTAAGCTGCAATAGACAGCAGAAAAGGATGTTTACGTTATACGGTTGCAATGCTTTGTGCCCGCAGCAAAGTTCACCCGACATGCAGTGATCAGCGAGCGGCCCCTGAACACTACCAATGTCTGCAAAAATGGGGTTAAAACAGGCGGTGAGGTGTCGCATCCCTTCCTTGCCGCATGTAAGTAGCCTCTGGAGTGCGGTCTGAAAGCAGATCGGGCTTCAGAAGAAAGGGAGATTGAGACGCATATCTAAATCTACCCTTAGGATGCTGGCTCAGCAGAGAATCAATTTTAAATGTTGTTTTGTTACATTGTACCACATTTTGCACCGTTTTTATGAAATGTAAAACCTTAACCTTATCTAGGTATGGCTCATTTGAAGGGGCTTTTCTATTGTATGGATTCTTATTAAGCGCAGTGACTAAGTGGTTAGCACTTCTGCCTAGCAGCACTAGGATCGTTGGTTCGAATTCCAACCACGGCACTACCTGCCTGAAGTTTGCATGTTCTCCCTGTGCCTGCGTAGGTTTCCTCCGAGTACTCTAGTTTCCTCCCACACTCCAAAGACATGCTGGTAGGCCAACTGACTCATGTCTAAATTGGCCCTAGTATGTGTATGTGAGTTAGGGACCGTAGATTGTAAGCTCCTTGAGGGCAAGGACTGATGTTAATGTGCAATATTTATGTAAAGCGCTGCATACATTGACGGCACTATACAAGTACCTGTAATAAAATTAAAAACATATTTAGTGATGTAATAACAATTACAGCAGGGTCCTGACATTTTGGTAGCCGTATGCACAACCCCAGATAATGATTCACTAAGTTGTGAAGCAAGCATCAGGATGATCAAGACAAAGCTAGCAATAAGCAAACTCTCTAATTCTTTGTGTAAGAAAAATACACAAATATCTATTCACTATAACGGCAGGAATTTATCCCCAGCACATTCAGACTTGCCATAGCTTCCGAGGCTGAAGCAGGTTTGAGAACCCAAATATTTCCTCACCTTTCCCATATGCCGTGCCATGCACCCCGCACATACGCCAGTCAAAGTTCTGTTGACAGATGGCATCAACCAGACCGGCGCTGGTGCCATGAAACACTTTGCGCTCATCCACCTCCCGACCACCATTGCGCTTCTTCATCTGCTGCTTCTGCCTGCAACAAAAATGTTTAGAGTTACTACTTGAAGAGAATTTCGTGAAGGGGTAAAGTGACTGGTCCTTAGGAATTGCTGCCATAAGGTTGGGGAAGTAACAGACCCATAATACGAGACGAGAGATGTATATAAAAGATCTGCTTGAGCCTCCTATAAGCGAGACGTAACAATGTTACACTCTAGTTTCTTCTATTACTTTAACTGACATATGTGAGGTTTGTATGTAATGACTTATACCTTCTTCTCTGAATTGACCGTTTGATACCTTATTGCGTTATGTTAGTTCGTAGTCCTGTTGTACTTTACACCCTGTACAATTACCGTTACCTGTGTATCTGTCTCTCGGTTTGTTAACTAAAAACATATTGAAAAGTCCTCTTGTTTGGACACCCCTCTCCCCCCACTTTTACCTTTCCCATCACTCGTTCTTTTGAGTTAATAGCATCTCAGTTATGTAGGTAAAAAGATGTCATGCTAAAGCTGAACTCCATTCAGATATAAAGGCACACATCAATGCAGCTCTGTATTCAAGAATACATTTTGAGGTAACAGGATTTTTTACTTACCGTAAAATCCATTTCTCTGAGTTCATTGACAGACACAGCCTTCATAACGATATAACCCTATCGCCTCTATTAGGAGTAGGACTAGGCAGAACAGAAGGGTCGCTGGTTCGATTCCCAAACACGACACTACCTGCCTGGAGTTTGCATGTTCTCCCTGTGCCTGCGTGGGTTTCCTCCGGGTACTCCGGTTTCCTCCCACACTCCAAAGACATGCTGGTAGGTTAATTGGATCCTGTCTAAAAATTGCCCCTAGTATGTATGAATGTGAGTTAGGGACCTTAGTTTGTTAGCTTCTTGAGGGTAGGGACTGATGTGAATGTACAATGTATATGTAAAGTGCTGCGTAAATTGACGGCGCTATACAAGTACCTGAAATAAATAAAAATAAATAAAACAAAAAAGCAAACGAGCACCTGGTTTGCCTATTGCCCAAGCAAACAAGTCCTGTTTGCCCATGGGCCGTCCTTAATCAGTATATAACTCCCTCCATGCTCTAGGTATTCAGTTTAGTAACAAGCAGTAATAGAAAAGGACTCCATAGAGGGGTGGGTGCTGTGTCTGTCAATGAACTCAGAGAAATGGATTTTACGGTAAGAAAAAAATTC
This sequence comes from Aquarana catesbeiana, assembly GCF_042186555.1. Lineage (NCBI taxonomy): Eukaryota > Metazoa > Chordata > Amphibia > Anura > Ranidae > Aquarana > Aquarana catesbeiana. The sequence goes on from NC_133326.1 coordinate 544,722,594, forward strand.
TATTTTCTCATTCGTTCATTGACAGACACAGCCTTCATAACGATAGGGACGTCCCAAAGCAGTGCCAACATGAGGGGTGGGAGAACGAAAAATTCCAAGGCTAATACAAGTGCCAACCAGGTAACAGGAACTTCATCTAGGACACGCTGGAACCCAACCTGATACCCCTTCAAGGAGGAAATAGACCCTCTAACCAGCGGCCTGCAAAAAAATTTGCGGCCAAAAATAGGCATCCGCAGATGCCAACCCGCTCACTTCGTAGACTTGTGAACATGTACATTGACGACCAGTGGTCGCCTTGCAAACCTGCACAATGGACGCATGATGCCCAAAGGCCCAAGAAGCCCTAAGTGCCCGAGAAGAAAGCGCTGTAACAGGAAAGGAGGCACCCGATTCTTGACAGAATAGCCCTCCATCCAGAGAAGGGTTGCAAAAAAAAAAACAAAAAAAAAACCAGAACGCCTCTTTCTTGGCCTGTCCGCCAATACCCCTTTCAGGGCAGATAAGGCAAAATTCCTTGGAAAGTGCTGACCAGGGACACAAGAAAAGCAACACAACGTCCTTATTCAAATAGAAATCCAAGGACGGAACCCTGTAAAAAAAGGGCAAAGCACCACCTTAACTTGGGTAAGGTGAACGACAAGTTAAAGCTCCCCTTTTTCACACCCTGTGAGCGGAGGCGATAGCCACCAAGCGACCACCTTCCGCCAGAGATTGGAATCTCCCGAATATCTTGAAAGAGAAATAGAGAGGCTTCTGGAGAACCGAAATTACCAAGTTCAGATCCCACGGCAGTAGAAGATCCGCACTGGTGGAAATAGACGCCTAACCCCTGGAATAAAAACCAGGGGACGCTGAAGACAACCCAGGCTGACACCTGGGCCTCGATGGTACTCCAGTCCCATTTCTTCTATCCCCCATCAGCAGTGTTGGAAACCACAGCACCTGGCTGATCACAGCCAGGCCGTTAAAAACCAGCGACTCGAAAAACAGGTTGGAAGAACGGTCCTTGAAACAGTAAGTCCTTCCTGAGAGGCAGTTGCCAAGGAAAATGTTGGCGACCGGGCGCACCCGGTCGGCCTACCCAGACCACCGGGACCCAACCGGATCCAATAGAATGACCGTAATCACCGCAGCCGTGATCCTGCCAAAAAGACACCGCAAAGGGTGGAATAGAGCAAACATGGGTCACTAGAGCCGCCAGAAGCTCCCGTGACCTTGCCAGAAACCTCGGTACAGTCCTGTTGAGCTAGGACGCTACCTCAGGCATGCCCCAGCAGAGACAAATACGATGAAACACAGCCCCGTGAAGGGCCCACCCCGTGGTCCAACCCTAACCAACTGAGGTATTCATTTTACAGTATTCTACTCCTGGAAAGGGTATGCCACAAAGGGCCGGAACGAGACGCTCTCCCCACCGGAGGATACTGGCAACAACCAGGGCCGCCAACAGCCTATCTTGGCCCACCCTGGCGAAGCACATAAGCCACCGCCGTTGCCTCGCCCAACTGGAACCGCACCAGGAGCCCCCAAAGTCGATCCTTCCATGATCCAGACTAGTTTGTTCGCATGAAGTTCCAAGATATTACTCGGTAGTCTGGATTTCACCAATGTCCAACAACCCTAAGCAGAGCTTAGTCCTAGGACCTCTCCCCACCTGGACAGGCTGGCATTGGTGGTCACCCTGTTCAATACAAGGGGAGCAAGGATTTACCCCACCAAAGAACCGGATAGCGAAGCCACCAGACTAGGAAAAACTCTGATTTCCTGACTCAGTCAAATCTGTATTGTCCAGAGACCCTGGGCATTCGTCCCATTATGCCAGGATCTCCCCTAAGGGAGCTTGTATGGAACTATGCAAATGGAATCGCCTCAAAAAAAATAGATAACATCGGACCCAACCCCACATGCAGATCCGCAGAGGAGCCCACCTGCCAGGCAGTAAATGAAAAAAAACGCAGCATGCAACTTCCGGAGTATTGTCTGGGAGAAGAAACACGCTGGCCAGAGCTGAAGCCCGGGTCAGGCTCAGATAATCCAACGATCTGACAGAACCAAGCAGACAGCCGATAGTATAGCCTTCAACTGAAATCAGTCAAGGTTTGTATAAGAATTATGGTGCTCCTCGGAGTAGTTGAGAAGTCGGAGAAGATCATCCAGGCAGCCCAGGATTGCAAACTCCCACTGATGTAACCACACTAGTTCCCGGGCCAACACCTCATGAACCCCCGAGGAGCGGTGGCCAGACCCAAAGGGGCAACACCACACGCTCCTAATGCTCCACACCCACAGCAAGAAACCGAGGAAGTACTGGAGACGGGCACATAGCAGAATGTGTAAGTAGCATTCGTGGTGTCGATAGAAATCAGAAAGTCCCCATGACGAAAGAGTGCCATCTCTGTGCGGACGGACTCCATCCTGAACTACTGTACCCCCCAATAAGGCATGTACCATGCCCTCCATCCTGTAGACTGAACAGGTCTGAATAAAACCCCTGAAACCGTTCTCAGCACGGGAACAGCTCTGCAGCAACAGGGCTTGTACAGAGAACAGCCAGCAGTATGGCGACAAAGCCCTTGGAAGCAAAACTCTTTGGAATAACACAGCCGGAAAACTATCCTGTAACCACATAAGATCAAGACTCGACATGCTGCCATTCAGGGTTGCCCCCCAAAATACATGTCTCAGCCCCCTGAGGAAACAGAGAGCTCAGCAACCAGGCTAACTGCGGCCAAGCGACCTAGCGGACAACTGCAGCACCTGGACCAACAGGTCCTCCAATACAGCAAAGACAGGGGGACTCTGCTTCCCCTCCAGACATGTCAGCTGGACCTTTTAGAAGCCAGAGATTCCTCTATTGGACCCATGGTTGCCTTGAGCAGCCTAGAGACAGGGGGGTCCACTACTGGTGGAACAGTCCACTACTGAAGGAGGGACTCCCCAAAGGGGTACCTTACAGCAAGTGTTCTTGGAAACACCAAAGACATTTTGGACACTCCCAGTCCTCATGAACAAATTTGTCAGAATAAGAGAGAAGGAAACGCGTTCGCCGCGCCAAACCGTTTACCCAAAGGGATACCGGCCCTCCGCCGCAGCTGCACCATCTTGAAAAAGTTCCCACAGACAATAAGTGGGAAAACCAACGCCCCTCAACCGAAGCCCCTCCACAGCACCGGGGCCCCTCACAGGGGACACAGACCCGGGGGACCCTCACAGGGGACACAGCTTCCCAGGGGACACAGACCCGGGGGCCCCCCCACAGGGGGCACAGACCCGGAGGCCCCTCACAGGAGGCCTTGACCAGGCCCCTCACAGGGGCACAAACCGTGGCCCCTCACAGGGGCACAGACCGGAGCACCTTACAGGGGACACAGAGCCCCGCAGCACCACCCCTCAGGAAAGGGGGGGAGCTGCCACGAGGCCCTGCTAGGCCGCAAAGGCCGTGGCCAAAATTTCTGGCCACGAGCACACGGTAGAGCGCTACCTGAATTTCTGGGAGCACGCGGCCTGCAGGGGTATAGCGGTAGGCCACAAAAGCCGCGGGCTAAATTTCTGGCCACCTGCCGCGAGCACGTGGCCCGCAGGCTAAATTTCTGGCCACCCACCGCGAGCATGCGGCTGCGGAGGGACAGCAGTAGGCCGCAAAAGCTAAATTTCCCGCCCCGAGGGGGACCACGGTAGGCCGCAAAAGCCGTGGGCTAAATTTCTGGACACCCAACGCCGGCCCTCAGGGGAACCGGGCCAACCCTGAGCCCTGTATCCCCCCTGCACCAGGACACCCGGAGACCACCTGGAAGAGACCCCTCTTAGGCAAGTAGGTGCCTCACACCCTCCCTGCGCCCAGCAAACGGCAGCGTCCCCGGGAAGGAGGGGAGAGAGGGAGAGCATGGTTCCCCAAACCGACCCCCCCCCCCCCAGGGAGTGCCCAGCTGCTCCACCGTGCCTGGACTGTTGGAGTCCATACTTACCCCTCCTGCAGGGATTGCTGGATGCACTCCACAGACAGATTCATCTCCCGCCTAGACGGATGTTGGCCATGGCGACACTGACTCAGACAGCAGTAGCCCGGTCATATGTGTCCCTGCGAGACTGTACCTCGCCGGCCGTCCTGGTCCAGAATAGGGCCTGTCGCAGCCAACCCAGCGCGGAGCTAAGGTCTGCGCGCGCTTGATGGCCAGGCTGGGGAGACTACCAGGATCTATATTATCCAGCCTGTCACCCAGCCTGGCTGTTGATTGCAGATCACAGGAAAAAAGAGAAATAAAAGAAAAACAAAATCCAAAGAACCACAGGTCCCAGCAGGGAGCCATACCTAGAATACCTAGAGCAGGGAGGGGGTTATATGCTGATTTAGGAAGGCCCATGGGGGTAGCCAGGTGCTAGTTTGCTTTTTTATTCTGCCTAGTCCTAATCCTAATAGAGGCGATATAACCTTATCATTATGAAGGCTGTGTCTGTCAATGAACGAATGATAAATACTTTTAAAGCGGAGCTCCACCCTAGAGGGGAAGCTCCGCTTGTTTGCTTCCTCTCTCCTCCACTGCCACATTTTTTTTTGGGGGGGGGTACCCGTTTTTGACAGGTACCCATCCCCACTTTCAGGAGAACTCACCGCGGTTAGTTCCCTGGGACGTTCGGCCCCCTTCTACTGCCAGGCTATTCACAAAAGAACAGCACGCTACGTGCATGAGCAGTAGGGATCTGATAGTGAAGCCGCAAGGCAGCACCCGAGAGCCGATTGAAAAAGTCGGCCGGGGTGCCGAGGTCGCAGGATTCCTGGACAGGTAAGTGTCCTAACTTTAAAAGTCAGCAGCTACAGTAATTATAGCTGATTTTTTTTTGGGGGGGGGGGTCTGGAGCTCCGCTTTAAATACAAGCAGTATAATAAGTGCCTCAATTTGACTTAGTATCAGCCTCTTGTATGTCCTGTACAGCAGAGCTCAGGTCCCATGCCCTGCCAGACAGGACTTAGACTTGATAGCCAGAAATAAAAATAATTTGGCAAGTAAAATGGCTCTCATATTGGCATTTCATTTGTAGATTTTTCCATTCGCCTGGAGTTTTATTTTAAGTGAAGAAAGCGACCAAATGTCATGTAAGAATGGAGCTCACCACTGATAGACCTCCCACAGTGCCAGATTCTGGATCCGCTCGATGCTCTGTATTTGGGTTGCGGGAACGGTACGCTGAAACATGCTCTGTATTGTCTTATACTCCTCTGAAGACACAAGAAGAGGAACAAGCTGGAAAGAAATCACCAATTCAGATCAGAATCTCCTCCACCGCCATGGCATGTGCAAAGAACTTTTTCAGTGTTTTCCGATAAATGCTTGTACATTTATAGGTACATGGGGTCAGTCATACACATATTCAGGCTCAGCTTTCTGTTTAATAGTGTTGCATAGTGACTGCACTTCAGTGTTCCACTTTCAGAATGCCACTTTATCAGCTTCCATAGCCTGAAACTAATGGGCAATGTGGATATCTGATCTTATCTGTAGCAGCAAAACTATATAGCCAAATGTACAAATTTTCTTTGCTCCCAAGATATTAAAGATCCTGAATTCTGAAGAAGCTATTGATGAGAAAACACATTCAACCTCTTGGTTATCCAGCAAAGTCAACCATGAATTAAGAATATATATGGCCTGTACTGCTTTAAAAGGGAGTTGTTCCCATGAGGTTTTAATATATTATTTTAAACATTTGCAATACAATTTCATATTTTATACATAAACTTTATGTGCTCGTCCCTTCTAGTGCCATTAAAGTCCGACATATACAGTGGATATAAAAAGTCTACACACCCCTGGTAAAATGTCAGGTTTCTGTGATGTAAAAAATACATGAGACAAAGATAAATAATTTCAGAACTTTTTCCACCTTTAATATAACCTATAAACTGTACATTTCAATTGAAAAACAAAAACTGAACATGCCAGATGGTATTTAGTGCCGGAACGCCTGTTCAAAATGTACCTAGGCACCTCGGCTACCTGTTTCAGGGGTCTGTGGCCAGATAAACTCTCCGTTACACGTGTGGTGGTCATGCCCCAAGGTCCGCCGCTTTTGGATGAGGGTACATTCACTTATTTTTTCTGTCACGATGGTTAACATCACTAAGGATGCAAGTATTGCCCTACTAAATAAGCCAGTTGATAATGTTCCACACACACAGAACTTAATTTACTTCATGTTTCTAGCTGCCAAAATCGCTATAGCAACAGTGTGGAAAAGTTCTGTCATAGATATTGCAATAGTTAAATGAAAACTCACATGGATCATGCTGAATGAAAAGATTGTGAGTGTCCTACGAGATAAACAATCCATTTCTGATAAAATATGGTTCCCGTTGGCTAGCATACCTGCATGACCCGGATGCATGAATCTAGTCGTCTGAACAAGCTGATGGAGGATCCTTGGATGGACCCCTTTTTTTCTTCTCTTCTACCTTTCTTATTTCTTCCATTGTTTCCTTGACTCCTGCCAGCCTTGGCTTAATGTTCTCTTAGCCCAAATTTTATTCCCCCCCCCTTTTTTTTGTATCATTTTCTCTTTCTTATTCAAGTTAGCGATTACATTCAGGGACTCACCTTGCGGGACTGTAATAATGCTTGGTAATGAGTAACCCTTTGTGGACCATGATCGCTGGATGGGGGCTTTCCTACCTAGGGGCCTACTCCCAGAGATTACGCTTTACGGTGGTCTCGACCTCGAAACCTTGGGTTTATTGACCCACATTATGATTCAGAGGGTGATTGTGTGTAGACCACCCCTCAGTGTTTATAAGGTTCTAGTTGTTTCTATATCCCATGTTATAGCATGAAACATAATATTCCTGCTCTTTTATGTTGGTGACTAAATGCTCACCTGTGAGTTTAGAGAAGACCTCACTCAATTGCTGAGATATTCTTGTAACCTAGTTTTCCCCTACCCATGTACCATCTGTTATTTTCTATACAGAGCATGCAAGGATTGTTCACTGCTCTACACAATGTTCATATTGCTTTTACTCTTTTAAAAAAAATGTCAATAAAAACCAATTGAAAACAGAAAAAACAAACTGAAATCTTTTGGGGGGGGGGGGAGAAAGTAAAAATAGAACAAAAATAATGTGGTTGCATAAGTGTGCACACCCTCTTATAATTGGGGATGTAGCTGTGTTCAGAATTAACCACATTCAAACTCATGTTAAATAGGAGTCAGTACACACCTGACATCATTTAACCACTTCCGGACTAGCCGTTTTACTGCGGCAGGTTGGCTTGGCAAATCGACATTACCTTACATCACTTCGCCTTTTGGCCACTAGGCGCACACATGCAGTGCGTCCCTGGAGCCAATGCGAGTGCCCAGCGGGCGCGATGACTGCCGGGCACCCGCGATCACTTGTGACAAAGTGAGAACCGTGATCTGTGTGTGTAAACACACAGATCCTGGTTCTTTCAGGGGAGTGGAGACAGATTGCGTGTTTATACTAAGTATGAACACCGATCTCTCTCTCTTCCTAGACAGTTCCATCCCCCCTACATTTAGAACACACCTAGGGAACACAGTTAACCCCTTCCCTGCCAGTGACATTTATACAGTAATCAGTGCATTTTTATAGCACTGATCAAAAGTGTCCAATTTATCCACCGCAATATCGCAGTCCCGATAAAAATTGCAGATCGCCGCCATTACTAGTAAAAAAAAATAAATAAATAAAAATGCCATAAATCTAGCCCTTATTTTGTATACGCTATAACTTTTGCGCACACCAATCAATATATGCTTATTGCGATTTTTTTTTACCAAAAATATGTAGAAGAATACATATCGGCTTAACTGAGGAAAAAAAAAAAAAAACAAAAAAAACAATGTGGGATATTTATTATAGCAAAAAGTAAAAAAAGATAGTGTTTTTTTCAAAATTGTCGCTCTTCTTTTGTTTACAGCGCAAAAAATTAAAACCGCAGAGGTGATTAATTACCACCAAAAGAAAGCTCTATTTATGATTAAAAAAAAAACGTCAATTTTGTTTGGGTACAGCGTTGCACGACCGCGCATTTGTCAGTTAAAGCAACGCAGTGCCGTATCGCAAAAAATGGCCTGGTCATTGAGCAGACAAATCTTTCAGGGCTGAAGTGGTTAAAGTGTCTCTGATTAACCCCAAATAGACACATCCCACAGCAAAAGTCATGGTCCGCAGAGAGCTTCCAAAGCATCAGAGGGATCTCATTGTTAAAAGGTATCAGTCAGGAGAAGGGTACAAAAGGATTTCCAAGGCATTAGATATACCATGGAACACAGTGAAGACAGTCATCATCAAGTGGAGAAAATATGGCACAACAGTGACATTACCAAGAACTGGACGTCCCTCCAAAATTGATGAAAAGACAAGAAGAAAACTGGTCAGGGAGACTGCCAAGAGGCCTACAGCAACATTAAAGGAGCTGCAGGAATATCTGGGAAGTACTGGCTGTGTGGTAAATGTGACAACAATCTCCCGTATTCTTCATATGTCTGGGCTATGTGGTAGAGGGGCCAGATGGAAGCCTTTTCTTTTGAAGAAAAACATCCAAGCCCGGCTAAATTCTGCAAAAACATATCTGAAGTCTCCCAAAACCATGTGGGAAAATGTGTTAGGGTCTGATGAAACCAAGGTTGATATGTTTGGTGCAAAAACAACACTGCACATCACCAAAAGAACACCATACCCACAGTGACGCATGGTGGTGGCAGCATCATCCTTTGGGGCTGTTTTTCTTCAGCTGGAACAGGGGCCTTAGTCAGGGTAGAGGGAATTATGAACAGTTCCAAATACCAGTCAATATTGACACAAAACCTTCAGGCTTCTGCTAGAAAGCTGAACATGAATAGGAACTTCACCTTTCAGCATGACAACAACCCAAAGCATACATCCAAATCAACAAAGGAATGGCTTCACCAGAAGAAGAATCAAGTTTTGGAAAGGCCCAGCCAGAGCCCAGACCTGAATATGATTGAAAATCTGTGGGGTGATCTGAAGAGGGCTGTGCACAGGAGATGCCCTTGCAATCTGACAGATTTGGAGTGTTTTTGCAAAGAAGAGTGGGCAAATATTGACAAGTCAAGATGTACCATGCTGACAGACTCATACCCAAGAGTGCTGTAATAAAATCAAAAAGGTGCTTCAACAAAGTATTAGTTTAAGGGTGTGCACACTTATGCAACCATAGTATTTTAGTTTTTTAGTTTTACTTCCCTCCACCTAAAATATTTCAAATTCAATTCAACTGAGTTGGTAGGTCACATTAAAAGGCGGAAAAAGTACTAAAATGATTTATCTTTGTTTAATTTTTTTACATCACAGAAACCTGACATTTTAACAGGGGTGTGTAGACTTTTTATATCCACTGTATGGTTATTTGAAGTGTTTCTAGTGTAGTGTACTGGTAATATTACAGCATACAAAGACATCTTAGAGCAGGTTTACACCACAACATGTAGGTCACTGCAGGTCAGATGTCCTGGTGATGTGCATTACATTTGTGTGTGCACTGTCATAGATGAGGTACTTCGCAACATGCTGCAATGAAAAAATAAAATGCTGTTCATCTCTTATTTTTTTTTCATTGCATACCTATGCAGTGCACTCTGGTTATTTCACCTTGGGTGCTAAAGGAACTTGTCCTGTGTTCTGCCAACCTTGTGGTAACAGTTTGGAGAACTGGGGGACTATGCCCCTGTGAACAAGGCCAGCTCCATAAAGACATGGTGTGACCAGTTTGGTGTGAAGGACTTGAGAGTCCTGTACAAAGCCCTGACCTCAACCCTACTGAACACCTTTGAGATAAATTGGAACGCTGATTGTAAGCAAAGTCTTCTGATCCACAAATTGGCACAAATGCCTACAGACGCACTCCAAACTCTTGTGGAAATCTTTCCCAGAAGAATGGAGGATGTTATAACCATAAAAGAAGAGGGGCATAGGGAGGGGGACTTCAAATTAATGACCATGGTATTGGCATGGGATGTCCAACAAGCACATAGCTGTGATGGCCAGGTGTTTACAGACTTTTGGAAGACCACAGTCCCTAAAATATAAGCATAAGCTAGAGGGAGACCAGAAATATTCTTCTTTCAGATGTAAGTTCCAGTAATAATTAAAAAGGTTTTCCCTGTGAAAACACACATTATGCCCTATTTAATGAAATAAGCCCTACCGCTGTGTTGATCTCACCTTGTACCCGACCTGGGGTATCTGTCCCTGGTCCCACTGTTCCGGGGTTGACTTGTCGCCAGTTTTGGATGCATCAGACTTTCTAAAAAGCAAAAAAAAATAAAGTTAATTTTCCCCCCATTACCTTCCAATATCACAGTGAAGTGAACCTACCATTTACTGGCAGCTCATCAGCTGCAAATACTTACCTGCACAAGGTAACCTAAGTATGGGCAGCTGGTGGAACCACTATTAAAAAGGGAACCTGTCGCTTTGACCCTAATGAGCAAAGAACCGTATTACCCTGGGTATTAAACCCAAAACAAACCTGCATTAACCACTTGCCGACCGCCGATGTACGTCTCTACTTTGGGGACGCATATCGTTATGGCAGCAGCTAGCTGCCATAACCCCGGTATCCCCGTGTTTGGCCGGCGAGAAAATAAAAGTGGTCTCTGCGGCGGATTCGCCGCGAGATCACTTTTATTGGTGGCGGGAGAGGGGCCCCCCCTCCCGCCACGATCTGGTGCCCTCCACCACTTACTGGAGCCGTGTCAAAACGTCACTTCCGCCCATACGTCTTAAAAGGCACATTTTTCTGTTGTCATTTTTTTCAAATGACAATTTTTTTTTTTTTTATTGCATTTAAGTCCAAACATGAGATCTGAGGTCTTTTTGACCCCAGATCTCATATTTAGGAGGACCCGTCATGCTTTTTTCTATTACAAGGGATGTTTACATTCCTTGTAATAGGAATAAAAGTGACCCAAATTTAAAAAAAAAAACAGTGTAAAAATAAATAAAATCAAGTAAAATAAGAAAAAAAAAAAAAAAATTTTTTTTTTTTTTTTTTTAAAACGCCCCGTCCCGACGAGCTTGTGCGCAGAAGCAAACGCATGTGTGAGTAGCACCCGCATATGAAAACAGTGTTCAAACCACACATGTGAGGTATCGCCCCAATAGTTAGAGTGAGAGCAATAATTCTAGCCCTAGACCTTCTCTGTAACTCAAAACATGCAACCTGTAGAATTTTTTAAACATCGCCTATGGAGATTTTGAAGGTAAAAAAGTTTGACGCGACATGTTGGGTATCAATTTACTCGGTGTAACATTATCTTTCACAATATGAAAAAAAATGGGCTAACTTTACTGTTGTCTTATTTTTTTATTCAAAAAAGTGAATTTTTTCCAAAAAAAAAGTATTCAAATGACCGCCATTTTATTCTTTAGGGTGTTAGAAAAAAAAAAGCAATATATAATGTTTGGGGGTTCTAAGTGATTTTCTAGCAAAAAAAAAACTGTTTTAAACATGTAAACACCAAAATCTCAAAACGAGGCTGGTCCTTAAGTGGTTAAACTGCGGCTTACCAATTCTCAGATGTGGTGGCTGCATTCGTTTTCTATTTAGGATTTTTTCCTTCATTTTCACCTAGTGATCCGGACAGTGAATTAACTTTTTTCAACTTACTTTAACAGATCAAGCTGTCCAGACAAAGCAATTAGAGGGTGGAGACAAACCATTAATCACTGACATGGGTGCTTACTATGGTTAAGCAATAATGTAAGACCAAATAGAATAGCGCGACAACCCAGCAGACTTGTCCGAATAAAGGTCATTCTCCACACTGGTGCCCCACCTCTCAGCCTCTGCAAGCCATCATTATATTGAATAATCAAAAAAGTCGGCAACGTGGTGAACTGCAGACTATTCTTTATAAAATCAAAATGACAGACGCGTTTCAGCCTTTACAGGCCTTACTCAAGTAAGGCCCAAAGAGGCTGAAACGCATCAGTGGCTCTGTCATTTTGATTTTATACCCCTTTGCTGCTTGATTTCAATAAAGAAGAATAGTCTGCTGTTTACCAGTTAACTAATATTCATTTATGCAAAACCTTTATCCCAAAAGGAAAAAAACGGTTTGCTGTAACTGCTTAAAAAGTATTGGCTGGCGTTCAGCTTCAATTTATTAGTCAAGCCCATCTAAACCTGCTAGTCTAACACTACTGTGTCCCAAGATCGGCAATGCTGCTGTCCAATGGTGTCTGCTTTCCTACTTTATCCAGAATGCAGACACCCTAAGAGAGAAATGTGCTGCTGCTGGCTGGATAATCGATTGAAATGAAGGAAAAACATACTAATGCAGCCACCATATCTAAGGCTTAGTAAGCTGCAATATATTACTTTTTTGTTTTTAGGTTTAATACCACTTTAAGTTCTCATTCTCCCAGACAAGGGATTACATGCAAACACCAGTGGACAGCTGTGAATGCTGATAGTCCATCACTGTTTTGTACAGGTTTGCTGGTCACAGCTATCAAAACACACCTGGCTCCTGCCTACATTTTTTTTCTGCAGGATGCTAGTCGTTCCAAGGCTGATTTTGCCATGTGAATGAGACCTAAATTTGAGGATGGTAGAGTTTATCATTTCCATATGCCGGGTGTGTGTATATTGCGTCAAGAGTTCTTCTGCAGCATTCCTGGAGGCTTAGGGGTTAAAATTTCCCTTCTTTGTAACAATAAACTCCTTTGCTTCTGGAAGGTCCTTTCTTACCTCTTCTTTAGTTTTGGCACATCTTCTGCAGACACAAACTTGGGTCTCCGGCAAATGGCCCGCTCTGTGCAATACTTGACGTTCCTCTGCATCATCTCTGGGGAAAGACAACAAAAAGGGAGGATTGAGCTAAAGGAGCAACAGATGTTCCCTGTGAGTATAATACTGCTCCACTATTAATCACTATTCAAGAGTCACTGAGGATTTCTTGGTGATATCTGGGCCAATGTAAAGGTCCACAATAATGTATATTTAAAGTGGTTTTAAAACCTTCTGTGTGCAGCATCCCCCAAATACTTACCCGGGCCTCATCTCGATCTAGCAATGTGCACGAAAGCAACGTCTCTCCCTCCTCATTGACTGAGACACAGCAGTGGGAGCCATTGGCTGCTGTCAATCACAGCCAGTGAGGAGTGAGCGGGGCCAAACCACGCTCTTTGTGTCTTATGGACACAGCGTCTGCTTAGGAGTGAGCATGCACATCCTGCTTGCTATGGGGTCACTCAGCAACGGGGAGGGGCCAGGAGCTGGGAATCCGAGATTCTGGCTCAGATTCTGCAAAACCACTGCACAGAGCAGGTAAGTAGAACATGTTTTTTAGTTAAAAAAAAAAAAAAGGGGGGGGGGGGGGCATTTAAATATGTCTTTTAAAAGTGTTCACCTTTACAAAAAAAAAATGTAAAAAAGGTCAAGTTACACCGAGCACCCACCCTACACTAAGACGAAAATAAATGCTGGACAGCCGCACTCGTAGGTTTGCCTCGTTTATTCAGAAAATTCACAGAAAACAGGAGAAGAGCTGACGTTTCGCACTAACGTTAGTGCTTACTCATAAGCACCAACGTTAGTGCCTCTGGGGTTGCCAAGCTGTCACCACCCAAGCAGCTGCTCCAGCAGTCTGGGGGATTTGAAATCCCCACTAATTTCCCTTTTCACCGTCAGTGCTTCCAATAGACCAGATGGATTCTGCTTGGTCAGTGCCATCACATTGGTCAGGCCTGACAGCGTCACAGGGGTAAGACTCGCAACTCGGGAAAGCAGGGGAAGCATGGATGAGGCATCAGTGGTGGAGTACTGCCCTACCAAGAGGACCTGTCACTTTTTCCTGAATGGACAAAGCACAGGTTCACTTTAAGAAGTGTGTGGGCATGATCCCTTATAGCCATACATGCTGCCCCATGTATGCATTGCTTAAAAGAGAAGTATGGGTTAACAAAAAAAACCAAAAAAAAACAAACACGTATACTCACCTAGGTGGATGCAGCATCAGTCTGATGCTGCATCTGTCCCCCACCGGCTCCAAGACTGAGAACTGAGTGATCAAACTGTTCTGTAAGCAGAGAGCTGGTGACTGTCAGTCATCGGCTCTCTGCTCTGCCCCTCCAGCGGGCACGGTTTTCATTACATCACTTTAGACCCAGTGACATCATCACTGGGTCTCTGTCCAATGCAGGCAGATTAAGGTCTGTGGGAGGGGCCAGCAAGGTGCCATACATAGGTTCTTGAAAACATCACTGCACCCTGCCTCAGCACTCCTCTCAAGAGACTATTAGCCCTGATGCAAGAAGGGGGTTGTTGGGAGGAGTTATGCAAAGATCAAAATGCCTTGGGTGGGTGGAGGTCTTTCTGGAGGAGTGGGCATTCCTAGGCACACCTCATTTAATTGTAGACCACTCTAGGTAACAGCCACATATGATGCGAAGCCTCTACGATTGAAAAAACTGAAATCCAATGAATGAGTGTAAGCCAGGAAAAGTCAGGATGGGGGATGTCCTTTAACCAGGAAATAAGGTGGGTTCAATCAGACTTCTCAAACACTTTGTGAGAAGTTCACAGTGTGCAGTGAAAACTCAGACACACAAGCTCTGCATCCAGGACCATGCACCCATCCCTGCATACGTGTTAAACCCAGTTGTGATATAACAGTAGCGTACCTTTGAAACTAAGCACATAGCTGTGTTTCCCGGCGTTGAACTGGACGCTGGCACTCTCATCAGACAGGTAGACTGTCTCAATGTCGCTGCTGGTTATGGTGGCAGAGTTGTGACCATCGTTCTACAAAACAGATCAGAATAAATCATTCATGACCTTGATTATGGTTATTGTGTCCCCACTGGGGAAACTTACCCTCTGTCTGTCCTGGTGTCTTTGGGATAGAAATAGACAATGGTAAAAGGGGAATCTTTTAACCAGCATACCCATTCTGGTGACAACTAAGAGGGGATTTTCATTTACTTTGGTATTATTTACTTTCACTTCATGTTGTGTCTTTAGGACCAAAGTGAAGGGAAATTTCCCCAATAGGTCACAGACAGCAAAAAAAAAAAAACAAAAACAAAAAGAAGTGGACAAGGATTTAAACCTTTCCTTGCTATAAAAAAAAAAAAAAAAAAAAAAACTGTCTTCAGTCATACTTTAAAGCAGATTTAAAGGCTACTATAAAGCTTTGTTAATGAATCTGTAATGGCATCAGCCTCTGCAGTCACTGAACAGCAAAACTCTGGGAGGTGGAGTGAGAATTAGCACAAGAAGGCAATACTGCAGATCTCATGTGCTGATAAGGGACACACTGACAGGAAGAGAGAACAGTGACAGAGGGATGACCTCATCAATCTGCTGCTTCCCCAGTCTTCCAGTGACAATGTGGGGGGGGGGGGGGGGGGTCGCGCAACAAGCCATGATAATGTTACTGAACTACAGCAGAGAGAAATCAAGTCTCCTGTCTTGCCAGACAGGCTGGTGCTGTGTGGCAGAGCTGTGAAAATCTCAAAATTGGATGGACAGAAATCCTTTGATAAATAAAACAGCTTCTATATATACAAGTCATCTGTGTATTTAGCTGTTTTCCTGGAATTCAGCTTTATTCTTCTTCCTTTAGTTTCACTTGCATAACCAAAATCTTGGAATTTCTGATCATTGTAATATGACAGTGATTGCTTGACACTGCACTGTTGCCCACATGATGCTTTATAACAGAAACCCATTTCCCTCAGCCCCCTCATTATCATTGGGGTGGAGACAAATGGATCCCGTGTGTTACATCCCAGCAATCTGTGGCCACCGCAGACACAAACTAACTCCAATCAGGAAGGGGTTAAACACCAAATCCTTACCTCTCGGCCATATTCTATCCACCTGTTATATTCGTCCTTCCAGTACCACAGCCAATCAGTGGTAAGGACGAAGTGGGGAGGTTTGGAGGAAGAGGATGGTGTAGAGAGTCGTCTCACTTTATGAGATTTAAACATCATGGTGTTGAAATTCAGGTCCCTCACTGCATTCCTGCAAGATAGTTTTTATATTAATTTCTTGTTCTACCACATTACCCCCCACAGGCCATAACAAAGTACTGCACAACACATCTGGTTTCCTGCACTCGACATCTGTTCCTAAGAAGAAGCCATCCATCTCCCTAGTAAGAGGAATGTATCTTTTTTAACTGTATTGAACGAATTACCTCCAAGTATCACATAGAAGATGGATCTATAACTTGAAGATTTGGTACTGTGACCCAACAATAAATACCTTTCAGAGAGCAATGTATCATACTGTATATTTATGTCCTAGTTGACACATTGTCCTACACAACCATGATTTCCTGTAGTAAATCCACTGGAAGGAAAATACTTATGCATACAGATTATTAAACTGAATTAGGAACTTGCTAAATTCTTACTGTGTTATACAGTACAGCAAAATGCACTATATAGCTAAAAGTATGTGGACACCTGACCATCACATCTATATGAGCTTGTTGGATTTCCTATTCCAAAACCATGGCCATTAACTAAACTCCACTCTTATGGGAAGGCTTTCCATAAAATTTTGGACTATGTGGGCATTTGGGAGGTTGGATGAAAAGATCTGCCTCACAAATAGGTATTCCAATTCATCCCAAAAGGTATTTGATTGGGTCAGGGCTCTATGCAGACTACTCAAGTTCCTTCACACAAACTGGTCACATAATGTCTTTATAGAGCTGGATTTATGCACACGGACACAGTCATGCTGAAACAGAAAAAGGACCTTCCCCAAGCTGCTCCCACAAAGTTGGAAGAGCACACTTGTCTAAAATGTCTTTGCATTCTGTAGCAGTAACTGTACCCTTCACCACCTTGTGACCCCTTTCTAAATCAGGTGTTTCCACACAGATATTACATTATTTAAAGGCCGTCCCACATACACTACTGTAAATCCCACACAGACTCCAAAGAATGAAATGATGATTTCCAAGCCGCATATAGGGCAGGGAGGCTGAAGCTTTTTAGCTCCATATCCATGATGGAGCCTGTGAGTCTGAGAAGGCAGCTTTAGTTGATGCTTTTCCCATATTGCTTCTTGATGGACTGACATTAAAGGACCCCAACACAAAGCTGGACCATGTACACCAAGAGAGGGAGATTTCATGTGCCCATGAGCCAGGTACATACCCGCGGTTAGGGTCGCAGTATATACACTCTATCTCTTCCATAGTTGAAAAGTCCTTCCAGGTATCATCAAGACACACCTGCCACCTATATGGGAGGTGATAGTGGTCCCTCACACATCGTTCTGTAAGAATACAAAGTAACAGTTACACTAAACAGAAATGCAAATGAACAATCCAAATATAAAGTGTGAGTGTAAATACGATACACTTGATTTACACTTATTAATTTGCATCAATGATCTGAATAGTGTGTCTCTGTATATAGTTTGCAATTATACATGCACAAGGGGCAACTGCATTAATTACAAATGCAGACTCTGCTTCCTTCCTAGTAGAGCCATAGAGTGACTGTTATGCTTCTCTTCTCTCAGTGGGAGCCTAAGTCAGACCTGGTTGGACACAACAGACATAGATCAATGGCCTGTACACACGATCCGAATATCGTACGAAAACGGTCGTCCGAAGAAGGATCGTACGATTTTCGGATCGTGTGTACACTACTTTTGACACCCAATCATGACTGCTCATCTGATCTTATTCGACCGGGCATGCACAACAATTTTCCTCGTACGGTTCCAGATCGTACGATTTTCGGTTAGTCAGTATAGTTGTCGTCCGAAAATTCAATACAAATACAATAACACATGACATCACTTCCGATTTTTTTTTTTTCTGTCGTACGAGAATTTTCGTGACTTTATTTAGCTATTCAATTTCTACTTGAGACTATTAAGCGAAAACGATCGTACGATCCGTTGTACGATATTTGGATCATGTGTACGGGCCATAAGGCTGACCATATATTATACAAACTTATTGTACGATCTCTTTTAGAGCTACCATTAACTGTGCCCAATTTGATACTATTTCAATGGATCGTTTAGGTTTGTCCTCATATTCCATAGTTTTGGTAAATGGAGATCGTATAATCTCTGTACAATCGGACTGTATAGTACACTGATGGCGAACCTTGGCACCCCAGATGTTTTAGAACTACATTTCCCATGATGCTCATGCACTTTGCACTGTAGTTAAGCATCAGCATCATGGGAAATGTAGTTCCAAAACATCTGGGGTGCCAAGGTTCACCATCACTGGTCTAGTGTATGGCCACCAGAAGGCAGTAAGTGCCTATAGATGTAGAACATGGTTTTCCTGATTAGCCCATTTAGTTGGAGAACAATCAAATCACAGACAGACAAAGCAATCTGCACAAAGAATTGTAAATGACACCTAACAATGTTTTGTTTGTTTTTTATGTATTTTTGGGTAATGACTATGACTAAACATATGACGTTTGCAAACAATTTTAAATAATTTATAAAATAAATCTCTTGGGAACTTTTAGACCCCATACACACTATTAGATTTTCTGCAAATTTTTGTCTTCAGATTTATCATGTAGTGCAAGGGCCTGCCTGATTGCATACAAATGGAAACTCTTAAGGTTTGACCTCATATTATATGGTTTTGGTAAATCTGAAGACAAAAATCTGCAGAAAATCTAATAGTGTGCATTGGGCTTTAGTCTTACCTTTGAAGCTGCAGTTGTTCAAGATGAAGTAGAGACAAATCTCTTCCACGGGCTGAGAACTGGCAGATCTCTGAATTGCTGGCCTGTCTGAGAATCAATTCCATTAGTGCAGCCACATTCAAACATTTTTGAAATATTTTTTTTCACTGACCCAAAATGTTTTCTTTTCCAGTACTATTCATCACCTACCCATCAATGCCCCCTGCTCATCACTGCCCAGTTATCACTACTATCCTTTATTTATAACCTACCCATCACCAGTGTTAATTTCGTCGACAAACATTTTAGCCGACTAAATGAGTACTATTTTAGTCAACTAAAATAAGACTAAAACTAAAATGCCATTTTAGTCAAAAGACTAAAACTAAATTGAAATTTGACTTCAAAATTAACACTGGTCTGTAGTGCATGTTCATACCTCAATACCATAAATAATAACACATTAGATTTTTCACTCCAGCAGTATATAACGAGTTTGGAAATTGTAGAGAAATGTTAACTAATGCATTACAATTTAATTACACCTATTAGATTTTAGACGACTAAAATGTACTAGAGATTTTAGTCGACTAAATTGTAGGACATTTTAGCTGACTAAAATGTACTGGAGATTTAGTCGACTAAAACAATTGCAGAAGACTAAAATGGGACTAAAACTAAAATGCCATTTTAGTCCTATGACTAAGACTAAAACTAAATCGAAATTTGCTGCCAAAATTAACACTGCCCATCACCACCACTGTACCCTATAAAATCATCTACTCATCACTGCCCCATTACCTCCTAATAATCACCTACCTATCATTGTCCTTTTACCACTACTGTCCCCTATTAATCACCAACACATCACCTCCACTGTTCCCTATCACCTAAATCTCCTACCCATTACCACCACTGTCGCCTAATAGTTAACTACCAATCCCTGCCTTATTACCACCACTGTTCCCTATTAATCACACATGCATCGCTGCCCCATTGCTCTCACTGTCTCCTATTACACAACACTGACCCATTACCACCACTGCCCCCTATTAATCAACAATGCATCACCACCATTGCCCCCTATTATTCACATATCTGGAAATGCCCTGTTACCACTGCTGTCTTCTACTTATCACTTACTCACCCCGTCTCCTGCCCAACACCTGCTGCCCCTTGCTCAACAGTGCAACCTATACCACACAGACTCCCTTCCTCCAAAGTTTCCTTCCATAACTGTCCCCTGCCCTCCAGTGTACCCCGTTTAGGACTGTCCCTTGAACAAAAATGTCTCCTGCCCTTCAATGACAACTGCCTTCCAATATCCCATATCATATAAAGTCCCCGTCCTCCAATGAACCATGTCCTACATATCCCCTGCCTTCCAATGTCACCAAATTTCTAATGTCCTCCTATTCATGCCGAGTCTCCACCTCCTGACAAGTTTTCATGGAATATGAATACATTCCATATACCCCTAAAGCCTAACTAAATTCTTCTAAAGGCCATTCCAGGGCATAGTCACTCTGCTATGTTGGAAACCGTGAGAGGACCAGAAATGACCTGGTCACACTCCAGGGTTAATAGGACAGGCTAATGTTGGCATCTGGCTGGAGGGCACTGCAGGGTCCTGAACCCACTGGTTGTGAGCCCACCAACTACTGCGGCCAGACCAGGGTGAGTGAAGAGATACGTGTAATATACTGGAGGAATAAATCCATAAACACAGAAATGATTCTACAGGCACTCACCTTTGCTCACAGGGGGTTTAAACTCTGCTTTTGGGGGAACGTTGTTTTTAATGGCATTGGCATTCAAGTATGACTCCAGAATTTGAGGTACGAGGCTGGCAGCCAGCCCCCATTTGATCAGCTTCCGGCACGTTTCCTCCCCACTGAGGTCATGTGATCTCTTGCATTGACTTCCAAACTTGCAGTCGCCTTGCAAGTAGTGCTGGCAGACATGCAACTTGTTGCAGCTGGTTTTGAAGGTGCAGGAGCCATGAGGACCCTCACCACGGTTGTAGTGCAAACAGACCTGCCAAGTAAGAAAAAAAAAAAAGGGGGGGGGGGGGATGGATGGATAACTGAGCTAATCAAACAAAAACATCTAAACTAAAATGCATTTTAAACGACATAATAGCTTCATCTTTCTGTACGTAGCCCCCTCAAGAAGAAACCACAGTGTACGCTCAACAATTTATTTTTTTTTTTACCAATCTGAAAAAAACTGAGCTTCAAATTTTTACCTCCAAAATGTTGTTCCACTTTAAAAAACACACAGGTGTTTTTTTAGTGAACAATTTTCAAACAATATGAATAAAACAAACATTCCCGTTTCCCCCCTCCAAGAATAAAATATGACACCAGCACACCGACAAGCCTGTTTCAAAGTACAAACGCTCTTCATTCACATAGCAAAGTAACTATTGGAAAGCAAGATGTTTTTTTTGTTTTAATATCAGATGTTTCTGGACAGTTGCAAGCTGATTACACCTAGCATGGGAAGTCAGCAGAGCAAGATTACCCAGCAGAGTGTGTGTAACTGAAGAATATATATCCGAACCTTCATATGGGGAAAAAAAAAGGAGTCACGCATTCCCCCTGGCGGTGGAGAATGGGATAGGAGAGCTTTTCTTCAAACCACCTGGTGTAATGAAGATCAGAGTGCCTGATTGCCATGACTGCAAACAAAGCTTCAAAAAGGCCAGCTGGTGCTGAAAAGATGACCTGGGTCAAAAGCAGTGGTTCAGGGACTAATTCTGCCACCTGATGGAGACTACAACATACTTCCTGGGAGATGGTCGTATATACCGTATTTAATCGGCTTATAACACACACTTTTTCCCCCTGAATATAGAGTGCAAACAGTGCATGTGTGCTATACGTCGATATTTTTTGTTTTACCAACGGGGGGGCCACTCCACTCTCCTGGCCCTGGGACAGCCTGCCAACATACTTAAATAATCACTACCAGCTCTTTCTCATACACTGCTTCTCCTGTGTCACTGTCATTGATAATCGAAGCTTCTATATACCTCATTAACGCCGTTCTTTCCGGCCTATCTCCTCCTCCCAAGAGTGTAGCTTTAGATTGGAGGAGGAGAGCAGTCACGTAACTGGCCATGAAACAGAGGAGAGCAGTCACGTGACCGGGTAGCATGAAAGAACGGAGTTAATATAGGTATTTAGAAGCTTCGATTTACAATGACACAAGAGGAGCAGTGTATGAGAAGGGGCTGGCAGTGATTTTTTCTTAACTTTAGAGTATGCTGAGTGCAGTTCCAGGAGACTGGGGGTCTCCTGGGAGTGCATAGGGGCTATGTACTGTGCAGTGTAAAGGGGTCTGTGTTTTTTGTTTTTTTTTCCCCTGAAACTTCCCTCTTATAATTAGGGTGCGTGTTATACGCCCATAAATATAGTACTTTCCTGGTGATTAGGAAGGATGACCTGTTATGGCATTTTATTGGACAGAGGACTACATTGACGGGCAGAGGGGGTGTGTGTGTGTGTGTGGGGGGGGGGGGGTTGTGTCTGAGTGCACTTTAAAAAGTTAATGGCCAGCTAGAGTTCTCTTTCTTTCCCATTGAGCTCAGCTGAGACACAGCATTTTGAGGACAACCATAAGTAAAAGTATCATCTATGTTTTATATGCTCTGTAGTATTCTTTTAATGTTTGATGTTAGAATTTCTACTTTCTTTATAAATAAATGAGATAGTTGATTATTTAAGCATTGTGTTTATTTATATAGTGAACATTATTATATCACCACCATTAAACCTTATCAGAGCTTTGCTATACTAGCAAACTACAGTATAGGAATAGACAAGATAATATGTATGTATAATAAATAGGGGAAATCCAAAACCACCTCATATTTATTTCAGTAACGTTTCAGGTCCTAGCAGGGACCCTTCCTCAACGAATCCTTTACCATCTAACCTCCAATCTCAAACCCCAGTTCCACTACAAACATCAAAGATATGGTAAGAAAAGATTCTCTGTAGTACTGTTAATACTACAGCATACAAAGTCATTTTACACTACTGTGCACTTCCAACTTCGTGGCTACAGTTTGGGGAAGTTCCATCTAGGTATCACCATGAATGTACCTTGTGAGCAAAATTCTAAACACCAGTTTGGTGTGAAGAAACTCGATTGACCTGCACAGAGCCCTGACCTCAAACCTAGTCAACAAGGTCTTCTCATCCAACATCAGTACCCAACCTCAAAGATGGGCACAAATTTCCCAGACACCCTCCAAACCTCACAGGAAGCTTTTCCAGAAGCAATTTCAAAATAATGGCCATGTCTTAGGAATGGGATCTCCACCAAGTTCATATACTGTAGGTGTGATGGTCAGGTGTCCGCATACTTTTTGCTTTATGCCGCGTACACACAGTCGGACATTCCGACAACAAAACCATGGATTTTTTTCCGACTGATGTTGGCTCAAACTTGTCTTGCATACATACGGTCAACACGTGCGATGAGCTGAGAAAAATGAAGTTCAATAGCCAGTGCGGCTCTTCTGCTTGATTCCGAGCATGCGTGGAATTTTGTGCGTCGAAATTGTGTACACACACTTGGAATTTCCGACAACAAGTTTTGTTGTCGGAAAATTTGAAAACCTGCTCTCAAATCTTTGTTGTCAGAAATTCCGACAGCTAATGTCTGATGGAGCATACACACGGTCGGATTTTCCGACAACAAGCTCACATTGAACATTTGTTGTTGGGAAATTCCGAGCGTGTGTACGCGGCACAGTGTATGTCAATCTGAACTGGCCAGCTTTGTGACAGCTAATCAGATTTACAGGTTAAGCGGAATGTAAAAAAAAAAAAAACACAGATTCAAGAATAACTGCATAAGACAAACAGAAAAGCAAAAGTTACATGAAATGGGTCTGTCTGTATCCATACTTGTTAGTTATCAGTCCTTACATTCCATATGTAACAGCAGGAGGTACAGAGAATTCACTCCCTCACGCTCAAGGACAGCTGATAACTCCTAGCTACTCCCCCTGCTGTAACGGTTTAACTGCTGCTTCCATGAACTCTGCTCTAACGGAAAAAGCTGGATATTATTTTATAACACAGAGCTGCTGGAATCGCCAAATACAAACTGATATCACTATTACCTCTTTGCCATGGCAGAGGAGCAAAAAGGCAGTCCGTTACTTGACACCCTGAGAAATGTGGTGTCAGCACCTAGATGGTTTTGCTGTTTTAGACATGCTCAGCAGTGAAAAGGGCATACACAGAACCTAAGCTTTTTTAAAGCCTTCTACATGTAAGGCCTCATGCACATGGGGGCATTTTCCAGTGCAGTATAATAAACATGGGCATTTCAGCATCCTGGAGGCACAGATGGTATGTACAGCTTGCTGTCAGCTCTTGTCAAAATCAATGACAGGCTAAAATACGAGTCAGCTATACGCACATCTGAGCGGTACTTGAATACAGGGCCGTGTGTATACAGGGATGTGCCCCGAATACAGACTTTTGGTAATTGGGAACAAGGGGGAGAGGGTACTCGGTATAGAGAATACCGGGTAAAAAAAGGTTACTATAGCAAAAAAATTGAGCAGAGTATTGATTTTATCAAAAAATAGAATTATTTATTTAATAAATTGATAACATATTGAGGTAATTCATAAAAACAAACACATTATGGCTATTGAGGAGTAACCATATCCAAGGGTAGTTCTGCAGACAGGACAACATAAAAGGACAAAATACAAAACAACACTGAACACGGTCCGGATGTTTTATGGTGGTCAGCAGCAATATCAATTCAATTGGTGGAAAATTTCCCAGTGCAGGATCACAATGGATCACCTAAATAATTAATAAACTTGGTGTAATTGGCTGCTGATCAACATAGATATGGGGGAATAGAATGGGTGAAAAAACGTCCGAGATGAAGCTACGCTACTAAGCTCCAGCGAAACGCGTTGACGTCATCAACAGCGCTGTCACGCTCCACAGTGCTATTGGAGCAGAACAGCTGTGAGAAACGAGACGCCCAGTATAGTGTGCGGCAAACGGCCATAGCCACCCAGGAGACCGGTAAGACCGGCGATGGATTAATACAGCAACGAGCTGGATATATGTGGCCATGGAGATGCAATGTGATTGCCATCATCGGTCAAGAGATTTTTGATGCTATCAGGGTCATCTTGATTACGCCGCCAGCTATATACGAAAGGAACTGGACCAGACCCCTTTATACATACGGGTGGTAATGTATGGATAAACCCCATGCTGTCTATATTTGATGACCTTACATGCTTGCACTCTGAAGTATGATGCATTAAGTCTTGTTACTCAGCACCGCAAGTATTACTTGAACAACGCTCACAATATTTAGCCATTTCCAGTGACAGCATTAGGTGGTTGCTATAAATAACCAGGAGTTGTGATCTGCTCTATAACTTGGCAACAAGGAACATTCAATTATTATTACCATCGTCAATCTATTATTGTGTGGACTTGACTAATACGTGATAATTGTACTTTATAGACTGCCTGAGAATCCGAGGTTGTCCCTATAGTCCCCAAAATTTGGCGATACCTTACAGCCATAGTTCCTGTGCATGGTCACCCCCCCAAAAAGATGGCCCTGTTATCCATTAGTTACCGGTCTACACTCTCTAACCTGTTTCTTCACCCATATCTATGTTGATCAGCAGCCAATTACATCAAATTAATGAATTAATTCATTATTTATTTAGGTGATCCATTGTGATCCTGCACTGGGAAAATTTTCCACCAATTAAATATATATTGATGATGACCATCATAAAACGTCCGGACCATGTTCAGTGTTGTTTTGTATTTTGTCCTTTTATGTTGTCCTGTCTGTAGAACCCTTGGATATGGTTACTCCTCAATAGCCATAATGTGTTTGAATTATTTATTTAATAAATTGATATTTTTTGATAAAATTAATACTCTGATCAATTTTGTTGCTATAGTAACCTCTTTTTACCCGGAATTCTCTATACCGAGTACCCTCTCCCCCTTGTTCCCATTATTTGCTTTTGGTTACAGCAACAACGCCATACTAGGTGTTTGATCAGTGATTGGTCAATTAATTAATGGACCATTCATCTATATACGGCTTGCTCTAGCATCCCCAATTCCCCATCCCTTCACATTTTATTATACTTTGGTAATTGGGGCATATGTCCCTGTACACAAAAATACTGCTCAGATGTGTGTACAGCCAAAAGCATATATCAGCCTATCATTGATTTTGATAGGCTGCTGGCAGCAGGCTGCGTGTAACGCCTCCGCCTTCCCGATGCCAAAACACACCAGATTTTTATGCTGCAAGATCTTAAGAGACATGGGCACCTTGCTTCGCAATATTTTTGTAGTGAGTTTAGTAGTGCCAAAACATAACAAAAATGTTCTAGCCTTAAGCCGTCCTTACATTTGCAGTGGTAAAAACTTGTTGATTCGCCGGGTTTTCGTGCCCCCCAGCAACAACTCCCCCTTAAGCTATAGAGGTGCATCTCAAAAAATTAGAATATCATCAAAAATGTATTTCAGTAATTCAATTCAAAAAGAGAAACTCATATTGTTTAGATGCGTTACACACAGAGTGATATATTTCAAACATTCCTTTCTTTTAATTTTGATGATAAGGCTTGCAGCTAGTGAAAATCCAAAATTCAGTATCTCAGAAAATTTGAATATTGTGAAAAAGTTCAATATTGTAGACTCATGGTGTCATACTGTAATCAGTGAATTAATTCAAAACACCTGTAAAGGTTTCCTGAGCCTTTAAATGGTATCTCAGTTTGGTTCAGTAGGTAACACAATCAAGGGAAAGACTGCTGACTTGACAGTTGTCCAGAAGACAGTCATTGACACCCTCCACAAGGAGGGTAAATCACAAAAGGTCATTGCTAAAGAAACTGGCTGTTCACAGAGTGCTGTATCCAAGCATATGAGTGGAAAGTTGAGTGGAAGGAAACCGTGTGGTAGAAAAAGGTGCACAGGCAACAGGGATAACCACAGCCTTGAGAGCTTTGTGAAGCAAAAGGCCATTTAAGAATTTTGTGGGAGATTCACAAGGAGTGGACTACGGCTGGTGTCAGTGCTTCAGGAGCCACCGTACACACAGACATATCCAGGACAGTGGCTACAACTGTCGCATTCCTCGTTTCAAGCCACTCCTGAACCAGAGACAAATGTCAGAAGCGTTTTACCTGGGCTAAGGAGAAAAAGGATTGGACTGTTGCTCAGTGATCCAAAGTGCTCTTTTCGGATGAAAGTAAATTTTGCATTTCATTTGAAAATCAAGGTACCAGAGTCTGGAGGAAGAGTGGAGAGGCACAGAATCCAAGTTGCATGAGGTCCAGTGTGACGTTTTTGGGAGCAAAGTCATCTGCTGGTATTGATTTACTGTGTTTTATCAAGTCCAAAGTCAGCACAGCCCTCTACCAGGAGATTCTAGAGCACTTCATGCGTCCCTCTGCTGACCAGCTCTATGGAGATGTCGATATCATTTTCCAGCAGGACTTGGCACCTGTCCACACCAAAAGTACCAAAAAGCTGGTTTAATGATCATGGTATCACTGTGCTTGATTGGCCAGGAAACTCTCCCGACCTAAACTCCATAGAGAATCTGTGGGGTATTGTCAGAAGTAAGATGAGAGACACCAGACCCAACAATGCAGATGAGCTGAAGGCCGCTATCAAAGTAACCTGGGGCTTTCATAACATCTCAGCAGTGCCACAGGCTGACCATGCCACACCGCATTGATGCATTAATTCATGCAAAAGGCATCCCTACCAAGTTTTGAGTGCTTACTATACTGTACATTGACATACTTTTCAGTAAGCCAACATTTCTGTATTAAAAGTCCTTTTTTTTTTTAATAATTGGTCTTACGTAATATTCTAATTTTCTGAGATACAGAATTTGAGGTTTTCGCTAGCTGCAAGCCATAATCATAAAAATTTTAAAAAAGGAATGCTTGAAATATATCATTCTGTGTGGAATGTATGTATTATTGAACGCACACCAGAATTTATCCCCACTGTTGCGCAGTGGGCTATACAACTGAATAGAGCCGCAGCTCAGTGGTAAGGGTTTTTAGGGTTAAAACAGGCGACATGATGCTTCCTCAATGACTATCAGACTCTGAAGAGCAATTTAATGCTTGTCATTCTTTAGAGGACAACACAAGTGTAAACAAGCCCTTAGACACACTTCACTACTACACTACTATCATTATATTGATTCTTACATCAGGCAGCAAGTTGGGGTCATTCTGTAAGAGCAGATAGCGCAATTCTGTTATAGTCAAGCCGTCCAGATGGTACTTCTTCAACACCTTTACAGCTTTATCTGTATCAATGCGATGGTCGAACTTACAGCGCGGCCTGTGAAACACAGTACAGAGCATAATTTCAGCACTTTTTTTATAAAGAATAAAGTTTTTATGTTTTTTCACGTTCAAAACTTTTCAAAAACAAATTCACCTTCAGGACAATTAGAAACATTGCTCGAGTTTTAGGCCTGATGCACACAGGCACCTGGGGCCACATGATGTAAAATTTGGGCATATTTCCCTGCCCGGGCAACACAGGTGGCATGTACAGCGACCCATAGAAATCAGAGGCTGTAGGCAAATGTTTGCTGGTACTTGTGTAAACATGTGTATGCATGTGGACATATGACCTTAGACACAGACTCTCAGTCAGCTTGTGTATGTAGGTCCATACACAGGCATGTTAATGCAAATACTGGCGTAAATCCACGTACAGAAATTGATTTCTCTGGGTGGTTGTATACATTAACCGTGGCTCCATCATACGACCACAGGCGCCTGCGTACATGAAAAAAATTAGGAAGTTAGCGGTCATCGGCTGACGAAACATGTCAGCATAACGTCAGCATGTTCGTGAGGACAGAGGGGTCGTAGCACTAACACAAACGGTGCATTGAAGAAGTGGCGATGGAACAGCTGAGAGCTTGTTGCTGGCTGGGATGACAGTGGATCCAACACCTTGATCAACTTTCCAAGGGGATAATCCAGTGACTTCAGGAGTGCAGCACGGTTCAGAAAGGATGGGTGGAGGTATAAGGAGGCACAGATAGGGGCGAGAGTATCTTACATTGCTATTATTCAGTTAAACTTGCTGATTAACTGTGGACTGTTAACACCAACTCCCCCTGCTGTGTTCCTCCCTCCCCAAACCTACCTGTGATGGATCAGTGAACTTTTAAATGAGTAGTTTTACCCCCCCCCCCCCCCCCGGCAGCCTTGCTTACTGGACACTGCAGCCTATACAATTAAGCCATCTGTGCCTCCAATAGACAAATGAGAGCCCCTAATCCTAGGTGCTACAGTTAAATTTGTGTACTAATGACTTAGGACGGCCCATGATATATCCACTTGTTTGTTTACACGCATCCACATTACAATCAGTTTACAGCTACATATCCTGTTTGGGATTACCATAATCCACTGCTTAATTAAGAAGGAGGAAGATAGTATATGCCAGTGTTTCTCAACTCCAGTCCTCAAGATGCCCCAACAGGTCATGTTTTCAGGATTACTCTCAGATGAAACAGCTGTGGTAATTACTAAGGCAGTAAAACTGATCAAATCACCTGTGCAAAATAATGGACAGCCTAAAAATATGACCTGTTTGGGGCGCCATGAGGACTGGTGTTGAGAAACACTGGTATATGCAATATATTGATCAACAATACTTCAGCCCGGGTTCACACTATAGCGGGCTGCGGATCGCACAGGAGCGCTGTGCGTCCCTGTTCCCCGTTTCAGGGACGAATCAGGGCCGATTCTATGCCTGAATTCGGCCCTGAAACAGAGCCAAAGACGCACAGCGTTTTTGTGCAGTGCGCTCCACAGCCGCCTCGGAGATATGTGAACCGGCTCCATAGGGAGCCAGTCACATATTGTACTATGCAAATTAGATGTGGGGAAACCCACATCTAATTCGCATAGGTGTGAACCCAGGCTCAATCAACTCCCATCCTTTGAGCTGTGTGTAAGTCTGATTGTGTGGATGTTTGTGTAGCTGCGATTCCTCTTTTTAAATGACAACGTTGTCTTTTTTAATGTTTTGGAAGGTTACACTCAGACCGCTATTTTTGGTATTTTGTCATATTTGTTATTATGGTATGTTTTTTCTAAATAAAATGTAATTAAATTCAACCTTAATAGGCGTGGCCGGCATGGCGGACTGAGTGGACGTGTTCCCTTAGAGCTCCTGGAGTATAGCTCTAACATTATCCGTAAACTGCAACAACCAACCTGAACTGTGACTCCCTTGGTAGCTGGATGCCTTCCAGAACTCCTGGCATACAAAAGCGGGGTAAGAAACTTAAATTCCCCCCGAATACCTCAAAAGAAAGTAGCCCGGTCTCCTGCTCTCCCGGCCCTCCTGCGCGCCATTCTAACATGGCGTCGCAGACAGACCATGAGGGGGATCTCCCTACTACTAACCCGGACATATCTGACATCATGGCGGCTATCACCTCATGCCAAGCGGCCGTTACCGCCTGCCAGTCGGCCCTGGCTTCCAAAATTGATGAGGTCCAGATGGATGTGGGCCTACTACGGCAAGATTTTGATAAAGCCGAGAACCGCAGCCGGCGGAACAACCTACGTATAGTGGGTCTACCAGAGGGATTGGAGGGGAGATCACCGGCCCTATTTGTGGAAGATTTGCTGCGCACTCTGCTTCCAGCTGCGCAGCTCTCCCCTTACTTCGCGGTTGAGAGGGCGCATCGCGTTCCGCCTAGACCCGGTCCTGAAGGAGCCCCCCCCCGCACTCTAATACTGAGGCTCTTAAACTTCCGCGACAGAGATGAGCTGCTGAGGGCCTCGCGGGCTGCGGGTGAGTTGCCGTACCGCAATGTTAAACTCCTTCTCTTCCCGGACTATACTATGGAAACCCAGCGGCAGCGACGGTCATTTGATGCGGTTAAGGCTGGCCTGAGAAGACGGGGAGTGAAGTACAGCATTCTATTTCCTGCAAAACTTCGGGTGGTGGATGGTGAGTCGATTCGTTTCTTCACTAATCCCAAAGATGCAGCTGCCTGGCTGGAAACCCTGCCGCCGTAGGGCGCGCAGAGGCCTTTCTGTCACCCTGTGGATATATGGCTCAGGCTGAATCGGCCGATACTCTTTTCCCCCCGTTTTGGATAAGTATTCAATTTCTTATTTCTGGATTTTATTTTTTATTATTTTTCTTACCTGCCAACTGTTGCCACATAAATGGTCCGAACACATTCGTTCTGCACCCTTGACTATCACCTTGTCTAAAACAGTAACTGAGGGAGACAGAGGAGAACTAGCTGTCTAAAGTCTCACCCACTCTGTTTGGAGACTGCCTTCCTCAAATATTTGCTGTAGGGTGCTGGAGACTTGCACTTGTCGGCACAGACCAGTTTTTTGCCTCTGCCTGGAGGCTCCTGTTTTCCTCTAATGGAAGGTTACACTCCTACAAGTATAGGAAGGAACTGACTACTACAGCTACCTAAGTATGTGCCCCTGCTTCGGCAGGCGATTTTATGGTTTTTCCTTTTGGTTTTTGCTTAAAGGATTTCATAAATACTACTCCATGGCTCGGGGACGAATCCCCTTGTGGAACTTCACGTCCAGATTCCCCTACTGGTGGGAATGGAATAGTGACTACTCCGGTAGCACGACACCCCCCTTTTAGTTGTCCATAGTTCCCTGGACTATGGGTGTTTTGGGATATAGGTGCGCCTCGCTGTTTCGAGGCGCACGGGGTGGGGGGTGGGGGAGGTTGGCATCTGTTTGCCCTTGGGGGATGTTATGGTTTTACTTTATGTATTTACTTTTTGTTGGTCTTTTGCTGCTGGAGAAGATGGTATGTGCAATGAGATGTTATGGCTGTGCTGATCTGGGGGCTCTGCTGCGGGCCTGCGGGGGGGGCGCGGACCGGGGTGCCATTTTTTGGCTGCCCCGGCTGGTGCCTCCTCTGATCGCGGACACGGTGCGGACAATTATGTGCTCATACATATGGCTAAGTGTCTAGTGGTGGCATGGAACGTGAGGGGGCTTAATTCAGCTATAAAGCGTTCGCTGGTACTGAATTATTTAAAGAAGCTCCGCCCACAGGTGTGTGTTCTTGTGGAGACACATCTGTTGGGCTCCCGTATCCTGAGCCTTAGGCGTGCTTGGGTGGGTGCTCACTACCACGCGCCCTACTCTAACTACGCTAGAGGGGTTACAGTGCTAGTAAATAGATCCCTGCCTTTTCAGCTCGTGGATGTCAAAATTGATCCCGGGGGTAGGTACGTGCTTCTACATGCCCTGCTTTCGGAGGTTCCGGTTGTGATTGTGGGTTTGTACCTACCTCCCCCCGCTGATATAGATGTGCTCCACGTGCTGATGCAGCAGGTCACACTTTATAATGTTGAAAATGTACTTTTCCTAGGGGACTTTAATATGGCTCCCTCTCCAACTATGGACAGACTGCATGCTTCTGGCCCTCCGCAGCTGGGGCTCTCCTGTTGGGCTTCCACATTCCACTTGACAGACGTATGGCGTCATTTCCATCCTTCTGACAGGGAATATACATGCCTGTCTACCACATACCGGTCATTGTCTCGTATAGACCTGATTTTTGCCTCGGGGGCTTTGCTGCGGAGGGTGACCTCTGCGGAGATCCTCTCACGTGGTATTTCGGACCATGCTCCGGTATCTGTTACATTTAGGCTCTCTGAGGAGATAGGTGTCAGGGCTTGGAGGCTGTCCAAGTTTTGGATTATGGACCCTGATATACAGGAGGAGATGTCGGAGGAACTTTGCAATTTTTGGACTGGGAATATAGGTTCGGCTGGACCTTTAGTGGTCTGGGACACCCTTAAGTCTTGGCTTAGGGGATCATATATGGCGCGTATTGCTGCCAAGAGGCGGCGGTCTGAGCAGTCTCTGAGGCACCTGGAGGAGCAGGCACGTTTGAGAGAGGCTGAGTATGTGCGGGCTCCCACTCAGGGAACCTATGTCCCCTGGCAGGATACCCTGAGGGACCTGTCCTTGCTCAGGGTTGATCTTACAAAGAAGGCTATGCTTGATAGTGCCCAGAGGGTGTTCGAGTTCGGAGATAAAAATGGGCGGCTATTGGCCTGGCTAGCTAAAGGGCAGCATCCTGTGACCCACATTGGCAGAGTGAGAGATACGGATGGTCGCATTCTGACCAACTCAGCAGATATAAGGGCGAGATTTTTGACATTCTACCAAACGCTATACTCTTCTGGGGCAACTTTCCTCACCACTGAACTTGTGGAATATCTTGACATGATCCCACTCCCTTCTCTAGAAACAGCTAAAAGCGAGGAACTGGATAGGGACATTTCTCTTGAAGAAGTGCAGGAGGCATTAGGGTGTATGCAGGCAGGTAAATCACCAGGACCAGATGGCATCCCTATCGAATTTTATTCTACATACCAAGAATTTTTGGCCCCTAAGTTCACCTTATTGTTACAACAGTCCCTTGATCTGGACTCTCTTCCGGAGTCGTGGTCTGAGGCGATAGTGGTGTTGGTGCCCAAACCTGGTAAGGACCCGGAGGAATGTGGCTCTTACAGGCCTATCTCCCTGATAAACGCTGATGCCAAGTTATTGGCGAAAATTCTAGCACGCAGGCTCAGTGGGGTCATGGAGGATCTGGTCCATGCAGACCAAACCGGGTTCATGCCGGGCAAGGGCACGGATATCAATATCCGTCGGTTATTTCTTAATCTGGCCACTCATCATCAAAACACAGGTTCAAGAGTCATAGCCTCTCTGGATGCGGAGAAGGCCTTTGACTCCATAGAATGGGAGTATCTGTGGGAGGTGTTGCGGAGATATGGGGTTGGACCTAAGTTTTTGCATTGGCTAGAGCTTCTATACAGGGCCCCTAAGGCTAGGATTAGGGTCAACAATACCCTCTCAGATTTTTTTCTCCTCCAGAGGGGAACCCGACAGGGCTGCCCTCTGTCTCCAAGTCTTTTTGCTCTGGCCCTGGAACCCCTGGCGGTCTTGGTCAGGGAGGCTGATAATATTAAAGGATTCAGGGTGGGCCCTCTGGAGGAGAAAATATCGCTATATGCGGACGATACTTTGTTATACCTGCAAGACGCTGGCCCCTCCCTGCAGGCTGCGTTAGAGGCCTTTGACAAATTTGGGAGATTTTCTGGAGTCCGGATCAACTGGAGTAAATCAGTTTTGTTCCCGGTTGATGCGCAAGCCAGACAGTCCGCGGTGCAATCGTTGCTGAGATGGGTGGAAGAATTTATGTATTTGGGAATCAAGGTAGCGAGAGATCCCCAGTCCTTCCAGCGCCTTAATATTCAACCAGTGGTGTTGCGCCTCAAGGAACATTGCTCCAGGTGGGCCAACCTACCCCTTAATCTGCTGGGGCGTATCAATGTTCTCAAGATGATCTATCTCCCTAAGTTTATCTATTTATTTAGGAACTGCCCAGTCTTGCTGCCCCGTTCCCTCTTCCGGGAGCTGGACAGTTGTATCGGCTCCTTTTTGTGGAGGGGCTCCTCCCCTAGACTGGCTAGGTCGACTCTTCAGCTCCCGGTGGATTTTGGAGGGTTGGCACTGCCCAGCCTGCTGATCTACTACTGGGCGGCCATCTTGGTAACGGTCAGATGGTGGTTGGAACAATCTAAAACCAATGCTGCGGTCTGCCTGGAGGCGACTGTAGTAGGGTCTCTCAAGGAATTAGGAAATTTGATATATCGGGGAGTCTCAGCTTACCCCTCCTTACCGGTATCTACCAAAACTACGTTAGCAGTATGGAGCCTGGCTAGAAAGAGATTTATCTCCCCAGGTAGATGGTCGCCCTTCTGCCCCTTGTGGGGGAACCCCTCCCTTCCACATTTCCGGACAATCCCGGACCCACAGGTCTGGGCCAGGTATAATGTTAAACTGCTAAAAGATATTGTGGTAGCCGGCTCTATCCGCCCCTTCTCAGAATTGAGTAAGACGTTTGGTCTTCCTCGGTGGATGTTGTTCCGATACCATCAGTTGAAGCACGCCTTCCATGCGCAGTTCCCGACCCCGCCAGATCTCACATCTGATGCTGTTGAGGACTTGTTGGCCCAGGAGGATCTGTCCAAGCCCTTGTCAGCCCTATATTTTACACTTATTAAGAAGGACTCTCCCAAGATGGAGATGCTTTGGACTAGGTGGAGTGCGGATATCCCTACCTTGGATAGGGAATCCTACGAAGAAAGTTTTGAGGAAAGCCTTAAGCTTGTGATATCCTCTAGGGACAAACTGGTACAGGCCAAGTTTTTTCATAGGACATATCTTACGCCTCAGAGACTGCACAGAATATACCCCGATAGATCCCCGGAGTGTCCCAGATGCCGATCACCGGATGGTTCATATATGCATATGTTTTGGTCCTGTCCTAGGATATTGATTTACTGGTCCGCAATAATGGAAAGTATTAATGCACGTCTTCAACTAGAACTCCCATTAACCCCCGAATTAGCGCTGTTGGGTATTCATGATGATGACCAGCGACCTAGATATACCAAGCTGTTGATATCCTTGCTGTTATTTTATGCCAAAAAAGGGATTGTATTGAAATGGAATTCTTGTAATGCTCCCACGGTAAAGGCATGGGAAAACTCAGTCAATGCCGTCCTACCTTTGTACAAACTGACCTATATAAGTAGAGGGTGCCCTAAGAAGTATATGAGAGTGTGGCGTCCCTGGACGGACCCAGGATGTTGAATATATAAATACTATGGTTCCAATGCTACATGGGGTGTTTTGGTATTGCTGTCTTCCTCCCCCCCCCTTCCCCCTCCCTTCTCCCCTCCCCCTTCCCCCCCCCCCTTTCTTCTCCCCTCCCCCTTCCCCCCCCCCCTTTCCCCTCTTCCTTCCTCCAGCTCTCCCCCTCCCACTCCCCCCCCTATTCTATCGAAAAGATCAAGTCATTTATTTATGTTATACACTATGTAATTGTTTCTTCCTGTAAACCATGTCTGCATTATCTTGTGGCCACTTACTATTCTGTGTGATTCTACTGTATATGCCATTCTTCTTCAATAAAGACCAACCTTGTTGTTAAAAAAAAAAAAAATTCAACCTTAGTATTCAGTTACTGCAACCCCTTTGGAAGGCCTTGTCCTTTCTTTTTTTTCTTCCTGCCTGCGTACATGAGGCTTCAACCAACCTGACTATATCTGCATTGTTTCTGTGGATACGCGTCCTACCAGTAACCTCCTGACACTCAGGAGGTGTTCAGCGGGAGGGTCTGTCTGAGTTGATTACAGGATCGTTCCCAGGTTTGTTCTACAAGAAAACTTCCATTGTTGTATCCTCGCAGATTTACAATACCATTGTTTAATATGTTACTAAAGATCATAACACTGTGTGGGGGATGCCTAAAATGTCACCCCAAGCTCTGTGCAGACTTCTTGAAAAAAAGCACTGTGTCTCCCATAGGAAAAAGTCAACTAGATTTATGGAGAAAGAATATTGTTGTCATGGTTGCAAAGAAGAATAAGCATTTTCAGGTAACTGAAACTGCAGCCAATTGATGATAGAGTGGTGAGGGGCTAGAATAGGGGTCTTCAAACGTTCTAAACAAAGAGCTAGTTTACTGCCCCTCAGAATTTAGGAGGGCTGGACTGTGGTCATTGGAAGTAGAAAACATCCCGACTTCTGTGGGAAAAACAGTGCTCCATTTTTGGTGTCATTGGGAGGAATTGTGTCATTGGGAAAATTGTGCCCCATCATTGGGAGGAATTGTGCCCCCATCATTGGTGTCATTGGGAGGAATTGTGCTCCCATCATTGGGAGGAATTGTGCTCCCATCATTGGTGTCATTGGGAGGAATTGTGCTCCCATCATTGGTGTCATTGGGAGGAATTGTGCTCCCATCATTGGTGCCATTGGGAGGAATTGTGCTCCCATCATTGGTGCCATTGGGAGGAATTGTGCTCCCATCATTGGTGCCATTAGGAGGAATTGTGCTCCCATCATTGGTGCCATTGGGAGGAATTGTGCTCCCATCATTGGTGTCATTGGGAGGAATTGTGCTCCCATCATTGGTGTCATTGGGAGGAATTGTGCTCCCATCATTGGTGCCATTAGGAGGAATTGTGCTCCCATCATTGGTGCCATTGGGAGGAATTGTGCTCCCATCATTGGTGCCATTGGGAGGAATTGTGCTCCCATCATTGGTGTCATTGGGAGGAATTGTGCCCCCATCATTGGGAGGAATTGTGCTCCCATCATTGGTGTCATTGGGAGGAATTGTGCTCCCATCATTGGTGCCATTAGGAGGAATTGTGCTCCCATCATTGGTGTCATTGGGAGGAATTGTGCCCCTATCATTGGTGTCATTGGGAGGAATTGTGCCCCCATCATTGGTGTCATTGGGAGGAATTGTGCCCCCATCATTGGTGTCATTGGGAGGAATTGTGCTCCCATCATTGGTGTCATTGGTAGGAATTGTGCTCCCATCATTGGTAGGAATTGTGCTCCCATCATTGGTGTCATTGGGAGAAATTGTGCCCCCATCATTGGTGTCATTGGGAGGAATTGTGCCCCCATCATTGGTGTCATTGGGAGGAATTGTGCCCCCATCATTGGTGTCATTGGGAGGAATTGTGCCCCCATCATTAGTGTCATTGGAAAGAATTGTGTTCCATCAATGGGAGGAATTGTGTCCCATTGTTTGTGTAATTGGGAGGAAATGTGCCTGTTCATTGGTGTCAGTGGTGGGAATTATGCTCTATTATTGCTTTCAGTGGATGAAAGCAAGCAAAGGGCCCCCGGGCTGAAGTTTGGAGACCACTGGGCTAGAACTTGTCAGGTTATTGCTGCCTGTGTCCCTTTGAGAGATTTTCTCTCACTTCCTGTCTCAGTAACAACATCATGAGACAGTGATGAAAATTGAGTTACAGACAATAAGAGGACCTGTCAGGTTCCATTGAAAGAATAGGATCTAATACAAACTAGGTAGGTCCCGTCTGGACAAACATATGGGAGCTGCCATCGGGCAAATTCACACTGTCTTGCGCTAAAATGTATGAAAAATGTATTTACATTTCTGTCCATTTTACTCATGTTGTAACGCACGCTGACATCCCTTGACATACATGCCCAGCGTTATGGTGTGAATGGGACACATTGAAAATAATAGGTTTTCAGATGTCCTTCCGGTGATCTGTATTTTACAGCTGCACTAGAAGGCAAAACAACACACTGGTGGGACTTGGGCCTTCATCCTTTCTTGTGTACTAAGTCACTAACCTGGTACCAGCATGTAGCCAGCGAAGGACACCTGATAGGCACTTTAGTTTTTTTCTGGGAGGAAGTGAAATAGTGGGAGGATGGGAATGAAGAGTGGGATGAAAGAGAAAGGGAAGAAGTGATAAAAGGAGGAGAGAGAGGGAGGGAGGGGGAGGGGACGGAGGAGGGAGAGGGAGAGAGGAGAGGAGAGGGAGGCAGAGGGAGAGAGGAGAGGAGAGGGAGGAGAGGAGAGGGAGGAGAGAGAGGAGAGAGAGAGGGAGGAGAGAGAGGGAGGAGAGAGAGGGAGGAGAGAGAGGGAGGAGAGAGAGGGAGGAGAGAGAGGGAGGGAGGGAGGAGAGGGAGGGAGGAGGAGAGAGAGGGAGGGAGGAGAGAGAGGGAGGGAGGGAGGGAGAGAGGGAGAGAGAGAGAGGGAGGGAGAGAGGGAGGGGAGAGAGAGAGAGGGAGGGAGAGAGAGGGAGGGAGAGAGAGAGAGGGAGGGAGGGAGGGAGGGAGAGAGGGAGGGAGGGAGGGAGGGAGAGAGGGAGGGAGGGAGGGAGGGAGGGAGAGAGAGAGGGAGAGAG